>NC_059365.1:38020000-38350833 GCF_019703515.2 Myxocyprinus asiaticus | reverse complement strand
TTGGATGCAGGTCTTACTCCGTCAACGCTTAAGGTCTATGTAGCGACCATATCAGTATTTCACGCCCCAGAGGCTGGTTCCTCTATAAGCAGACATGATCTGATCATAAAGTTCCTTAGGGGAGCAAGGTGCTTAAACCCCCCTCACCCTACTACGGTTTCCACATGGGACTTAAATCTGGTGCTAAGGGTGCTCACGAGCCCCCCGTTCCAACCACTGGAATCCACTAAGTTACATGTGCTCTCTTTAAAGACTGCACTGCTGTTGGCTCTGGTCTAAGTCAAACAGGTTGGTGATAAACAGGCGCTGTCGATTGACAGTTCATGTCTGGAATTCGGTCCGGGGCTTTCAAAAGCCACCATCAAACCCAAAAAATGCTATGTATCTAAGGTGCTTTCCACGCTCTTCAGGGCTCAGATAGTGCACCTACAAGCTTTCTCTTCTCCACCGTGTAATTCAGATGAGGAACAGTTAGCGCATTTATTATGCCCCGTGCGGGCATTGCACAAATATGTGGAGCGCACTCACCAGTTTAGACTGTCAGTTCAGCTCTTCGTTTGTTATGGAGGACGCACAAAAGGCATGTCCATCTCCAAACAAAGGCTCTCTCACTGGATCGTTGATGCGATCGCCCTTGCTTATGAGTCACAGGGCGTTAGATGCCCTATTGGTGTAAAGGCACATTCAACTAGAGGCATGGCATCCTCATGGGCATGGACAAATGGTATATCCCTACAGGATGGTCTTCGCAGAACACGTTCGCAAGGTTTTATAACCTAGACATGGCATCCATCACTTCACGAGTCCACTCTGTCTAGAGAGCTTACTATTCCACCATTCAGTGGGTGAGCCCGAGGTCCTTATTAAGGGCGGGCTGCCTGTTATAATTTTAATACAGCTGCCTGTATAGGCCGCTAACCAATTTACTCCCACTAGAAGTCACAAGCACTTCCAATAGAATAAAAACTCCCTACCTACCTCTGATTATGAAGGGGTTAATTATTCTGTGTGTATTATATGACTCATATAGATCCTCAGATTAAGATTAACTTTCCATCTGGTTTTCACAATTTTGGGTTATTCAGTGGCTCCTGAAGCTGTACGGCTGTACACACTGTGCGTACCATGAGCGCTCTGACTGACCTGAGAAATATTTACTCTCAGAATATTTCATCAATCATTAAATGTGTTCCGTATTTCTGTTGGCTGTTTAAAAGAACTAGCAATGCCCAATTTGTGAATAAATAATTCTTTTGAGTCGGTTCTTTTCAGTGAATTGGCCAAACGGGCTTGCAAAACGGTCTGAATCGGTTCGTGATTCAGTACAATTCATTCAGAGCGCTCTCTCACTGAATCATTTGGAGCGGTTTCTCACACAGTAAAACAGTATCGGAATATTTATGAATACAGTGCTGGATACAGTGTAAATTTACCTACAGTCAACTGAAACTTTTGAGAGGTAACTTTGAGAAACCTGAGCTAGTGCTGTGGCATGTGAACAAAGGGCTATTCAAACTGAACGTGTTTTTGTAGGACCGGCACTGTTTAAACACCATGTCAAGTTAAAAAGAACTTCACATTTTCAAAAATGCATGTTGAGAAACCTGCACTCTGTTTCATTCTTTGCACTGCATTTAGACTGTTTTTAGCGCAGTTGTCACAAAGATTCAACAATCTGAACAAGATCAGGCTGCATAGAGGGGACTGTTGCATTGTTTCATATTATTCCAGATTGTTCTGCACCAGGTGAAGTTTAAGCAAATAAACTGTAAGGCAATGCATTATTTCCCTTCTGCTCTAGTGTACTAGGGGCTGCTGTGCCTTTTTCTCCCCAGTTTAGAATGCCCAATTCCCAATGCACTCTAGGTCCTCGTGGTGGCGTAGTGACTCGCCTCAATCCGGGTGGCGGAGGATGAATCTCAGTTGCCTCTGCGGCTGAGACAGTCAACCTGCGCATCTTATCACGTGGCTTGTTGAGCCTGTTACCGCGGAGACATAGCGCGTGTGGAGGCTTCACACCATCCACCGCGGCATCCACGCACAACTCACCATGCAGCCCACCGAGAGCGAACCACATTATAGCGACCACGAGGAGGTTACCCCATGGGACTCATGTGTCACTCAGACTGTTTCAGTACTGTTAAGATTGTTGTCTATATGCTTACATAAAATACAGCTATACTTACTAGTACTAGAAGATACTAGTAGAAGAAATTAGACAGTAAGTGATTTCGTGTCAGGTTCGGGCTTAAAATATGACGGCATCATTCAGGCCGGGTAGGGTCGGGCCAGGCGGTCCCGGGTCGGGTTCGGGTTTCATTTTAAGGCCCGTGAAGACCTCTAGGCAGATTTCAGTGCGTACCCTCAGATTAAATCCTGCAGGTGCCCATACACAATTGAAGACATATAAGTCACCGCCCGAAGGGCCCGTGACCTCATATACATATTCTTCTAAGTGTTTCTACATTGGCACATCTTAGGGTAAGACGCTGCATAGTGCGGCATGATGGGACTCCTTTCCCCATAGCGTTCATTGCAATGTCAAGTGAACTGAATCGATAGAGAATGTCTCCGGTTACTCATGTAACCTCGGTTCCCTGAGATGAAGGGAACAAGACATTGCAAAACTTGGCCGCACTACTACTTCAGAGTTTCGAGGAACGAGTGACACGTTCTTGTCCCTCAGTCAGAAAATTCTGAAGAAATGATGTTTGAGCGCCTGCTTATATAGGGCAAATGCACACCTAAAGGGGCAGGGCTCAAACATCATTGCCAATCATAAGATTGGTGTTATGATACAAGGGCTTCAACTAGATCGTGGAAAAGGAATTTCCCCATAGCGCTCATTGCAATGTCTCGTTCCCTTCATCTCAGGGAACTGAGGTTACATGAGTAACCAGAAACGTTTCTTTTTTCTTTTTTTAACGGCTACTCGTAAACTAAAACAGTGCATTACCACCATCTACTGTTTACATGGGAACGAGACGGCCGGCTCTCCTTTCCTATGTTCACGGACATGATGTAATGACGCAAGGATGTACGTCATAAGCCAGCGATTTTGCGCCAAATCGGACCCAACAGCTCAAAATACAAATAATTTTTGTAGGCTTACAGAAGTGAATCAGGGTAAGGTAAGAACATTGTTTTGAACACTGACTGTTGATGTACTCAATCAATAATGGCAATTTGTTCATTTTTAACCAAAAAAAATAATTAAAAAAAATCTTACTTAGTGCAGCTTTAAAGCAATTTGATGGAATTGTGTTATGAAATTGAAATGTGTAAAAGAAAAAATCCAACTGAGACTAACCTTTAGCACTGAGCAAATTTTACAATCTTTGAAACTTCCTTGTCTTAATTGTTTAATGTTTTACAAGTAAAGCAACCAAAACAAGGAAGTGCCAAATAAACAGTCCCATATCAATAACACATTTTTTTTATTTAATGACATACTTTTATTACTATCAATATTCATGTTAAGATAAATTATAGCCATTGATAAGCTCAAACAAAACAATAAATAACAATACATTTTCTTTTTTCCTGCTTTGTAGTAAACACTAATACAATAAATGTAACCATTATAATAAATGTTTTAATTCACATTTATTATACTGGTTTAAGAACAGACCACTAAAAACCTTATCTGTTGAGCACTAATATGAATTTCCTATTAAGAACACATAGTTCTCTAAAACATGTTGAATTCAGTGTTTAAAGCTCACCAGTCACCATCGTCAAGCATCTAGACACAGACTTGCAGTCAAACAGAATATCTCGCGTTTTCTTTGACCGATTGTTTTTGCGTACAGAGCATAAAATTGAGATTTGCTGCTCTTGAGCGCAGAAAAAACATTATCCCGCATTAATGGCCATGCACCAAAGCGCTCATCAGACTCATTTTACGCTGCCCCCTTCGGCATATCGCGGCGCCGTTTTGTGGCCCATGCTGCATAACGCGGTGTCTTATTTCAGTTTAGTCCCGGTTCTCCTGATGGCCTGTCCGCCCCTGATCAGCCCCAAAGTGCGTCGGCCCACCGGGAAAATGCCCGGTATGCCAGATTACCAATCCAGCCCTGTTTTACACGCTTATTTTTCCAGGATAGATGGCCAAAAACTGGGACGATCCCGGAAAATCCAGGACGGGTGGCAACCCTAATGTATAGGTAAAGGGTTGCTACGGGACTCCAAATAAACACAACCAACACAGTGTGACATCCAACTGTTGGTTGCAATAGACAATCCTTTGGCAACATCACCGCTTACATCATACATGGATGTGGTGGCAAGAACCATGGTAAAACAGTAAACTTTTATCGGATCCCATTGTTAAAAAATTATTTAGAGGGCTTCTGTAGACGGCTGTGGCTTCAAGTCATCAACAGAGCTGACTGGACTGAGGAGATAATTTCAACTCTCGGCTTTGGTACAAACAAATAAAGGGAAAATTTTTTACAGGTATCTTATTAACCCATATCATTATAATAATTGTAAAAATATGTATGTATTTATGATGGTTTTGTGTCGTACATTCGTTTAATAATCAAATCTTGCCAGCTTTCTGCCACCACTTACTGCGCATGAGCTGAAATTTTTGTAAACAATGAGATTGGTCTATACTTCAGCATTTCGCACGTTTCGACAGTAGAACTCACGGCTATGATTAATAGTGAAAGTAAGAGCATTTCCACACACACAATGCGATGAGATTTACAGGATTGAGACTAAACAGCTGTGTGGCCACAAGAAAGCCACTTGTTAGTGAGGCTAATCGGAAAAAACTACTTCAACTTGCTAGGGAGCATAAAGATTGTACTGTGGAGCGATGGAGAAAGGTCATGTGGTCTGATGAGTCCAGATTTACCCTATTCCAAAGCAATGGGCGCATCAGGGTAAGAAGGGAAGCGCATGAAGCGTTGCACCCATCATAGTGCCCACTGTACAAGCCTCTGGAGGCAGTGTTATGATCTGGGGTTTCCTCAATTGGTCAAGTCTACACTCAGCAACGTTATGTGGCAAGTCAGCTGACTACCTGAATGTACTGAATGACCAGGTTATCCCATCAATGGATTTTTTCTTCCCTGACGGCATGGGCATTTTCCAGGACGACAATGCCAAGATTCATCAGGCTCAAATTGTGAAAGAGTGGTTCAGGGAACATGAGAAATCATTTTCACACATTAATTTACCACCGCAGAGTCTTGACCTTAACCCCATCGAAAGTCTTTGGGATGTGCTGGAGAAGACTTTACGGAGTGGTTTGACTCTCCCGTCATTGATACAAGATCTCAGCCAAAAATTAATGCAACTCTGGACGGAAATAAATGTTGTGAGTTGTATAAGGTTGTCGAAACAATCCCACAACAAATGCACGCCGTAATCAAAGATAGAGGTATGCACCTTTTTTTTGTTGACCAGGCAGTGTATTTTCAAGGATTAAGACCACATTTTAGTGTGAGAAAGATAGGGTGATATTACAAAGATAGCATGTTAGTGAAAATAATTGGCTTTTATATTGTCATTGTACTAAGGCAAAAACAAACAAATATATATATATTAATTTTTTCTGTAAATAATATCTCCAAAAATATATATGTATTTTCTTTCTTATCATCTTATTTCCACTATTAATGTTTTTATAAACCAAAAAAAAAAAAAAAAAAAAAAAAAACATTTCAGCGGACCCCCTAACGGCCCACTGGGGGTTAACGGCCCACTGGGAACCCATTTTGAAAACCCCTGAAAATTTAAAGTGGCATATTCATTTTTTTTTTTTTTTTTTTATTGACGTGATGTAAGAGATTACCGAAAAGACTTATATGTGCAATAAACTATTTAAAAATATATTGCAATTCACTCACGAGTCACGACTGCTTCTCTTTACAAGTGTTTTTGTTTATATCTGCTTTTACAGCTAGCGTGAAATTTCAGGTTGTGAAGAGGAACTACATATAAGCCTTCATAAGCGTGTGTATTGTGTCTGTGTAGTGTAATATGAAACGTGTAGAAGTTTGTGTCTAATGTCCTCGCGGCTGGGCCGTATAGTGCGGTGAAAAGTGGTAATAATTATCGGGGACCATAATGTAAAAAAGCGCTAAACTTACATTTTAAAAGGTAGTCTTGAATCTAAAAAACAAATCCATTCCACTTAAAGATCTGGCAACTCTGCATGTTACACTGGCCTGTTTTTGTGGTTGATCAAGTCTCGTTTATCACATGATGCGAGTCACGTAGTCTGAGCTGTTGTTAAATAACCCCTCACCACTGCCCTGGTATAGATAGCCTCTCTTCATCGGGTGTCACCACACCACTGCTGCTCTCTAAAAATATCCTTACATTCTAATAATTGTTAAACTTCTGTTGAAGTTGATTCGGATCTATCCAACCAAATCGTCTGAACTGGTATTGGACCGAGACAGCCCTGCAGAGTCACTGCAGATATCAGTGTATATTTAGTGGCAAAGACTTTTCAGCACATTTCACCCACGATGTCTGCCAACAAGCAGCAGAGCAAGAGCTGTCCCATTCCCACGCGTGTCCTGCACCTCAAAGACTGGTCTCAACTCCCAGACTGCTACAGTCAGACTCCTGGAGGAACACTTTTCTCCACCACACCAGGAGGTACGATTATGTTTTAATGGAAAGAAAACTTTCAGATTTATTTGATTTGTGTAAGTAGGTAGATTAAACAAGATAGGTGAGTAAACTTGCATCGAGACAGGAGGTTTGTATTTTAATAAAAATACTAGACATGGAGTGTAGATTTATTATTGACGTACAGCAGGGTTGCAGAAAGGAGATCGGAACGTAGAGGTTATGAGAACGTTAGAAGAACGTTCTCCAAACCTACAGGGAACGTCCTAATTCCGTAAAACAAAAATAGTTTCCTGGTTAACCAAAACAGAACTTTACAACGTCCGTTCTGGGAACCAAAAACTGTGTATTTCAATTAAATGAAAAATAAAATATATATTTATAAGGCGGCTGCGCGAGCAAATTGTATCGCTAGTACTGCTTGACGCACGTGCGCCCGTGACGGGGAAAAGTTGAAAACATTGCGTGTTTTCATTTAATACCTACTGTATATTTATTCAGTAGTCAACGAATATTTAATATGGTCGAGTATAGCATACGTGTGTTAACTTGAAAACCATGAAAATATGTTTAAGTCTTGTAAGACCACCACGCTGCACCGCAACGTGCGTGATATAACATTCTTGCGCTACAACACAGTCTGTTTTGCGATCCGAGTTAATCATTTATGGCAGACTATTTGCAGCCAGACAGTTCAACTGCCCTGCCTTATGTTATGGTACAATGTCTGGTTATCTGATTTACAGCTTATATGTCCCCAAACGGGTACATAAAGATAATGGGCATCCAAATGTTTTGATAAACAAACGCATGACCACATTATTTTAGGTGTTGGACCCTCCACCCCACATGTTTCTCAGTCTGCTTTGTCCCTCTCTGCATATCTTTCTCATGTGGCTGTAACTGTAATAGCATGCAGATGAGGAGACAATTCTTAGAAACAGCCTCCCTCCTCCTCCACAGCTGTTGTGGATTTCAGGAATAACAGAACTCTCGCTAGACATGGGTTGGGATCATTGGGGCCACTGGATCATGGATGGTTCCCTCAGGGTAGAAAGTAAAATAACAGATCACAGAAAAATACTGATGAGGTATGTGCACTCATTTCTAGAAGTATGTGAATCTCACAAAACCGGTCAAGAACCCCCAAAACTAAGAGAAAGAAATACAAAATTATGTTTTGCTTAAAGAAAAGAAAAAAACGAAGCCTATTTTAAGGACCCTTATGGACCATTTTGCATTGTGACATTATTTTCATGACAGTTAAGCACATTTCCACACCCAAATTCTTATTGCAAATAGATAATGATTATTGCAATTAAGTATGTATACATCATGGTAATGAGCGTTGGTGTAATCTGATTACATAGTAATTAGTTACTTTAAGCTAATTACTTTTAACCCAAAAAGTAGTGTAATACATTACACATTTATACATTTTATTCTTGCAAACAGATTACAGTTACTTTCAGTTTAGGTCATTACTTTTAATTACATTACTTGGGTTACACATATTTCTAAAATAATATTATTTATGTATAATGTGACAGCTGAATTGTGTGCGATAATGAACAAGGAGGAAATATAGATATTATTTTCAAATTTGTTTAGCAGAAAAACAGAAGCATTCGTTGAAGTGTTTAAGAAAGTAACCTAAGAGTAAAGTAATTAGTAATGTTTACTTTGTCTGATGACATAATCTGATTGTAATTTTAAAGAAGTAATTTGTAATTGATTACATTTTTTGAGTAATTTACCCAACACTGATGGGACTATATATATATTCATGTCTTTATGCTGATTTAAATGTAAAAGAAAAAAAAGTATTGTATGACAGCATTGTTTTACCATTTTACATTGAGAATAGTGGGAATGATAAAAAAAACTCATATGTATCAGGAGTAAAACATCCAGACGCTTTGCAGTAATGAGAATTCGGGGGAGAAATGTGGTTAATTGTCATGAAAAATAATGTCACATAAAAATAAGCTTAATTTTCTTTATGCAAATGACTTTTTATTATTATTTTGGAGTAGAAATGTGACCTGGAAATGATTCTGTGAGATTCAGAGTGAAAACTGATGCTGCAATCTAAACAAATTGCCCTCAAATGCCCTTCTTTTTGAAAATGTTCCACTTTCTTACATTGCACGACTTTAAATAGAAGGAACAAAGCATGCCTTCCTGAACTGTGCAGATGGAAAGTCCTGCTGAAACAGTTGGGTTGGTCTCCCTGCATTCTACAACCACTAACCATAGCAGCTCACACTTTTGACCACTGTTCGTTCAACCCCTGTCACTGACTCGGTCCACACCCTGCCCCTCCCCCTTCACTCTCACCCCTCTTTTGTCCAGAACACATTGCACTAAATAGCAAAGGTTGCATAACATGTTTTTCAGTTACTGGCTGTTGGGTACAGCATGGCTTCTGTAGCTACACTGATAGCACTGCTTTTCGCATAGGTTAAACTTGAGACCTTTTTTTTTTTACTTGAATGGATAACCATCACAGGTTTGTTTACAACTTTTCTTAACAGGAGGTTGGAACTCATTCGCTACATTGTGGTGCCCTTTAAAATGGCTTTGCATTTACTCACATGCAGAAGAGCTCAAGTTTCCTGGAACTAAAATAGGGGTACCGAGTCATTAGGGTTGCCACTTTTGAAGTTTGAAGGGGGGGAAAATCACAGCCCCTAACCACATCCTCCACAGTTTTAGCAATAAATGCATTGAGTTAATATGCGTTATTAATAAAAATTGTATATCCTTTCTTATATGCTGAAATTAGAGCTTTCCTGACCCATGACTTATTTAAAAAAAAAAAAAAACATCATTATATATTAAAAATATATGTATTTTAATTTTTTTCTGATTATTTGTCTTATTTATATGTACATTTTGAATGGTTTATACATATTTGTATTTTTTTATCATTTTTATTTATTTTATTTGTTTTGTTTTTTCCTTCACCTGTACTTGTCTTTATTATTGTATTCATACATTGCTTGATCTTAGTGAACATTTATATAGAAAAAACTCCACAGATTTACCACCATTTGTGGACTTTCCAGACGGTCCCTTAACACACCCTCCACAGTATTAGCACGTTTTAGCATGTGTAGACTTTTCAGACGGTCCCTTACCCACCGTAGGCACATTTTCCAACTAATATCAATGTTAAATTGGCGATGTGGAACGATTTCACCGTGACGCCATCTGACCAACTTAAATACGGGACAAATCACGCATCATTTTATATTTAAATACGGGACAGATGGCAACCCAACATGCAATTCACTACAAAAAGTACTTCTTCCTCATGCAAAATCTCAAAAGTGTTAGAGGCTTCATTTACACTTATAGGATGGACTTGTTAAATGGCACAAAGTTCCTTATCTTGGTTAAACGAGACTAGAGTTGTTGCTCGTTTTTGAATGCAAAGCTTTATTTTATTGTTTGTTTTTGTGTGCTAAAACTTTTGGCTGTAACCATATACTCTTAAAAAAAAAAAAAAAAAAAAGAAGGTTTTATTGTCTGAACAAAGAACTACAGTGTAAATATGTTTTTGTAAGCACATGATTGGCTGCTATAATACATGTCCTGCCCCTCCTCCAGGAACCCGGATTATTTACGACAGAAAGTTCCTCCTCGACTGTAGAAACTCCCCCATCGCCCGGACCCCACCCTGCTGTCTGCCTCAGATTCCTGGGGTGACCATTCCTTCACACCATCCCATGTCCAAACTGCAGGAACTCAAAGAGGAGTTGGAGGAGGATAAGGATCTGGCAGGTAAAATGATATATATATATATAAGGAAAACTTGTTTTGCAATAACATTTCCAGGAAAAAGACTTCAAGTTTCTCCTTAAAGGAATAGTTCACCCAAAAATGAAAATGTGCTGATAATTTACTCACCCTCAGGCCATCCAAGATGTATCTGGGTTTCTTTCTTCATCAAAACAGAATTTAAGACTTTTAGGATTTCATTTCAGGCCTCCTCCTCTAAACAATGCAAGTGAATGTACTCCATCTTTTGACGGTCCAAAATGCATATTTAGGGTGCATCAAAATAATCCACACGACTCCAGCCGACAAATAAAGTTCTTCGGAACCCAAACGATTTATTATTTTGAGAATCAAAACAATACTTATATACTTTTTATCTACAAATGTTTGCTTCCGTACATCTCTGTGATGCGCGCTCATGAGAGGGATGACGTAAGCTCGTTGGTAAGGTCACGTGTCACGTGGAGGAGGATGTCAGGAAGCGCATCATTGTTTACAAGAGAAACTTGTGCCGTTCACAAACCAAAACAGTCCAAAACAATTTCAAAACAATATAAAATAAATAAAAAAATCATTTCCAAATAATAATAATAATAAAAAAAACCCGATGTAAACAATGACGCGCTTCCTGACTCCTCCTCCACGTGACGTGTGACTTTACCAACAAGTTTACGTCATCCCTCTCATGAGCGCGCGTCACAGAGATGTATGGAAGCGAACATTTGTAGTTAAAAAGTATATAAGTATTGTTTTGATTCTCAAAATAATAAATCGTTTGGGTTCAGAAGAACTTTATTTGTCGACTGGAGTCGTGTGGATTATTTTGATGCACCCTAAATATGCATTTTGGACCGTCAAAAGATGGAGTACATTCACTTGCCTTGTTTCATTTCTGTTTTGATGAAGACAGAAACTCAGATACATCTTGGATGGCCTGAGGGTGAGTAAATTATCAGCATATTTTCATTTTTGGGTGAACTATTCCTTTAACCTAATGGGCATTTCAGATTTATAATTAAGTGGAAAACAGTTTCAACAGCCTTTGTTCAATCTCAGAATAAACTTTAAATGAACTTAGTAAAGTGTATAATTTCTGCAGTACCAAACAGAAATGCAAAGATAATGACATTTCTGGAACTGCCGGAGAGTCTTTACATTTTTCAGGGGAATCGAAATATGAATGGATTACTTATAGTTGACTCTGCATATTAAGCTGGGACAGAAAAAGTATAGGGATGGGAATAGTAAAGAATTTAACAATTCCAGTTCCGATTCGTCTTAAAGATTTTGGTTCCTTAACGGTTCCATTAACGATTCTTTAGTACTTTTGAGGAAATAAAATTTGGATTTACTGTTACCAAAGGAGTAGATCATTAACAAAATAGATTCTTGCAAATTGTCTGTTTGCATACTCTTTTTCATTAAGAGTCGGATTAGTTCATTAAGAAATGTTGGCTACATTAAGTGAGATATGATGAAATGAATGACTTGCAGTTTATTAAAGGTGCGCTCAGTAATTTTGTCTTCATTAAAAAAGTTTAACTCCTAAAGACTTGAATTGTAATTTTACAATATATGTAGGAAATCATGAGCACTCACATTAAAATTAAGACTCCAGTCATATCAGTAACCTTATAAAAGCTGTTTTATTCTACATGGAGAGGGTCCGCACATGGGGGCTGCCATGTTAGAATCACATGACCAGCTGAATACTACTTGCTTAATCTCAGTAACCGTCCTGTTATCTGACACTTTCACTGATAGATTAAAGTAATCATGACTGTCTGTGAATACTACATTTCTACAATGGCATCTGAAACTGAAAACTATTGATTTTAAATGATGCTGCATCCAAAACACTAGGTGTCAGCATAAGTCCAAGATGACACAAAGACAAAAGTTACTGAGTGCACTTTTAAGTTTTTGATTTACTGAAAAGAACCGGCAGATAAAAGCGGTAGGAAGCACTGTGTTTTGCGTTGTAGATTCAAAAGAACCGACTCATACGAGTGATTCGTGTTACACTGGTACCATTGTATGTTTAGAACTGTTCAGTTTCGCATTGCAATGCCGCTATGTGGTCGCAGGGAACTCTGTCAAGAGTATTTTTGTTTGAAAATCATTATAAAGGAAAAGGCTTTCGGTTCCCAAACACAACTGTAACATTGAAAAAATACACACTTCACCTTTAAAGACCACAAAAAGTTTATCAAGGTCTCTTTCTGTTGAATATGACTCTCTCTGCTTGATAACCTTCTAGAAACACACTCTAACAAATCTCTATTGCTCTTTTCTTTTTTTCTTCTTTAGCTGATGATAACCAGTTTGAGATGGACATTTGAATCTTTCATTTACCTCCTGTGGAGAATTGTCTCTTTTATCTGCTGGGATGTTGCTGCGTGGCCCATAATCAGCGGACATCACACATTCACCAGATTCACAAGGCTTTTTAAGGAGCCAAATGCCCAAAGGGTGTCTTACTCTTTTGTGTAAAAGTGTTTGTTAGAAGGTTACAAAAAGAAAAAGAGAAATGTTTGTCAGTTCTTTATTGTACATATGGTACTTTCTACTTTTTTAAAGAAAATGTAGCATTACAAACGAGTCAGGGCAAAATCTTGACAAAATCTCTCATTTCTGAACAGCATGTATATCAGCAAATATGTGGGTTGTTTAATGGTAGACATCGACTAAATGCCAAATGAATGAATGTTGCATGCTTTGGTGATTCAACTGAAATAGCACATCAGAACAAATGTAAACCACCATGTGCCATCAGGGTTTTTCCTGGTGTTTTATTTGCCTGGATTCCTTCATGTTTTATCTTGTTTGGAAAAAAAAAAGACATACTTGTGTTTTGATTTATTTAGTTTGGCAAAATGTATTGCCTACTAGTCTTGGTTTTAGTATCAAGAAAAGTTGCATAACCTACAAAAACATGTGACCTCTAACTCCCTCTAGTGCTAAAAAGGTCTTCTACACTTGTACACTAGATTTGCATTTCCTCAAAGAAATACCAGTGCTTGCAAGACAAAAAAAAAGAATTGTTCAAGTTTTAGGCCTTGGAAAAAAAAGGGGTCAGATAGAGTGCAGAAAATTGTCATAAACTAAATTATGACTTCCAGTGCCAAAAATGTAATTATATTAGAGAAAATTGAAATACAAATGTAATATATTATTCCTTTAAAGGTGCACTCAGTAACTTTTGTCTTTGTGTCATCTTGGACTTACACTGACACCTAGTGGTTTGGATGCAGCATCATTTCAAATCAATAGTTTTCAGTTTCAGATGCCATTGTAGAAATGTAATATTCACAGTCAGTCATGATTACTTTAATCAATGAGTGAAAGTGTCAAATAACAGGACGGTTACTGAGATTAAGTGAGTAGTATTCGGCTGGTCATGTGATTCTAACATGGCGGCCCCCATGTGCGGACCCTCTCCATGTAGACTAAAACAGCTTTTATAAGGTTACTGATATGATTGGAGTCTTCATTTTAATGTGAGTGCTCATGATTTCCTACTTATATTGCAAAATTACAATTCATGTTTTTAGGAGTTCAACTTTTTTTAATGAGGAAAAAATTATTGAGTGCACCTTTAAATCAAACCGCCCCTAATCTAGATTGTGTACTGAATGCATATGGACTCATTATCAAAAAGTTGGTGTTTTTATTTTTTTTAATAACATGCCACTTTAGACTTCTTGAATCTAGCAAGTCTTTTTTCTTTTTTTTTTAACTGAAACAGATTCAAAATCCTCAGCAAATTATGAACTCAAAAGCAGGCAAAATCTTTGGAGATTCTGTCAAGAAAGAAAACCTTTGTTGCTGCTTTAACAAGAATTTCAATTTTTAACAAATCAGAAGTGAAAGACATGCTTGAGCAATGTCTCAGGTTAAATTTGGAACGAGATGCCATATACAGGCATGTTATCTAGGCTGTGTTCCAAAACAAATGATTGCTGTTAGGTTTGGGTACACCCTGGCAATAGCACAGCATATGCAGGGACCTTTGGAAGCTGTCCAGTAACCATTATAATACAAATGTAAATCCTCCCTAGTAAAGAGTGATTGAACTCCCTCAACCTTTAGTGACCTAGTTTTTCAAATTACACTGTGTGCATTTAAGACTGTTGAATCTTACATTCTTCTATCAGTTACCAAAGAAAAGCCTAATTTGAATACTTTTACAGTTATTTGTAATTACTGGTTAAGGATTTCTTTAAGACATATGAAGAGCAATGTCTTGCCAATGACAATTTGAGAGCAGAGTTTAATAATACTTAGGGTTAGGACATTTGACATCAATTGCAATGATTTCTCCAATTTCCAGGTTTTCCCCATTAGTGTTGGAACCCTGCAACATTGCATTTGTGTTGTTGGTTCAGAAGGACAACTACATTACAATAATGTTGATGCACTGAAAGAGCACCTGCGGGTAGCACATCATTACAGGCATTATTCAAAAGCATTAGACAGACAACAGACATCATAAAAACCAAGTTTATTTTTTGAAATTTGTCCAAGACACTGGAGGAATGCATTGCCAGTGTTTAGAGAAAGAATCCTGTTACAGTTACCTGTGTATGTTTTGAGGTATAGTTTACCATTAAAGCCACTTTTAAATAACAAGATGGGAGGAAATCTCCTTAAAAGCAGTAAAGAGAAGAAAAAAAAAAAGTCTCCTAAAAACTTTCCAACAACAGATTTCAATGGACAAGCTTACAATCATTAAGAAATCCCTTTCATCTCACCTTGAGGTCATGCAACTTTGCAACACAGAGCACAGGTGACAAACAGGAAAAAAAAAATAGAATCTTGAAACACCAAAGAAAATGTAACCAAAATGGTTTATTCTGAAAGCGTTTTGAGAGCTCTGAGCCTAGATGTGGTAAGACAGCCAAGATGTAAAATACAACCATACAATACATTAGATTCAAAAAGGTACCAAAAAGTACAGTAAAAAAATAACACTTCCATCTCTGGAAATGTAAAAGGGACAAAAAAAAAATTATAAAACAAAAGTGAAGTGACATTTGCTCCCCCCGTTCCTTATGTTTTCTGTACAAAATGAAGCAGAAGTCCAGACTCTGCCAACTTCCAAAAGTAAAAGACCCCAAATGTTCACTGTGACCAGATCACTGGTTCCTCTGTAGTTTTACGACCTTTAAAAGAGAAACAGCATCGAGATTTAGTTTGAATCTACACGTCCTACAAATCATTACCCAAAATGAAATGGAGATGGGGCCTATCCTGATCTACCACTACAGCCCTACTGGATCAGTGTTTGATGAAATAACATCCCACCAAACAAGCGATTGGATATTTAGTCCCCCCCCAATTTTCATCTGCGTTACAGTTGCTTGGATAAATGGAGATGAATTGCGCTTTAAAACATGTTAAGGGTGACAACCAGATTAACCTTACCATGAATGGTTAGAAAATCAATGCATACCTGCACTACACATGATCAGTATGGCTTGTAGCTACTCTGGTGACCCCCACGTCTCGGAGTTTTTCCATAGCTTGTACTGCCCTGGTCTAGGGGGGTGAGAAAAAAAGCAGAGAAAGGAACTTGAGACCCTTGTATTCACAAGAACCCAACGGGGGGAGGGAAAACCCACGGACAATCAACGCTTACTGTAGTCATATCCACCGCCGTAGTAGCCTGCTGAATAATCATAGTTGCCGTAGCCTCCATATCCACCGTAGCCTTGCTGCCCACCGTAGCCATAACCTTGGTTACCATAGCCTTGGTTCCAGTAGTTATTGTAGCCCTGATTCCAGTTCTGACCTTGGCCTATAAAACAAAATATTACCCATTATTTTATACACAAGTGCTGTGCCATATTTATGTTAAATGATATATGCAAGTGACTTGTAAAACTGTAATGCAACTGGCCCTAAATTTAAGACTTGTAATGTATTTTTGGAATGGACTTTAGATTTCAGATCTGAGATCAGCCAATGTGCTTAAAATAAATATTGAATGTTAAAAAAAAATGTTAAGCTCAAATGACTGCATTTGTGGCAAATTGTTGATTATCACAAAAATAATTGACTCATCCATCCTTTAAAAAGAAAACAAAATTGAGGTTACAGTGATGCACTTACAATAGAAGTGAATGGGGTCCATTTTTGGAGGGGTAAAAAGGCAGAAATGTGAAGCTTATTTTATAAAAGCATTTACATTAACTCTTAAAACTTGTGTATTATTTGAGCTGAAAAAGTTGTTTAAATCCAAATTTTTCGGTCATTTCAGGGTTTAAGGCGGTGCAAGTTATAAAGTTGGATACAACTTTACACAGAAAAGGTTATCAAGTATTTCTATCACACTAAAATGGTGTTAACCAGCACATACATAATATATATATTATGTCTTGTAGCTATACTTATGAAATGTTAATGTTTACAGACTGGCCTCATTCACTTCCATTGTAAGTGCCTTACTGTAACCCAGATTTTTGCTCTTTTTTTTTCTTCTTTTTTTAAGGAGGCAAAAGTTAAAACTAATTTTTGTGGTAATCAAAATGATGCCACAAATGCAGTCGATTAAGCTTAACTTGTATTGAACCTGGAATATACCTTTAATAGATGCAGAGTGAGTTTTTCCATCATAAAGCATTTGAAACATGTTAACACTTGACTCAGTTCCTGAAGCCTAGTTAAACCTAACTTTTAAAAACTTAGCCCAGCTTTTGCATTTAATTTACACACAATAAACAGTACTTCATTTTGAAGCTTATGCAAGAGGCCTAACAAGCAATGACTATCTTGTTAAACTTTAGACTTATGTATCCAAAACTAAAGGGCGAGAAGTGTCTGTTCAGCAGTACTAACCTCCACGTCCCCTTCCTCGACCTCCAAAGCGGCCTCCATACTGCTGCTGCTGGTACACTTCCTTAGGCTGTGCAACTTTAATCTCGCACTGGAAGAATACAAGATTGAGCGATGAGTCACAATGTGTCATACCACACAAAATCTCTGCACAAAACACACCACTAAAAATTAATTATGAGAGATATGGCCACTGGCTATAAAAGTTCAAAAATGTAACTATGTTGTCAGGGTTCAAAGTTTAAACAGGTAGTGCAGTGTCAGACACTGAATATCTACAACCATTTCCATCCAGAAATTCGAGGTAGAAGTCATGAAAACACTCACAAGGCCTTCTTTCCCATTTAAGTCCTTTGTTCCACTGACGTTGTGATATTTCTTCTCAAGAATTTTCTTAACAGATTCTTCTTCCTTAAAGGTGATGAAGACAAACCCTCTCCTTTTATTCGTCTTTGGATCCATTGGAAGCTCAATAGTCTCGATCTGCATTAATATAAGAAATGAAGTTACAAATGTGTACCAAAAAAAACATACAATTCAGAAATAACATGCAAACTCAAATAGATGAGCAACAGAAGACTTGGAATGCAGACTATTAATTTTTATCTGTGCAGAAATGTCCAATAACACATGGCAACACGAGTATAGATATGGTAAAAATGGGGGCCTGGGTAGCTCAGCGAGTATTGACGCTGACTACCACCCCTGGAGTCGTGAATTCGAATCCAGGGTGTGCCGAGTGACTCCAGCCAGGTCTCCTAAGCAACCAAATTGGCCCGGTTGCTAGGGAGGGTAGAGTCACATGGGGTAACCTCCTCGTGGTTGCTATAATGTGGTTCTTGCTCATGGTGGGGCACGTGGCAAGTTGTGCGTGGATGCCGCGGAGAATAGCATGAAGCCTCCACACGTGCTACGTCTCCACAGTAACGCACTCAACAAGCCACGTGACAAGATGCGCGGATTGACCGTCTCAGAAGCGGAGGCAACCGAGACTTGTCCTCCGCCACCCGGATTGAGGCGAGTAACCACGCCACCACGAGGACCTACTAAAGTAGTAGGAATTGGGCATTCCAACATTGGAAGAAAAGGGGATAAAAAAAACGTAAAGATACGGTATAAACATTGATCTGTATTCCATTTAGTGGTACAAACAAGTGGACGCATATTATTTTAGATTGCATATGTCCATAAGGTGAAAAACTCAAACATTTTCATCGTGTGCAGTTTGCTTAATATAAAACCATAGTGTTTGAAAATCTAAACCGGAAGATCTCATACCTCGCCAAAGGCACCGAAATACTCGCGGATCCTCTCTTCTGTAGTTTCAGGGTTAAGACCGCCAACAAAGATCTTCTTCTGGGGTTCTTTCTTCATTGCCATCGCTTTCTTGGGGTCAATCTGTCGTCCGTCCAATCTGTGCTCTTTTTGCGCCAAAACCTGCAGAAGACAGACCTGTTATTCAGTATGCCATTGTAGAATCAGGTTAAGATTTCCCATTTTAGGATTTCCAAAGCTCACCTTGTCTACACTAGCCGACTCTTTGAACAGAATGAACCCGAATCCTCTTGATCTTCCGGTGTTGGGGTCCATTTTGATGGTGCAGTCTGTCACCTCTCCAAATTTGGAGAAGTAATCTTTAAGATCCTTTTTACTAGTGTCCCAGCTGAGCCCCCCGACAAACATTTTCCTGAGGAAATCAACCAGAAAAACGTGTGAACAGGGTATGACCGGAAGGGAGCGTACTAGCACGTTTATCAAATTCACCATTTCTTCACCTAAAACATAAAATGAGGCTGATACTCGTGCTAAACCAACACGACGCTGATGTAATCCCAAAACACACCGCTTACGCTCATAAACTTTCGATACCATTATATATAGATGTCTAACAGTAATTAATTATTTATTTAGGCCCACTCCATGCTTAATTCACCAAAGCGCCCATCCCCCATACACATGGCGCCAACAAAGACGGAAAGGAACACATGATCTTATGACCGAACATTTAACACCAACATACCCCGCATCTTCTTCTCCTTTGCTCGCATCAATTTGCCCGCCGTCCGATGCACCATTTTGAGAGTCTTCGTCATTCCCGGCCGTTCCGTCGGCGCCGGCTTCTGCGTGCGCTGCAGCCTCCCCGGCTTCGTTCAGATCCTCCTCGCCCTCGTGGCCATTTTCCGATGTCTCCATATACTGCTGCTCGGCGTCTGACATGATGGTAGTTTAATGTGAAAACCTAAAACTGCGGAGAGATGGAGATGGTTACGAAAGGAAGGGCCTTATGTAACGCAAAAGACTGTGCATTTGCTCCACCATTTTGAACAGCGGCGCTTCCATTTTCATACGCAACACAAATGTAAACACGTGGATGGAATACGATGAGTTACAAAAGCAACAGCACGAATTCCATAGACGTTGAATTTTACATTTTTTAATCAACGGTTAGGAAGAGAATTGATACACTGTAGCGCGAGGCGCCACACAAAGCTCGTGCGTTGCTCGCAGCAGCCCATGCCGCGTCTTTTCCATTACGCAATTAATTGATACATTTACAGTTTTACTCTTCTGCAACTCACTCATAATTTAATTTATGAGTTACCGCAATTAAATATGTGCGTTGGGTTAACAAATAATGATTTGCTTGTAAATACTTACCGTAAAAGCAGCAAGCTGTCTTGAAAAGTGTCCGTGGAATGCTTTCCCGGTGTGGGGCCTTCCTTATTGCGCCGCCCAGCGGTTGGTTTTATATTACTGGTTGGAAGATAAAGGAATTTTAGTAAAGGGACATTTGATTGGATATCTTGAAATGCCTGTCATTCCAACGGCCAATCAGATGTGTCCTTTACACGTCACAGAAATTCTCCCCCAAACGCGCTTCTGCTGAACCTTCTTGTCAAGGAGGGAAGAAGAACTCTTTGTTCTTGTTTGGTTTCTGAACAAGTTGTTGACCTTTTTAAATACAATTTAGAAATGTGTGATTTCATAGCGGGCAGAGAAAATAATACTAATAACGGCCACTTGTAGATGGATTTCCCTGCACGTTATGCGATAGCAAGTAAGTAATACGACGTTAAAACAGTACAAAAGGCCGTTGTTTCATTTGATTCGTACAATCATTTTGTTCAGATTTAAAATAAAAAACTGTTTGGTCTCAATTAAGTTCTTCAATTAATCTTAGTTCTTTTAAGTGTGGATGTGGGCAGAAGTTTTGTTTATTGCCATCAGAAAAAATAAAACCTAATATAATAATATAAAAGTCTATTTTTATGCAATATGGAGGAGTTTAAAGGGATAATTCAACCAAAAATGAAAATTCTCTCATTTACTCACCATCATGCCATCCCAGATGTGTATGACTTTCTTTCTTCTGCTGAACACAAATGAAGATTTTTAGAAGAATATTTCAGCTCTGTAGGTCCATACAATGCAAGTGAATGTTGGCCAGAACTTTGAAGTTCCAAAAAGCACATAAAGAATTTTAAAAAAGCATAAAAGTAACCCATATGACTCCAGTGGTTAAATCTATATCTTCAGAAGTGATATGATAAGTGTGGGTGAGAAACAGATCAATATTCAAGTCCTTTTTACCATAAATGTCCATTTTCACTTGAAAAATGTAAAATAAAATGAAAGTTCATAGTAAAAAAGAATTTAAATCTTTTTAAATCTGTTTCTAACCCACACCTATCATATCGCTTCTGAATACATACATATATATATATATATATATATATATATGTAACCACTGGAGTCATGGAGGATTTCTTTTTTGTTTCCTGTGATTTTTGGAGCTTCAAATTTATGGTCATCATTCACTTGCATTGAAAGGACCTACAGAGCTGAATACACATCTGGGATGGCATGAGGGTGAGTATATGATGACTGAATTTTCATTTTTGGGTGAACTATTCCTTTAATAGATCTATTAGTTCTAATACTACCAGGTTTGGGGAGTAACGAAATACATGTAACGGGATTATGTATTTAAAATACAAAATATAAGTAACTATTCTACTACAGATACAATTTAAATCATTGTTATTTAGAATACAGTTACATTCAAAAAGTATTTTGATTACTGAAGAGATTACTTTGCATTTTATTGTCATTTGTTTCATTTAATATTTAGTCCTTTCAGATGGAAAACATTTATACATATAAATGATGCGATCCAAAGTGCATTTGAACAGCAATGAAACACTTTCTTATGATGTGTTACATTCATACGAGCAGACAGAGAAGTCAGTTTCAAGTAAGTTTGGAGCAGAAGAAATAGAAATAAACCTTGTGTAAATTGTCAGCTTTATGCTAAGCTAAAATGCTATTTCTAGCCATTTTACATGCACATGTTACCAGGCACGATCATATTTTTTATCAAGAAAATTCACGTTGGATCATAATTTATTTTTTTCTAGTAAGACCTTTGATATTAGGGCAAAAATCATATTCTTCATAATAATTTTTGTATTGTTTTCCTGTAAAAATATCTAAAAATCCTTAAAACAAGATCAGTTTGATTTATCTTGTTTTAGAAACAACACTGCATAAGATATTTGGGTTTTTCAGAGAATGTATTTTTAACATGTGTATTTTGTCTTACTGTACTGGCAGAGTTTTTATAGTCAAAACAAGTGAAAAAATCTACCGGTGATGAAGAAGTAATCCAAAGTATTTAGAATACGTTACTGACCTTGAGTAATCTAATGGAATATGTTACAAATTACATTTCACAGCATGTATTCTGTAATCTGTAGTGGAATACATTTCAAAAGTAACCCTCCCAACCCTGAATACTACTTTCATAATAATATTTTAAAAGGACATTGTAAATTTGCAATATGGTCTTACACTAATCACCACACAAATTTACAGTCTCTTTTAGTTAAAACATTTAGAATGCACAATCAAACAAATAGAGGAAACAAAACTAGTTTATAAAAACACTTTTATTTTATAACAAAGCCATTGAAATTATATGGAGAATATGATATAAACAGACTCAGACAGTAACTACTTGTTGCTTAAAAAATTACTGTATCTTTTTTTGTGATTATTCTGATTCTTCTACAACTGTCCCAGCAGATATTTTGGGTTTATTAGGGTTATTGTTTAACAGCCAGTCAGCAAGCCACGTCTGTAAAAAAGAAAGAAATTATACAGAGAAAAGTAAATGAATTAACAGTATAAGATTTAAGGAATAGCTCATCCAAAATGATAAAATCATTTACTCACCCTTATGGTATGTTGTGTGTGTTTGTCTATGTTTATACAACGTAAGTCAATGGGGTCCAAAATTTTCAAGCTCCGTAATAGACATAAAGGCTGCATAAAAGCAAGCCAAACAATCTGAGTGCTCTAATCTGTCTTTTGAAGCAATACAATTAGTTTTTATTTGAAGTTCGATTACACTTCCTCAAGCTCTGTGCACTCGCGAGGAAGTGTAATCAAGCTACAAATCATGATCGCATATAAGACTGCAGATGGCAAGATTTTTTTTTGTTTTGTTTTGGATTGTCCAAAATTTGGAACGCCCAATTCCCAATGCGCTCTAAGTCCTCGTGGTGGCATAGTGACTCGCCTCAATCTGGGTGGTGGAGGACGAATCTCAGTTGCCTCCACGTCTGAGACCATCAATCCGTGCATCTTATCACATGGCTCGTTGAGCGCCTTACCGCGGAGACCTAGCGCATGTGGAGGCTCACGCTATTCTCCGCAGCATCCACGCACAACTCACCACGCGCCCCACCGAGAGCGAGAACCACATTATAGCGACCATGACTCAACCCACCCTAGCAACCAGGCCAATTGGTTGCTTAGGAAGCCTGACTGGAATCAATCAGCACGCACTGGATTCGAACTTGCGACTTCAGGTGTGGTAGGATGGCAAGATTTATAGTAAAAAAATTACTGTATCTTTTTTTGTGATTATTCTGATTCTTCTACAACTGTCCCAGCAGATATTTTGGGTTTATTAGGGTTATTGTTTAACAGCCAGTCAGCAAGCCACGTCTGTAAAAAAGAAAGAAATTATACAGAGAAAAGTCTGTTTCTCAGCCAAAACGAATTGTATCGCTTCAGAAGAAATGAATGAAACCACTCGAGTCGTATGGATTACCTTTATGCAGCATTTTTTTGGAGCTTGAAAGTTTTTGACCCCATTGACTTGCATTGTATGGACAAAAACACCTCATATCTCTGTCAAAATATCTTCGTTTGTGTCTCACAGATGAGATAAAGTCATACAAGTTTGAGACGACATAAGAGTGAGTAAATTATGAGAGAATTGCCCTTTTTGGTTGAATTATCCCTTTAAAACAATGATGTCAAAGAAGAAAGGAGATTGGTATGACTGTTTTAAGATCTCTAGTGAACTGTAATATTGTTTAGCAAAATGGAGTTAGAATTACACTTACATAAGGATCTGCTGGTTTCCTCTTGCACAGCTCTGTCAGTCCATTGAGAAGTGTTGGGCTGACGTACCGGCTCAGGTAATCTTTGGTTGTGTCTCCCATCGGAATGGGTTCAATCACAGCTGAAAATTATGTGACAAATGACAAAAGAATCAGTTTATCCTCTCAGATTTGTAGTATGCATTCTAATTATGTCCATGAAAGACAATCATTCTTTGAATAAAAAAAAGGTTGTAGAGAGTTCGCTTCACTCACAGTTGGGAAAAATGAATCTGATCTCTCTCTCAGCTGCAAAGGAGGATTCACTTCCGTGCACAGCATTCCGAAGGTCACATGTGCCAAATCTCGCTCGCAGACTGATGATGACCGACGTTCAGACCGTTCATGTTCAGTCAGAAGTATATCCCAGAAAAGAAACATTTTAATTGAGTATTAGAGTAGCACAATGAGAGGAAGAACATGACATAGATTACATTTGAATGTTGAATGTAACCTTGATTTGTAAAGTTTTAAGCCTGAAATGCATAAAGTCTAACACATGCATTTATTTGGCCATGACTTAGAACATGCATAGGAAATACTGTGTTAGTTGTTGCTACAGTACATGAGAATATAGCTGCACAAGTTAACCATTTCATTAATCAAACCACCTGTCAAGAGAGAGAGAGAGAGAGAGGATTCGTCCAAATGAAATGTGTTTCATTACCAGTCAGGATGTGTCTCTCTGGCCTTAATGCTGCTGACTGGTCCCATTATACTTTTCCAGGTGGCAATAGCCTGATGTCTGGCCAGTGCTAGTGCAACAACTGGTCCAGAGCTCATGAAGGCAGTCAGATGGGGAAAAAACAGCTTCCCATAATGCTCAATGTAAAAGTCACTGCATTGCTCGGGACTCAGGTGAAGCTTTCGTTTCTGTTACATGAGAAACATGACAATGATAAACTCATAAGAACAATACAAATATATGGGTCATTCTAAAAAAAAAAATAATGGATGGACTTTCTGACTTGCAAGGGACAAACATTCTTTTTAAATTATTTAAATTATTAATTACTTACTTTGTTAGGCCTTGCACTAATGCTTGACCTGAGAAAACAAAGTATATTTTTCAAAGTCAAGCTATTTCATATTATTTAATAAAAGGTTAGGTTAAAGATTGATGCCTTTAAAATAGGGTTTTCATGACTGAAAATTCAAGGGACATGTTTGTCACCATATTTTGATAATGACCCATTTGGCATAGTTTGTATCTTTCTGTTGTGTGGTTTAGTGTGGACAAACATGAGCAGTTGGGTTTACCTTATTTTATACACTCTAACTGTAACCGATTTTTGTAATTTGAACAGTATTTTACTGTAATATGTATGTTTATACAGTATATTACTGTAAATAGCAAAGGATTATGGGAAAATATATGGTCATTACTGGAATTCTTCTCTACTGTAAATCCATTTACAGTGGCGAACCTGCCCGGAAAAAATTGATCAATGGCAAGAGAGATTTCTTTACATCTTGTGGCCATACTTTTGAAATTTTAATGTTGTAATGCCTCACTGTAACCTTGATTTCTCCTTTTTTTTTTTAAGAAAAGGAGGGACAGGCCTAAATAAATTTTTGCGGTAATCAACATTGTGCCACAAATGCTGTATACTCCTAATTTGTCACACAGGATTGAACAGCAAAAGAGCTTAAAGGTGATTAACCCTTAAACTGGGGTCTTTAGTGACCCGGGACCTCATTCCACCCCCTGTTCCTCAGCCATTTTTGGGAGTTATGCTCACAGCCACACCTCTTTAGTATTCCTCAAACTTTCCTTTCTGAATAGTGTAACACACACACACACACACACACACAAAACTGCACTTCCAAAACGTATATTTTTAATGATTATTTTATATCTATATAAGTTTACTATCACATAATAAGCATGCTATTTTTTACTCAAGGTGGCACTTTTGTTTCAATGATTTACTTGATTTACATTTGATATTGCTATTTGACGAAGAAGCAACGTGGAAGTAAACTATAACAAGTGTAACACGTGAATAATATGATATGACTATTGTCATTTGGGTGTACTGCTGAAATGATGTAAGTTGTGAATCTATTTACAGTTGTGCTCAAAAGTTTGCATACCCTTGGAGAATTGGTAATATATATACCATTTTTAAAGAAAACATGAGTGAGCAGGCAAAACACATTTATTTTATTTCTTATGGGATTCATATTCAACTGTAGGTTATAACAGAATGGCACAATAATAAAACAAAACATGGCAACAAAGAAAAAAATGAAATGACTCCTGTTCAAAAGTCTGCATTCCCTTAGTCCTTAATACTGTGTATTGCCCCCTTTAGCATCAATGACAGCATGCAGTCTTTTGTAATAGTTGTCTATGAGGCCCCAAATTCTTGCAGGTGGTATAGCTGCCCATTCGTCTTGGCAAAATGCCTCCAGGTCATGCAAAGTCTTTGGTTGTCTTGCATGAACTGCATGTTTGAGATCTCCCCAGAATGGCTCGATGATATTAAGGTCAGGAGACTGTGATGGCCACTCCAGAACCTTCACCTTTTTCTCCTGTAACCACTGGAGGGTCAACTTGGCCTTGTGCTTAGGGTCATTGTCATGCTGGAAAGTCCAAGAGCGTCCCATGCGCAGCTTTCGTGCAGAAGAATGCAAATTGTCTGCCAGTATTTTCTGATACATGCTGAATTCATCTTGCCATCAATTTTCACAAGATTCCCCGTGCCTTTAGAGCTCACACACCCCCAAAACATCAGTGAGCCACCACCATGCTTCACAGCTGGGATGGTATTCTTTTCACTATAGGCCTTGTTGACCCCTCTCCAAACATAGCACTTATGGTTGTGACCATAAAGCTCTATTTTGGTCTCATCACTCCAAATTACAGTGTGCCAGAAGCTGTGAGGTGTGTCAAGGTGTTGTCGGGCATATTGTAACAAAATGGCTTTTTTGTGGCAATGGCGCAGTAAAGGCTTCTTTCTGGCAACTCAACCATGCAGCTCATTTTTGTTCAAGTATCGTCGTATTGTGCTCCTTGAAACAACCACACCGTCTTTTTCCAGAGCAGCCTGTATTTCTCCTGAGGTTACCTGTGGGTTTTTCTTTGTATCCTGAACAATTCTTCTGGCAGTTGTGGCTGAAATCTTTCTTGGTCTACCTGACCTTGGCTTGGTATCAAGAGATCCCCGAATTTTCCACTTCTTAATAAGTGATTGAACAGTACTGACTGGCATTTTCAAGGCTTTGGATATCTCTTTATATCCTTTTCCATCTTTATAAAGTCCCATTACCTTGTTACGCAGGTCTTTTGACAGTTCTTTTCTCCTCCCCATGGCTCAGTATCTAGCCTGCTCAGTGCATCCACGTGAGAGCTAACAAACTCATTGACTATTTATACACAGACACTAATTGCGATTTAAAAAGCCACAGGTGTGGGAAATTAACCTTTAATTGCCATTTAAACCTGTGTGTGTCACCATGTGTGTCTGTAACAAGGCCAAACATTCAAGGGTATGTAAACTTTAGATCAGGGCCATCTGGGTGATTTCTGTTATCATTATGATTTAAAAAGGAGCCAAACAACTATGTGATAATAAATGGCTTCATATGATCACTATCCTTAAATAAAAGACTTCTTGCATGATCAGTCTTATTTTCAAAATCGATGCCAAAATTTCACAATTTCTGACAGGGTATGCACACTTTTGAGCACAACTGTAGACTCAAAATACTTCAGAAAATTACATTTAAGGGTTAAAATTGTGACCAGTTACATCACCTTCTGTTAGACATTCATTTAAATTTGAACATAAATTTTATGATATTGAAAAAAAAAGTCCATAGTACTCAACTAAAGGATTAATAAATCCGCCAAATGTTTCTCCTTATCATCAAGCAGTAACATAACACCATTAAATACAGAGAATTATGTTTATCTTGCCATCAAACACACCTGTTACTTTCTCAGATGATGACAAAAGTGTTTTTACCTGCAGGATTGTGAACCCACATCGAAGAATTATGTCCTCGACTTCATCAGCTTTATGGATGGCATCAGGTTTGATTAAAGCCAAAGTTCTCTCGACGAAGATACGAGGAGCAGACATCTGCTTCTCAGGATTATTGTTGTCCATCACGTTTAATCAATAACATTAAATCTTTTCAACGGGAATTCGTTTTGGATTACATGCGTGATAAGGCATTTCTCAAATTATTCTGTAAACGTAAATATTTCAATAGAGGTCTACCAATCAGAAAGAAGAAGAAGAAAAAAAAAACCGCAATTATTAATCAGCTAAACTACAAGTTTATATAAATTAACCGTCTGTCAGGTTCCGCGGAGTCATGTTTCTGTTAGCCTTGTTGCTAGGTTACCAAGACAGACAATGACGCGATATAGTTGCTTTAAATTGCAGGTCTAACTTCAGGATTAAAGGAGCATTATGTAATATATTTTCTGTACTAAAGCATAAAATTATCATATGTTATTAGAGATTTAGGAAATATGCCACGTTGAAATACTGTTTTTTTAATTTTTTTCTGAAAACAATGCTACAGCCAGTATATTCTACTTTGAAATATCCATTCCGGGCTAGAATTTCCGTTTGTGTTTTGGCCTGTGTGATCCCGCCCACTGCCCATTTCCAATAGTATTTCGACACCCCCGGTTTGCCAGATTTGACACTAGTGGGAAAACACAGAGAGCTGCAGCCATGGAAGCCAGCAATACATCTAGCTAACCTTGACAGAGTTATAAAAAAAATCCACATGAGCTGGCTTATAAATTGCAAACAATAAAAACATTGCAAACGTATACATCAGCTGATTAGTGTTAGGCTTGTCCACTTGCCATAGTCAGTTTACTTGTTCCTGTTGCGCGGAGCGGGCGGGGTTGACAACTCTCTCCAATAGTTTGAATTTGGAGTACCCATTTTAAATTCTTGATGTCAATCTTACATATTACTCCAAGTTTCATTCACAAAATATCTAATACATTGTCATCATGAGACAAGCGCAAGTCTTGTTCTTGAAGTAAAAATCCCACTAATTTTTACCATGAACTGATTTTCAACAATAAATTGTAATAAACCTTTAAACACTGACCTACCGTGAGCTACGAGTTTGTTCATCGAAGGAATATGCTTCGGTTGAAGATATCCTTCTGCATTAAGATAGCGGAATTCATTGTAAACTACATTACCCATGTTACAGCAGAAAAAGTTTCACCAATCAGAGAACAGCGGCAAACGAAAACCCGCGAAACATGTTTCGGAGCGAACGCGCGCTCCCTTGACGCATTGTGAATGATGCAATCCAGTCGGTGTCTCTTCACCTTAAACTTCTTATTTGTACATATCGGAATATTTTGCAATAAACGTTAAATATATTGTTTCTATACTTATAATCAGAAACCTAAAATCAAGTTATATGCATTCTCATAGTTTTTTACTCAATGACATCATTCGCAAGGCTTCATGGGATTGTAGCCCGTGCCCTTGTGAAAGACGGTAAGTACACAGCCTTGTACCATTGTCTTTTTGTCCGATTTTCAAATACTTTGCTCAAAGTTTGTGATGTTGTGATTTACCTCGGAGCAGGTTGGTTTGGTTCATGACTTACAACTCTTAAGTATTTTATGAAAAGTCTAATGGGGAAAATATTTCTGGAAGTTGGAACCCAGACGGCTGAATAAGCAGGTGGGCACTGTTGTGCTGTATTACGACTTGAGAAACTAATGACATAATTTAGTAAAATGAGTCAAGTCTAGGCCTTTTTAAAACATTTTATTCAGACATTAGAAAAGGCATCTATCTGGTTCCAATGGTCACCTGCCACACTCTGATCAGGTTATCAGTGTAGCCAGCAAACAGAGTCTGTGAAGAAGACAAAACACAGGTATTAATTCTAAACAGACAATGCTTCAGAAATACTTTTAAATAAAGTATTTTACTGGCCCCCTCATATTTGCAGGACTGTCACCATAAGGTTTCAGATGTTAAAAGTGATTGGGAATAATCAACGGGGGCATGCTGGTCAAACCAGAATAAACATCCAAAAAGCCAATCTAAAATCAAATGCAAGGAATAGCAGGTACTAATAGTGCTTTGAAACCAACCTGTCCATCAGCAGACCAGGCCAGAGAAGTGCACTGAGGCGGCTCAGCCTTGCTGTTGGTGGTGGTGATGATGTCCTGTTTCAACTCATCAACAATGATCTTGCCCTCCAGATCCTGTCAAGAGAATACAGTCAGCTCTGCAACAGTAGTACACGAGTGCTTGATAGTTCATGCTGGGAGTACTCAGAAACAGCCTCTTGTATCATCACAGAGTTACAGAAGGCATTAAGAGTTTCATCACTGAATCCTGTGCCGACATTACAGTGTTTTGATGTTAGATGTGTAAAATGCATATAAAAGCAACTATTTAGCTTGTTAAAGGTCATTGTTATGCAGTGTATGTGAACTCACCCAGATCTTGATGCTGGGTCCAGTGGCGGCACACAGCCAGTAACGGTTAGGGCTGAAGCAAAGGGCGTTAATGGTGTCACCACCATCCAGGGTGTAGAGGTGCTTTCCCTCATTCAGGTCCCACAGCATGGCCTGCCCATCCTGAAATATGACAAGAGCATTCAGAACATACAAGTTCACTAAAATTGGATGTTTTTTTAAAGACTTAAGGAATATTCCAGGTTCAATGCAAGTTCAGAATTATGAACAGCATTTGTGCCATAACGTTGAGCTCCACAAAACAGAATAGTTTCAATAGTTTAGCTGCAAGCAGCAAACATTATACATGCTAACATGATTTTATGAAAACCCTATTACCGGCATTGGATATAAATCTACACAGAAAAGGTCAGTAAGCATTTAAATCGCACTAAAATCATGCTAACATGCATACTGTTCACATCTTGTGGCTATACTTTTAAAACGGCGGGTATTTTAACGTTATGTCCTGGCCCCATTCACTTCCATTGTAAGTGCCTCACTGTAAAGACCATTTTTAACAAACATGGGGCGAGTCAAAATTTTGTGGTTATGCCACAAATGCTGTTGATTGAACTTGTATTGAATCCAGAATATTCCGTTTGACATGTCAGTGTTCAGAAACAGCCTCTTTATCATCAGTGATGCAGATGGCATTAAAGTTTCATCATCTTTAACACATGCTGTCTCCAACCTCTTATCTGTAGCGACAACCACGACAGAATAACAACTTGCCTTCCCACCAGAGGCACACAGAGAACCATCAGGAGACACGGTCACTGTGTTCAGGTATCCAGTGTGGCCAATGTGGTTGGTCTTCAGCTTGCAGTTAGCAAGATTCCATACCTATAACAAAATACATACATGAATCAAGTACAAAATATTACGACTGCATTATCAAACAACAAACTGAATCATGCAATTTGTCCTGCTCACACTGTTCACTTGCATGTTAATAGTCTCAATCCTCTACCCATCATAATTGCAGGACTTGTCATCAGAGCTCAAGAGCTTAGACAAGAAAAACGTGGATTTCTGTAATCACCAGGTAGATTTTACAACATACTAAAATTCAAACGGAGCAACAGCAGCTCTGTGAGAAGTACACCACCAAAGTTTCCTTTAATATACAAGCAGGGGTCTCACCTTGACCATTTTGTCCCAGCCGCAGGACACAATGAGGGGGTTGCTGCTGTTGGGAGAGAAACGCACGCAGGACACCCACTCACTATGGCTGTCATCCTGTGGAGATGGACAAAGATGGAAAAAAAATTCAGAACAAACTACTCTAACACTCTAAACATGATAGGCAAGTGTCCTGGTTTATATTCAAAGAATGTTCCATGTTAAAAAAAAGAAATCTGGGTTACAGTGAGGCACTTACAATGGAAGTCAATGGGGCCAATACATAAACATTAAAATACTACCCGTTTCAAAAGTATAACCACAAGATGTAACCATTATACATGCAAACATGATTTTAGTGTGATAAAAATCACTTATTAACTTTTTCTGTGTAAAGTTATATCCAATATTACAACCCCATAATCCCAGTATTGGGAATAACTTTTAATCACTATATTTTACCACTATAAAATCATGTTAACACGCATATGGTTTACGTTTTGTGGCTATACTTTCAAAACCGTGTGTATTTTTGGGTTTATGCACTGGCCCCATTCACTACCATTGTAAGAGCCTCACTGAAACCACAATTTGTTTTTTATAATTGAGGGACAAGTCAAAACTATTTTTGTGGTAATCAAAATTATGCCACAAATGCTTTTAATTATCCTTATAAAGTGTCCACTCATGAGCATATAATCATTTATGACTTTGTGATATGAATATGGATGTGTACCTGGATGGTGTACTTGCAGACTCCCAGGGTGTTCCACAGCTTGATGGTCTTGTCTCTGGATCCAGACACAATCTGACGGTTGTCAGCAGAGAAAGCCACGCTCAGAACATCCTTGGTGTGTCCAACAAAGCGGCGGGTTGTTGTGCCACTATAATAAGAAAAGAGTATGAACACAAATAAAAATATATGGATCTGCCAACTTTTAAAATGACATTTTTAAGGTATTCCATGCACATTAAATTAAATCAGACTGAGTTGCAATCTCATGATCCAATTCAAATTTACATAAGTCATGGCAATATTGTTATACTTTTCTACAGATAAGGTTTAAGTATTGTGTGTATTTTAGGGTTTCCAGTTGGCCCCATTCATTGCCTTATTGTAACTGCAATTTAATGTTTTTTTTTGTTTGTTTTTAACAAAGGACAAGACCAAGTTAGTCTTTTGTGGAAATCAACATTATGCCACAAAACTCAACTTCCTTGAAATCACAACTTTTCTGGCCCAATTCACACAAATCCACATTCTTTTAGGTCAGAAGACCGTTTAAGTTCAGAAACAGCCTCTTTATCATCACAGTGACACAGAAGACATTTGAGTTTCATCACCACTTAAGAAAACCTCCTTAGCCAAGGTCACACCTGACCACATTTTGAGTGACAGATGCACACATGCCTCCTCCAAACACTCACGTTGTCAGATCCCACAGGCGCAGGGTACCGTCCCAGGAGCCAGACAGGGCGAACTGCCCATCGGATGAGATGACAACGTCACTCACAAAGTGAGAGTGACCCTTCAGGGCGCGCTGGGGGATGCCATAGTTGGTCTCATCGCGGGTCAGCTTCCACATGATGACGCTCTTATCTGTAAGGTGGACGGATCATCACATCGCTGACCATTTAAAGCAGTATCTGCATATGCTGACCTATACAGATTTTGACAGCTAGAGGTTTTCCTACAATATCATATGGGAAACACTGGCTACTAACTTACAATACTGATGTACGATACACACACTAGTCTTTACATGGTTATTAGTTTTGTTCAAAGCCAGACCTCTAAATGCAAGCCAAATCGAGCTGTATCATTATTATGTTGTATAATCTAAAGGCCTCGTGTTGTCGTGTACTCTCTGAGCACTTACCCCGGGACGCGGACAGAATTATGTCGGGGAACTGCGGTGTGGTGGCGATTTGGGTGACCCATCCGCTGTGACCCTTCAGGGTACCCCTCACTGTCATCTGCTCAGTCATTTTACCGCAGGTTAAATTCACCTATAACGGTGGATGGAGTTGGATTTTGTCGGAGGGTTGAGTCCTCCTATATCTCTCACACTGTGGCAAGAGGAAAAGGAAGTGCCACACCGGAACCAAAACTCTTGAGGGCCGCTTTTCTTCTTCTGTCGAGTTTTGGTATGTGATGCACAATGTGAACAGTTTACTGCCACCTACTGTACACATAATAAAACACTTTAAAAGTGGAAGAAATAACATTTAAGATAAATAAAATTCATTTTAAAATGATATTAATACAAATTGCCCTTTTTGTTGAGCGAAGTCTGAAACGTCCTTGCATCTGTTTTGGAAGTGTACCTATACAGTGACATTTTGGTGTGACATTCTTGATTTCATTCAGTGTTATGTAAATCCCAAGTTTGTATTTACTTATAGAAATGTCATCTTTGGTTTTAATGAATGTGAAAAAAAGAAATGATGCTTTTATCATAAAGGTTTTTTTTTTTTTTTTTTTTTTTTTAGCAAAATACCAAAAAGGCAAATTCTCCAAAAGCAAACAACTCTTTTTGAGGTTCAAATATTAAATGAAAATGTATTTTGAGTCTATTGAACTTTCAAAAAACTGGAAAGCAATAAGAACTCTCTTTGTATGATGACTCAATTTGGACTGATTTTGTTTTTAAATAAAGGACCCTGACCTGTTGTATTGTTGTGTTGTGACAATGAAAATTGTTGTTATGAACATTTAATAAAATAAAAAAAACATAAAAAGTCAAATCATCATATACTGTTTGAGGCTGTCATGTTTTAATAGCTAAATGTCAGATAAGTTCATTATCCCTTAAAGGGACAGTTTACCCAAAAATGAAAATTCTCTCATTTATTCACCCTCATGCCATCCCAGAGGTGTATGACTTTCTTTCTTCTGCAAAACACAAACTATGATTTTTAGAAGAATATTTCAGCTCTGTAGGTCCTTTCAATGCAAGTAAATGGTGACCAGAACTTTGAAGCTCCAAAAAGCACATAAAGACAGCATAAAAGTAATCCATAAGACTCCAGTGGTTAAAATAATGTCTTCAGAAGAGATATGATAGGTGTGGGTGAGAAACAGATCAATATTTAAGTGTTACTATAAATTCTCCTCCCTGCTCAGTAAATGGCAATATGCATGAAGAATGCAAACTGCCAAAAACAAAAAAGAATAAAATGAAAGAGCAGATTTATATATATATATATATATATATATATATATATATATATATATATATATATATATATATATATTTTTTTTTTTTAATCAATTTATTTATAAAATTATCAATTTATTTTTCACATATCTCGCAGACAGTTTTGCACCTAACAGGTGTGGGAGTTTTTCCTTATTTTTTAGTACATTGAAGTCTTTATGGTGCTGAAGTGGGGAAAGAAAGTGTCCCTAATCTGTGTGTACTTTGAGCGTGATGTTAAAAAGTGTCGTTCTGATTCCACTTCATTTTGTGTGCAGTGGGGGCACAGCCTGTCTTCTTTTGGTAGCCAGGTTTGTCTGTGTCTGCTCGTCTCTATGACAAGCGTATGTTCACTGAGTCTGTACATGGTCAGGACTTTTGAAAGTTTTGGATCGGACACTTTGCTCAGGTATTCTACTCATTTATATTGTCTGTTTAGACACAAACAGCATTTCAATTTGCTCTGTTTGGCTGTTTCTTTTTTCCAATGTTTTAAGTATTTTTCTTTTTGTGTTTTAAAAATTTGGTTTGGTCTAGCTGAATTTGTATTCTCAGTCTGACCTGTTCTGGGTTGTGAGGTCAGTTCTAAGACCAGCTGGTTGAGGGGATTTCTCTCTGGGTTCAGCTCTTGGTAGGTTAGTGCTTTGTACTGGAGGGTCTCATTTTCTCTATTTTTCAGGGGTATGTGGAATTTTATAGCCTTCTTTTGAATTTTAACTATTAGTGGTATAATACTAATTCTGCTTTGTGGGCATTATTTGGGGTTTTACGCTGGACTCGTAGTATATTTTTGCAGAATTCAGCCTGCAGTCTCTATAGGGTGTTTGTCCCATTTTGTGAACTCTTGGCAGTGTTGGGTAAGTTACTCTAAAAAAGTAATTAATTACATCTGCTACAGTGTAATTAGATTACTGTACTAATTACTCTGTCTGAAAAGTAATTGCATTACTTATTACTAATTACTTTCTAAAATCCTTATCAACCTCGACCCAATAAAAAATAAAAGGATAGACATGAAACTGTTCTTTTCATTCTTTCAAATAAATCATATAAAATCAAATAAATTATTCATGGCCCGGCCATAGAATTTAAGGGGGCAGTGTAAAATTAGAAAACATACATTTTAACATTAGATGATTTTAAATTCACTCTTGTTTTATATAGAATTGTTCTATAGACTGTACAGTATTTAACACAATTACATCAGAAGTAACTGTAATTAAATTACTGAAAAATTAAGAGTAATCCCTTACTTTTTACAATGAAAAAGTCATTTAATTACAGTAATTAATTGCATTACACCCAACGCTGACTCTTGGTTGGTAAGTGGACCCCAGACCTCACATCCATAGAGTGCGATGGGTTCTGTAACCGACTGAATTATTTTTAGCCAGATTCTGATTGGGATGTCAATTGTATTATTTCTCCTAATAGCACAGAAAGCTCTTCGTGCCTTTTCTCTCAGGTTGTTCACAGCCTTGTTGAAGTTTCCTGTGCTGCTGATGTTTACAGGGTTGGGAGGGTTACTTTTGAAATGTATTCCACTACAGATTACAGAATACATGCTGTAAAATGTAATTTGTAACATATTCCATTAGATTACTCAATGTCAGTAACGTATTCTAAATACTTTGGATTACTTCTTCAGCACTGGTAGATTTTTTCACTTGTTTTGACTATAAAAACTCTGCCAGTACAGTAAGACAAAATACACATGTTAAAAATACATTCTCTGAAAAACCTGAATATCTTATGCAGTGTTGTTTCTAAAACAAGATAAATCAAATTGATCTTGTTTTAAGGATTTTTAAATATTTTTACAGGAAAACAATACAAAAATTATCATGAATATGATTTTTGCCCTAATATCAAAGGTCTTACTAGAAAAAAAGAAATTATAATCCAACGTGAATTTTCTTGATTAAAAAATATGATTGTGCCTGGTAACATGTGCATGTAAAATGGCTAGAAATAGCATTTTAGCTTAGCGTAAAGCTGACAATTTACACAAGGTTTATTTCTATTTCTTCTGCTCCAAACTTACTTCAAACTTACTTCTCTGTCTGCTCGTATGAATGTAACACATCATAAGAAAGTGTTTCACCGCTGTTCAAATGCACTTTGGATCGCATCATTTATATGTATAAATGTTTTCCATCTGAAAGGACTAAATATTAAATGAAACAAATGACAATAAAATGCAAAGTAATCTCTTCAGTAATCAAAATAATTTTTGAATGTAACTGTATTCTAATTACCAATGATTTAAATTGTAACTGTAGTGGAATACAGTTACTTATATTTTGTATTTTAAATACGTAATCCCGTTACATGTATTTCATTACTCCCCAAACCTGGATGTTTATGCTGAGGTATGTGTAGTTCTGAGTGTGCTCTGAGGATATGTTATCTAATTTAAAGTTATAGTTTTGATCTTTTGCGGAACGTCATTATTTTTGTCTTTTTGAGGTTAACTGACAGGGCCCAAGTTTTTCATGTACATCTATTTATTTCTTTATTTTTATTATTTTTCAAAAGCATACAAAGTTACAAATTATAAGAACAAAAATGGGGGATACAAAACAGATCTTTCTATTCTGCATATAAACATTAGTTGAAAATAAATTTTCTTTGTAAATAAATTACAAGGTTTTTAAAAAAATGAAATTGAACAAATTACCTTTTCTATAAGTAGAGAGGTCTTCATTGATTTTCTATTTTTGGATAACACATTCAGTGAATGATAAAACATTTTCAGATCCATGTAAAATAATTTAAAAGATGGTTTAATAGACATTACTCTAGCTTTATGCAAGTAAAACTTCCCAAAATTAATTATTCATTTTAAAGTGTCATCAGTTATGGGAAAGCCAGTGTTACTATCCAAGAACAGAATCATGGAGTCATCTATTGCGATTATTTTATGAAACACATCAAAAATTAACATAGCTACCTGGGTCCAAAAGTCCGTAGAATAATTACAGGTGCAAAATAAATGCGTAAGATTACAAAAAGAACACTGCAGTGAAATGTATCCTTTAAACTTATTTAGAAAAGCATTGCAAGGATAATATCTATGCAACACTTTAAAGTGAATTTCTTTTATCTTATTGGGCAGTAAAAGGCTATTAGTCTCGGACTATATCTTGTCAGTGGTAAGCATAGGAAAATTTTGTTTCCATTTCACAACTGCGTTTGGAGGACAACTTAAATCTTGTGTGAGACACTTTCTAATGTGAAAATTATTGCATTTCTTATCCAAAATCGAGATACCGCCAATAAAAGGTTTTGGAACCTGTCCAACTACTGAGTATCTAAAATGTGCTTTCACAAGATGATGTAATTCAGGAGAAATGCTTTTCACAACCAAATGTTATTCTCTAAATGAAGACCTGAGATAGAGATAAATTGCTCATAAGCATAAATCTCACCGTTACAATTTAGTAAATCTGAAACAAAAATAATTCCCTTTTCAAACCAGTCTTTCTTAAATCTAGATTTGTTCCTAAATAAAACATGCTGATGATTCAATAATATAGTGTGGAGAAAAATTATGTTTAAAGGCTATATTCCAAGCTTCCAGTGCTTGCTCATGAAAATTAGCTAGCTTAATGGGAAGTTGACTACATTTGAAGTCAAACACGAAACGAAACATTTTAGACCACCGCACTGATTAAAAAACAAATTGGGGATATAAAACCATATAGAGTCCTCCTGAGCCAAGCAATGTTTTATCCAATTGACTTTAAAAATGATATTAACAGTACTGAAATCAAGGATGTTGAGCCCACCCTCTGAAAGAGTTCTTATAACTGTTTTTCTTTTTACACATTCAGTCTTGTTCTTCCAAGTAAACTTAAATAAAACCCTGTCAACAGCTAAGCAAATTCTAGGACTGACATACAAAGATAGTGCAGGATATACCAGCCTTGATATGCCTTCAGCTTTGGAAAGCAGTACATGCCCATGGATAGTCAAGTTCCTCTGAGACCAGCGATTAAAAACATTATTTCCTTTGTGCAGACTCTTAGAAAAATTAATTTCAACTCTTTCGGATGGACACTTACTAATTACAATACCAAGATATCTAACTGTTTGTTTCATCTTAATTCCACATATTTCTGAAATGTCAGAATTATGAATTGCTATAATCTCAGATTTGCTCTGATTAACAGAAAGACCAGAAGCATCTGAAAACAGTTTTAATGCATCTAATATAATGGGTACCTGTCATTTATCCTTCAGGAACAAACATGTATCATCTGCAAGTTGACTGATTAAAACAGTGTGGTCTGCTATTTGAATCCCTTTGATATTCGAACAATGAACCGTATAGAGGTTAAGAAGCTCTGTGACCAATAAAAATAAAAAAGGTGAAATAGGACAGCCTTGTCTAATGCCTCTCCCGATGAAAAAACGTGGTGAAGTCCCATTAGACAAGGAAACATTACTTGTAATGTTTTTATACAAGGTCTGTACAGTTTTCTAAAATTTTGGACCAAAGCCAAATCATCATACATAAAAGCATGTTCTACGGTGTCAAATGCCTTATAAAAATCTAAGAACAGAATAAGTGCATCATGATGAACCAATTCAGAGTAATCTAAAAGATCTAAAACAAGCTGAATGTTATTTGAAATGTGTCGACCTTTCATGAAGCCAGATTGAGTGAGTGAGATAACTTCTAAACAGGGCTTCAGTCTCCTAGCATATACTGCAGATAATAGTTTATAATCAGAGTTAAGCAAAGTTATTGGGCGCCAATTATCTAAGAAATTTGTATCTTTGTTTGGTTTTGGAACTAATGTACAACCCCAATTCCGAAAAAGTTGGGACAGTATGAAAAATGCTGATAAAAACAAAAAGGAGTGATTTGTAAATCATATTCACCCTTTGCTTTATTGAAAGCACTACAACTACACATTATATGATGTTTTTCCTAATGTACAGTAATTTCAAATCAGATGATTGCAACACGCTCCAAAAAATTTGAGACAGGGGCAATTTAAAACTAATAACAATTTGACGAGTTGAAATAACAAGGCAATGTGAAACAGGAGATGGTAAACAGGTGAGGCAATCGTGTTATAGTACTGTATACTGTATAAGGAGCTCCAAAAACAGCCTAGTCCTTCAAGAGCAAGGATCATTCGAGACTTGTCAATTTGCCAACAGATGCTTCAGCAAATAATCCAGCACTTTGAGAACAATGTTCCCCAAAGACAAATTGGAAGGATTTTGGGCATTTCACCCTCTACAGTGCACAATATAGTTATAAGATTCAAGGAATCTGGTCAAATCTCGGTTTTCTGAATGTGCTTGATCTCTGATCCCTCATACGTCACTGTCTTAAAAAACATCATTCATCTGTAATGGATATCATGAACATGGGTTTGGGATAACTTAAGTAAACCTTTGTTAGTCAACACCACTCGCTGCTGCATCCACAGATGCAAGTTAAGACTTTACTATGCAAAGCAGAAGCCATACATCAACACTGTCCAGAAGTGCTGCCGACTTCTCTGGGCTCGGTCTCATCTTAGATGGAAAGTAGAACAGTGGAACTGTTTTTTGGTCTGAAGAGTCCACAGTTCAATAAGTTTTTGAAAAACAAAGCCATTGTGTTCTCCGGGCCAAAGAGGAAAAGGGCCATCCAAGCTGTTATTAGCATCAGGCCCAAAAGCCAGTGTCTGTATGGGCCAGGGGTGTGTCAGTGCCCATAGCATCGGTAACTCACACATCTGTGAGAACACCATTAATGCAGACAGATATGTACAAATTTTGGAGCAGCATATACTACCATCCAGTACCGTCTTTTCCAGGAATGTCCTTGCATTTTCCAGCAGGACAACTTCAAACCACATACTGGCCGAATAAGCAGAGAGTGCGGGTGCTAGTTTGGCCTGCCTGCAGTCCTGACCTGTCTCTAATTGAGAATGTGTGGTGCATTATGAAGTGCACAATCGGCAATGAATATCCCGTACAATTGTGCAGCTAAAAACCTACATAATGGATGATTGGAGAAAATTCCACTTTCTAAACTTAACTTGTGTCTTCAGTGCCCAAATGTTTAATAAGTGTTATTAGAAGAAATGGTGATGTTTCACAGTGGTAAACACTTGACTGTCTCAACTTTTTTGGAGCGTGTTGCAATCATCTGATTTGAAATTACTGTACATTAAAAAAACAATGAAATTCACAAGGAAAAACATCATATAATGTGTAGTTGTAGTGTTTTAAATATAGCAAAGGGTGATTATAATTTACAAATCACTCCTTTTTGTTTTTATCATACTGTCCCAACTTTTTCGGAATTGGGGGTTGTAATTAGGCCTTGCTTCATCGATTCAGATAGTTCCCCCTGTCTAAACATTCCTTTAAAACATCTCAAATCAAATCTTTTATATCATTCCAAAACGACCGATAGAATTCAAACGGCAAACCATCAGGGCCCAGACTTTTATTAAGTGGGGTCTTTGTAATTAGAGTGTCCAATTCCTCCGTAGTTATCTCATCCTCACAAGCAGCATGACTATCTTCACTTATAGTTGGAATGAATGGCTCCACTTCACAAAAAAATTGATTAGAAATTTCTGAGTGAAAAGAAGTATAAAGACGCTGATAAAAATCAGATACAAACTTTGAGATTTTGTATTCATCAGATGTCAAATAACCAGAAATCCTTTTGGAGTCTCCTCTTCTCTTTTCTAAATTAAAAACATATGCAGAATTATTTTCTCCAAATTCTAACCACTTTACCCATGATCTGATAAATGCACCTTTGGCCTTCTCCGCATAAAGAACATTAAGATCTTCCCTCAGTGAATACAACTTCTCTTGTCCTGTTCACTAGGAGAGGATAAATACAAAATATTATTTATCCCCTTTATATGATCTCAGTGAAGAAGATCTTTCTCTGACTGTGATGACGTCACGGAAATGTTCTAGAACGTTCCAGTTCGACGGACGGAAGCCATTTTGATCAAAGAAAGACAGAACAGTTTCACCATCTCGAAAACACCACTCGAGTTTTCTGCTGCGGGTATTTTGAGCGTTTCCCATGCCAGCTAAGGTAATGCCTCAATTATTTGTTAATTATTATACTCACACGGAGTGATGATTTGTTTAGAAATGATTTTTTTTTTTAAATGTAATTTCATTTAATTTTTTTTACCACGTTGAATTGCTAACGCATTTGCTAACGACTGAAAATATTGCGTCGAATTTCATTTAGCTGAACGGAGAGAAAAAAAACCCACTATATATATATATATATTATATATTCTTTAAACGTAGACGATTTTTAGAATGACCTTGACCATTTATGGAAATAAGTCTCCTCACATAAAAGATGAGATTTTGCAGACAAAGGACTGAAAGAGCCGCGTTGACAACGAATCTTTACATTTGTGGTTTATAAAATACTAGTTAAATGCACAATTTTAGTTAGATGTAATGCGAAGGTAAGTGTACAGTTTTTTCGTATGTTGTTCAGATGAGGCAGTCGAAGAGAATGCGTTCTCCCATGCTGAGAGAGGTGAGTTTAGAGGAGAAGAGAAAGAGACATAGACGAGACTCACACAGCAGCGAGAGAGAGAATAAACACAGAAAACACCACCAGCATCACAAGAACAGCGAAGGGTGAGTATCAAAAGCACTGCAGCATGCTCACGATTGGGGTTCCTTTTAAACCAGTGTTTTTCGACAAGATATTGTTTTAAACGACTTTCTAGTCTCAATATGTCCCGGATGTTTGCCAGTAACTAGTTCAGAATCATTTCTAAGGGGGTGTTTGAACTTTGACTATTGAGCCTTATGTGGACGTCTTCAAAAACGTGTTACCTAATACAAGTCTTTCTCAAGGTTGCTGTTTTCCAGGAAGCTTCTTGGAAGACACTTGATTACAGGAACCCAGTGTGACTTTGCGTGGCCTAAATAAATAAGATTGATTTAGACTTGTATCCTTGTCCCATGTAGCTAGTAGTTCGTTATTTAATATGATTGAGATTGTTTGCTAAGTCAACATGAAATTAAAATGGACCCTATTTACATTCATAAAGCGACATTATGTAACCTTTGGCCCTCTAGAGGTTGAAGCATAAAACTGCAAGTTACTTGCGGAGGAACACTTGTTTTTCAGCACTGCTCTTCTGGGTAGGGTTGCACCAGCTGTTCGTAATGTCTCACGTAATTTGGGACGTAAAGTTCACACGAAGGGCTTAGTAACTACTAGTTAGTTTGTAACTAAGTCAGTGCTTAATTTGGTTGCACCACCTGTTCTTAAGGCAAGACTTAACTAGTAGGTCATAAGCTCTTCGTAAAGTAATGCGTAGTCGCATAATATGACCTTTACCTGTATTTATCCAATAAACAGCATTCAAATTTGTTAACAGAAGTGTTAAAAAGCTGTGAATTTCAGTTTGATCTTGTTACAGTTGATGTTCAAACCTTGTTTACTCATGTAACTGTCAGCTGTAATAAATTATAACCCCATTAAAATACAATACGGAATAAAAGTAGATTAGATAAAGTATATTTGCCCTGTGTAAATAACAATATATAGGAACTGTATCTATAATAAATGAGTGATAAATAAATACTAATACAACAGACTGTAAAAATAGACATTTATTAATTTTAATATCCTATATATATTTTGAATGTGTTGAAACTTGACAGAACGACGCATCCTGAAAACTGCACCGTTAGATTGGTTTCATGCTGAAAAATGGCTCACAAAATTCATGCTGACTTTAAGTAACCCTCCATGCATTTATTTATTTGTACTGCTTGAGAAGTAATGTTTTAACATATTTTTGTAGTTTGAATGGCTCAGTACACTGGGGATTTGACTTTGCTTTCTTTCCATAGTCATTACCTTGAGACGAGGAGCTCAAATGAAAGACTGGAAATAAAAGAAAAGAAGTTCAGAGAACATGAGGATGACAGCCATGCTGCCTGTAAAGACAAGGAGAGAAACCGGGACCGGGAGAGAGACAGAGACTGGCACCATTACAGCAAGTCCTCTGGAAACAGCAGGCGGAGCAGCCAGCACAAACACAAGCACCATCGCTCACACCATCACTCAGAATCGGTATGAGCACTGTCCGCCTCCCTTTGCCATGCAACTATTCTCTGTCTGTTTAATTTCCTCTATTTCTTCTTGTGGTCTGGAGTTCCTCATGCCCAATATTGTCTGAATGAACGACAGCAAGGATGTTGGATGAAGTAATTGCTATGATATTAAACGGATAGTTCACCCAAAAATGAAAATTCTGAAATCATTTACTGACCCTCATGTCATCCTAAACCTGTATTGTCCCAAACCAGAACGTCTTGAGCTGCTGTTTTCCATACAGTGAAAGTAAATAGTGGAAATGGAAAAGAGCAGTTTGGACATTCTGCTAAATAAATCCTGTTGTGTTCCACAGAAGAAAGAAAGTCATATGGGTTTTGAACAGCATGATGGTGAGCAAATGTCATCAAATGTTCATTTTTGGGTTAAAATAAATAAATAAAATTAGTCTGATAGAACAGGAAATCCACAGCAGATAAAATGTTTAAGGCACCTCAGTCATGGAGGGGGGAAAATAGCAATCTAAATGTTGTTCAATTATAAATTGTTGTAACTGTCTACTTAATGGTTTGAGAAAGTATCTCATCTGAAAATATGTTGCCATTGTTTTTCTTCTGTAACACACACGATATGGTGGGCCCTGTGTGTATCTCGCGGGCTGAATTTGCATTGGCTGTTCCCTGTGGCCGGGCCTGGCTGCTGCGGGTATCTGAATGGGCCGAATCGCTTCCCCCCCACTCGTTCTACCCTCGCTGAATGAATGAATGGCGCGTTCTGGTCCCCCCCGATTCTCATGGGTTAATGGTGGTGGTGATGATGGCGGTGTTCCGAAATCCCAGAGGAGCCATCGCAGGAAAAGACCCAGGAGTGTTGAGGATGATGAGGAAGGGCACCTGATCTATCACAAGGGAGACATGCTGAGAGCAAGATGTATAGAATACACACTTTTCTGTATCTCTTTCTGTATCTTTAGATTTCTTTCACTGTTTGTTTTTTTGTTCTGGGTCAAACTTAACATGTCACGTATAGTTCTAGGCTAATTTTGGGGGCAGTTGTGAAAGAACTCTTAAGACTTATTCAGATATCTATCACCAGCCTAGTATTGTTTTGTTCGTGTATCATTTTTGAATTGCTTTTCTATTTGGAGGGTTCCAAAACGCAGCAAAATCTTTTGTTAGGGTTTGATGTGATCCAGTCCATTGCATGGTTCTAACTGTTTCTCTTTAAACCCATAGATGAGATTATGTGCACGCTCGGAGAAGGAGCCTTTGGCAAAGTGGTGGAGTGCATTGATCATTCAGAGTAAGTCTTAATGCCACATCTTATGAATTTGCAAAATAATTTCAATATCCATGGAAGGGAAGACAATGTTAAGACCTGATTGACTACCACCCAGAGAAGTCAGAAAATATTGTAAATGCATGTAAAAGTTTTCATCTTTGTATCTCTACTAGGGTTGCTCCGATATCCACATTTTGGCTTCAGTATGATACCAGCCCTGGTCCCTCGGTATTGATACTAAATTAATACTTTAGCAACAAATAAATAGCCTTAGATTACTGATGAAAGTACACAGAAACGGACTTGATTAAAAGAGCAAATAAAATGCTGCACATTGTGCTGATATTCAGTACACTTTTTTTGTGTGAAATTGCAATATGTAATAATAATTATAATAGTAATACTAATTATTATTATACATAATAATAATAAAACCATTCATTATTAAATTATCCTTTGAGTTCCTCCCATGTGGTAGTTTTAAATAAGGTTTGCATTCTAAATGAAATGCTGAAATACTCGTGAGCTGACATCTCAGAGCTGCACTGGAGGAGTTCGTGTGAGTGTTCACAGCTGCTCATACACTAAATACACCGCATTATGTGCATCACGTGCAGTGTGTGTGTGTGTAGTATGACAGCAAACAGAGCTGCAATTCTCATTCATTCTGAAGTGTGCAGTGCATATAGACTGTATATTATTTAAATTACATATATCTGCTGTTTAATGATTACTCTTGGCAATATCAAGATTATAATTTGATTGTCAAATTATTGATTTAATATAAAAAATGTCACATCCTGTAAAATTTTGCTAATAGCACCACACTGTAGTATGGTACTGAAATTAGCAACAAGATGATATCATACCATTTTAAATTGTTTGGTATTGCATAGCGGTATACCGCACAACACTAGTCTATACCTGGAGTCTCTGAGACCCGCAACAGCAGTAATATAACATTTTTCATGGAGGTCTTTTGAAGCATGTTGTCAGCTTGAAGTTTTTTTCATAATCGATTGTCAGAAGATTAGGAAAAGTCATGAAGTATAAACCTGATTAGGGCTGAGTATTGACACAGTTTTTCCAATTTCGATTCTATTGATTCATATGGCTATATTTCAGTTTTAATGTCCATTTTGCTGACGAATGAAAGAAATTCTCTCTCAGCTTATGCTGTTAATTACATATGGGACCTTCTAACTAGGTACATTACGAAACAAATTTTGCCAATTAAATTTTCATTTGTTTTTCATCATTATGGTCACATTTTAGCTTTTGAAAAATGTACAAATCCATGCATTCCATTAATAAATATATTTTGTTACATTGTTTAATGCATAATTTGTACTATTTACAAGTATTTACATTGATTTGTAGAAAACATGCGAAGAGTTATGTGAAGAGTGTCTGTAAGTAAGCACATTTTAATGAGACGTAACTCGAATGGCTTCTTTACCTAATTTGTGCTGTTTGTGATTAGAATAAAAAAAAAATAAAACATTTTTTTTCAATCAGCTGACTGTCAAGAGCAGAAAGGGTATTAAAAGAGACCTTATTCAATGACAAATTAATGGCGTGGATCTCGTCTTTGAACACGTTTGCACATTACACAGAATGAGTCAAATCAAACTTTAACTTTCAACGCGCTGTGAAAGGATCTCGCTGCTGAACTACTTTGCCAATATTGTCCTGTTTCATGTGACGTCACTGTATGACCACGCCGCCATGTTTGTGACCAAAAATCCATTTACCTTCAGTGTGCTGTGAAATGTGACAAAAGTCGGCAAAATTTTGGTTTCTATTTATAAAATTTGAAAAAAAGATGCTGCTGTTTAATGACCAGAGCCTAAATGTAATTTTTCTTTCAATAAAGTTGAATATTTTAAGTGACACGGCTTTGATATTGAGTTCAAATGAAGACCGCGATGCATCAGAAAATCAGTATTTGCGTTCAGCACAGATTTTGTGGGCGCGTATGTGCCGTTGCCTGACATACAAAATTCCTTTAGTGAATCGAGCTCTAAACCAGCACAGTCAGCGCTTGCAAATAACCAGCGCTTTTATAGAGTATTTTAGTGTACTGAAATCACTTGCTAACCTTATCTGTGTAAAAGTTATATGCAATATTACAATTTTGTTGTCATGAGAATGAAACCCTGTAATATTAAGATATTAGAATTGCCTTAGCCTCTCTCGGATATGAGGGTTAATCTTGAGAATTTGATTTAATGTTTATAAATAAGAGAAGGCACTTGTGTGGATTCACTGAATTTTGTCTAGTATGTTAAAGATATTACTGTCTGTTGTTATTGCAGTGGAGGAGCTCGAATAGCTCTGAAGATCATTAAAAACATTGAGCGCTATCGAGAGGCAGCACTGTCTGAGGTGGAGGTGCTGGAGCAGATGAACTCGCTCGACTGTGATAGACGATAGTAAGTGCCTGAGAAAGCAGATAAAATGGAGATTGCCAGTAATTTATGGCTCTGTGTTGGATCAAATGATGAACAGTTGCTAATATATCACACCTAGCTCCAAATTTACAGCCTCTAGGGTGCACAGAAGTCCAGACTACACATTATCAGTGGAATATTTCATATTTGCTTTCTCCTTTCTCCAGTGCTTGTGTGCGGATGCTTGACTGGTTTGATCACCATGGGCATGTGTGCATCGCCTTTGAGCTGCTGGGATTGAGCACATATGATTTTCTGAAGGAAAATAACTTTCAGCCCTTCTCCATCAACCATATCAGACACATGGCCTACCAGATCATCAGAGCAGTGAGATGTGAGTCACAGATCAGTTTGTTTTTCTGTATATGTTTTGGACAAAACAAATCAATGTTTTGATATTAATATTTTGTTCATATTTGCTTTGTTTTAGTTCTTCATAAGAATAAGCTGACACACACAGACCTGAAACCAGAGAATATCCTCTTTATCAATTCAGAGTATGACATCAAGTACAATCCGAAAATGGTACGGAGAGACTTTGACTTTATTTTAAATAAATATTTATGGTGAATGTGGCATCGACCCTGACTAAGGCTGATGGAGCTCACCATGTGTAAGGCACTAAATATTGGTGTGGTTTTGAATTGCAGAAAAGAGATGAGAGAACTCTGAAAAATCCTGATGTGAAAGTAGTTGATTTTGGCAATGCAACCTATGAGCATGAACACCATACATCTGTAGTGTCAACAAGACATTACCGGGCACCGGAGGTTATTCTGGGTAAGCTGCTATGGATGGTGTTTTATTCATGCAGTCTGACTGAGGCACATTGATGACACACTAGCTGTTATTGTTTGGGTGGTGAGTTATAATTGAAATGTCTGTTTTGTTTCTAACAGATCTGGGCTGGAGTCATTCCTGTGATGTGTGGAGTGTGGGATGTATTCTTATCGAGTATTATCTGGGATCAACTCTATTTCAGGTCATTGTCTTTTAGGGTTTTCTCATTTAAAAAAAAATATTCCGGGTCCAGTACAAGATGAGCTCAGTTAACAGCATTTGTGTCATCATGTTATATACCACAAAGATTAATTTCGACTTGACCCCCGTTTAAAAAAAAGTTGTTTACAGTGGAAGTGAATTGGGCCACTCCATAAACGCTGACATAATTCTATACATTAACCTGATTTTGTTTTTAAAAAGTCACAAACTAACAAAGTTACTTAGTGACGTATTTTTTTTTTGTGGATTGAAATTTTAGACACATGACAGTAAAGAGCATCTGGCCATGATGGAGCGAGTGCTGGGCCCCATACCTACCTACATGCTGCAGAAAACAAGGTAATATTTCAATGCTTCAATATTTATGTTAAAGTATTGAAGCACTTTGGGGGTTAGTTACTGACAAGATATTTAAAAGTGATTTCACCTGTTTGCAGAGATGACCAGATTTTTGTTACTGTTTGAACTATTTCTAGCCTAAGTACTTAAAGCTTTGCAATTTTTCTCATTGTGCAGGAAGCACAGATACGTTTGTCATGATAAACTGGACTGGGACATGCACAGCTCCTCAGGGCGTTATGTCAGGAAGCAATGCAAGCCACTGAGAGTAAGTTTGTCATCTAAGTCATTGTTCCATATTATGTTAGCTTTGTGTCAGTTGCGGTTTTGTATTTGCTTTAAGACACTAAAACCTCTATGAAAGGCTATAATGTTTTTTTACATTTTAGGATCATTTCTGAACTTTTTATTTGAATTCTTTCCTAAAGCAATACTTGGCCTCCAGGAGCTCTGACCACGAGCAGCTGTTTGATCTCATAGAGAGGATGCTGGAGTATGATGTCACCAAGCGGATCAACCTGGATGCAGCCCTCAAACATCCGTTCTTTGACTGTATCAGGAAGAGCAAGAAGTAGTGTTGATCTCACTGCTCACTCTAGTTCCTCTCTGGGAGAGGCTGCCAATGACTGTATCAGTCCTCTGTATAGATGATAAACTGCTCTTCTCATTGTTCATATTTATTATGCTTGCTATTTGGTTGAGGGTACGTGACTTGTTACTCTTGAGTTGTCCACTGATTTTGTCATTTATCATGTAAATGTATCACATGACAGAGATTCAGATGTGTAACTGTAAAGAGAATGAGCTTAAGCTTACTAGACAGTTTTGTTGTTTTATGTTGTTGAATATGCTCTTGTATGTGTAGGATACTTGTATAATTAAGTCATAGATTTGTTAGAATGATCTGTATGAAAGTAGTGATATTTTGAATTTTCATGATTTCAAATAAAATCAAGTCACTGTCAAGAGTCTTAAGTCTCATTTAGATGTAATGTTCACATGCAGTCAGAAGGGGGCGGTAGATAGCCGCTCTACATCTTCAAACGGAGATTGTACTTGGAGTCTAGGCAAATTGTAGTGCGTAGGGTTTGTGTTTAGTAAATGGGCCAAGCTTTTACACATTAATGAGGCCTTTAAAATAATTCTATTGGTTTAAGTCTAGTGCTGAAGGGAAAACTTAAGACAGTTGTTCAATTTGGTATATGTAGATTTCCACATGTAGTTTGTGATTTCCAGAGATGGATAAATCATGTATATAAATATAATCTTAGTAAGTAGTAGAAATATTTGGTATTTTTATAGTGGTATTTTTTTTATTTATTTTTTTTTTACATTTTTTTAGTGAATATATTTAAAGCTATGCCAAAATGCAAATAGCAGTATGATAACCTGTTACTGCCAAAGACAACAAAAGTCAAGATAACATCATAGAAATGCATTGGTAGAAAGAGGAGGGAAGAGTGAATGTACTTATAACCGATATGATATTGTATAGTGTATATATATATATATATATATATATATATATATATATATAATATAAATAGTATCATACAAGTGTTAAGGTAAATTACTTTAAATAGCAGTTACAAATTACTTCCCTGAAATTGTGTTCAGATTACTTGACTGATTACCTAATCGAAAGTGAAGTTCACAGAGGATTGTTTTTCTGCTCATTTTTGTTGTCCTTTCAGCTGTCACAGAAACAGATGTGCATATGATAATAATTTGTTTTAAATGTAGCCTACTCTACATAAAGAATAGCTTATTAAGAAATGCATGTGACCTAAAAGTAATTAACTTAATTGGAAGTCAGGAACTGTAATCTGATTACAATAATTTAAAATGTGCAATTTAAATGTGAATGCATTTTTACCAAAAAAAAAAAAATATTAGATTACAGTTACTAATTACTTTGTTTGTAATCAGATTACAACCAACACAGATCATAACCGATAGAACCGAAGAATGAGTTCATAGATCAAAAAGCATTTGTATATACAGTGTAATCTGAATTCAGACAGATTTAACAGTGTAACCTAAACCTATCACCCTTACTTTTCATCCAATTTAACCTTATAAATATGATTTTGTTTAGTTATTAAAAGAACTCGAGCACGTGGGACAAGTCCGCAATGAATTCCCGTTTCTCTCGCGTTATTAAGTGATGACTGTCCTTAAAACAACCTTAAGTAAATCCACAAGTCTTTTACAAACACCCTCTGTGCGGAGAAAACAATGTGATACAGAGAAAGTTCTCAAGATTGTTCACAGCTGCCTCTGGACGCTATCTGATTCTTCCAGCCTCTTGTTTCACGCTTGATAGACACACACGCCACGCAGAATGTCACGGGCTGTGGCTCAAAACATCGGAGCTCCCTAACTAGACAGCATACTTTGGCATCATAGGCGCGCGCAGCATTTTTGCACATTTGCAGCGCATGCTGACGGCCAAACAAGCTGCACGCTCCTGACGAGGCTCTCTAAGTAGACAGCTTTCTAGTTTTCGAGACACAACCGTAGTGTTCAAAGCCCCGTGTGCTACACCGCTCTGCTCAGTCTGACAGCCACATCTCATCGATCAAGAGCTGATCATTAGGTGACCTAGCTATCGGAAAATAATAATATATATATATATATTTTTGTATTATTATTATTATTATTATCATGGATTCATCTGGGAATAGAAACACAGAAGGCAAACAGAATGCTCCGCAAACTCTCTATATGCGATATTTAGTGTCTTTCCCAACTATAGTGTGTTTCGTCTTATCGCTGAGTTCAATAGCGGTGTGTTTTCTGATGACTTTTAAAACGCATCAAATGGAGAGTCGCCTGCACGCGCTGGAGCTCAAGATGACTGACATCTGTCAAGAATCATCAGACGTCTCTGTTTCACAGGATCTGCGGGATTCAATTGAAACACTCTTAAAAGAGGCAAGTTTATTTATTTTAAATGCTTTAAGGCTGTAACAGCCATTAAAATGTTACTCTTATTTAGCTGTAGTGTCAGTTATGTTAGGCTATGCAGATGACTTGATATCACTCAATTAAAGACAGATCATGACTCACAATTAGTCATAACTGTTCTCATTAATCCACGCCTACTTAGATTTGTTCCAGTGCCAGTTTATTGATTGAATAAGCAATGGTGGCAAATTAATCAACCAAGAAAATCACAGATTTGAATTTGAGGATTCATGTTTAGTGTTAGTTTGAGCACACAGCTTTTAAAACTATTTTCTGTCTGTCTATCTATCTATTTATCTGCCTCTCTCTCTCTCTCTTTCTCTCTCTCTCTCTCTGTCTGTCGTCTGTCTGTCTGTCTTTCACTGTCTGTCTTTCTGCCTATCTATCTATCTGTCTGTATCTATCTTTCACTCAGTCTTTTCTGTCTGTCTGCCTATCACTCTTTCTATTCTGTCCGTCTATCACTGTCTGTCTGTCTTTCTGTGACTCTTTCTTGTCTGTCTTTCAGTCTCACTCTTATCTGTCTGTGTATCACTCTTTCTTATCTCTCTGTCTGTCACTTATCTATCTATCTATCTATCTATCTATCTATCTATCTATCTATCTATCTATCTGTGTGTCTATCTGTCAGTCTGTCTGTCATCGTCTGTCTGTCTGTCTGTCTGTCTGTCATCCTCTGTCTGTCTGTCCGTCCGTCTATTTTAAATGGATAGTTATAGATTTGCTTATAAATCAGCATATGTGCTGCAACAGGTGTATGTGATAAAGCTATTTAAAAACTAATCCATTATATTTGAATTTTACTAGTAAATTTCCTGTTGTAATAATGATTATTATTCTGATTATACCATATAAATTAAAAACGCAAGTAAATGTACTCTCTTTCTCAATCAGAAATATGTTATTAACAGTAAGATGCTGTTTTAAAATTTCTAAGCCAAAATATTAGATGAAATATAACATATTAAATGACATATTATACAAACCATATGAAGTGTCAAGAAATATACACCAAAATGTCACAGTATATATATATATATATATATATATATATATATATATATATATATATATATATATATAGTTTTTTATAATTTAGAGAAATAATTTTTGTGTGTGTGTGTGACAGAGGCTGAATGAAGCGATGCCGAAACTGCGCGTGGCAAGAGACGTGACACAAGACTGCAACTGTCCTCCAGGTACGTCCATTTGATGGGACACTTGTGTCTGTTCTGACAGTCCCAAACTGAGCTGGTGTGCATCCAAAACACCCTTACATCATTAGGAAAGAGTTACCTATGGGATGGAACCTGATAAAAAGTGTGATAAATCTGGCACTGTCTTGTTTCTGAGCTTTGAAGTGGATGTGGAGAGATCAGTTGTAGCTGGACAGATCAGAGTGCTGAAACAGTTGTGTATGTTGTTGTAATTGTTTAACGCTCTGTTAAGAATCAGATTTGTAACTGTCACTATTCCTCTGAGCTTTAGAGCACTGCTACATAATTTTATTACACAGCTCTCTATGATACTTGTTTCTGATAAGTCGAACACAGCATTCTGTGGTCAAATCTTTTAATATAATGACCGCTAAACTGTATAATTGTCTGTTTCCCAGACAAGTTATTTCTTAGCTTAGCTAGTTTCATATCTCATCACTCTGTGGTCATTTCATGTCTCACATAATACCAACATTTTCACTTAATTTTATATTTTACTTACATTTATTACTTTATTTGCTAAGAAGCTATGTTATAAGTGGGGTTATACAGTCAGCCTGTCATTATCACAAAATAAACCCATTCAGGATGATAGAAGACCCCTCTGCTTTTCAGGGTTTATTTTGCAGTAATGACCGGCTGACTGTTCATTATCCAAATCAGTATGTCAAACCAGCCCTGAACATTCAGCTTCCCACAAATGGTTTTCCTTAAAGCTGCACTATATAACTTTGTGCTGTCTAGTGACATCTGTGGTTGAAATTTAAAATTGCAAGCAATTTGTGGAAGAACACTTTACGTGATTCGTGTTTCGGTACTGCTCTTCTGGCGGATGAATCTCATGATTTGGGCTTACCTGGACATCGCCTTTGTTGTATGTGATCATGACTGGAGATATTCAGAGCCGGAGTCATGACGTGCTATTTTCATGTTGACAACTTGAGTGAAAAGTTACACTGAAAAATTAACATTTGAGAATATGAGAATTTCTTAGTATTTCGTATGCTCCCTTTTTGCTTAAATGACAGAATGGATTTGAGCTGGTCTTTCGTTCAAAAGAGTAAAAATGGTCAATGTCACAAATTTGCTAATTTGATTAGTTATCTAGAAATAGTGCAGAATATTTTTGTAACAATTTACATGAAGGTTCCCTTTATTAATGACAAATAAGTCATTTATAAATGCATTATTAACCAGTTATATGCAGTTATAGCAACATGCATAAAAAAGACAACTTCCATCCAATACTTGCCAAAAAAATGAGCACTATAACTTACATGTCGTAAATGCTTAATTAATACACTTATTCATATGTACATAAATCATACATAACATAAAAAGACATACAATTCCCTAATTCATGATTTATGTCACAATGTAGCCAAATAGACTATTATATTGAGATTAAATGATGTCAAAGATGTCATGTTGTCACGTTGATTTTACTCAGTTCTAGTTACTTAAAGTCATCTATAAAAACACTTTTCAGGTCTTCATGCTCATTCAAGGCATCCAGTATTTCATATAATAAAGCCTCATGACCATTGAACCATACTTTATGTACAGATTTCTTATGTTGGAAATGTCTTAATAAATTCTTCATATGTGTCCACTTTACATTAAGGTTTTTTATTTTAATTTTAATTTTTATAGGTTACTAATGTAGAATAAGTGTTATTACACATTTATAACATGTGAGGTGAAATGGCTCAGTGTTTGGCAGGTATTGCATGAAAGTCACCCTTGTTATGCTCGTTGTTATAACCACATATCAGTGATGTATAATGCATTTGTAAATTAATTACAAGTCATTAATGCACCCTTGTATAATCCCTTAGAGAATAGGGAATATTAATGTAAAGTGTTGCCAATATTTCACATTCATGTTACTACTGGTCATAACTTTATATTTCCAAAATCCTAAATCCTTGTCCATTTAAAAAACATTCTGTTTATATACAGGTGTACATTTTTTATTTTTTTTTATCCCAGATTTTTTTTTATTCCAGATGTGGACATTGCAGTTGTGGTTTTAAATACAGAGAGAAAGAGAAAATATGAAACTTGCATTTTGATGAGTGGGTGATTTTGGAGAGATTGTGGGCTGTGTTTGTGTGCCACACAATGCCCTCTGTCACAAAACGAGGCTGGTAAATATGCAATGAGTGCTAACTTAATTTCTGGTAGTTTGAGAAACCATGAGAAACAGCTGCCTGTCTTTTTCTTACTGTCGCTCTCTCCATCTTTCTCTCTCTGTCTGTCTTGTTCACGTACACAATCACTCTTTACATAGAGCATATAAAATCCTGCTTTCCCATAATCGTATGCGGGTTAATATCCAAGGGGAGAGATCAATGTCGCAGGACAAGAGGGAGTTCATCAGCATCTGTTTATAGGTTCTGAGTGAGAGTGTGTGTGAAGGGGCCTCAAGTATGCGTCTGTGTGAGTGTGTATTTCTGTTTGTTTTTGTGGGTAGTGCCACAGAAGGCCCAACAGATGCACTGAACTGTAAGGTGAGAACCTTTCATTTTAGAAGCAATGGTTGCCACCTGAAACCTGAAGCGTGTTGAGTGCTCCTGGCAGGCAGGATCAGAGGGAGAGGTATTTCTGTCTCCACAACAGGCTCAAAGGTCCCGCCACTGGGCAGGTTAGTGTCCCACCCCCTACAGGAGCGGCTTGGAATGACACTGATGAGTGGATGTGTGTTAAAAATCGACATACAGTTCGCAACCTATTTTGCTTCTGCAAACTGATATATTTCAGAGTGAAAAAGATATTCAATAAGAATTTAATCCATTAACTAGATTGTGAAAAGATGAACTCAGGATTTTAAACGTGGAAGTAAACCATATAGTGGGGTAAACTTTTTATATGTGAGTCACTGAAAATATTATTTTTGTGTTCCCATTTTCTCAAACAGCAAAAGAAAAAAAATCCACTATTACGTTTAAAGAACTTTCCAAAAGAGGAAAATAAATAAATAAATTAAGACAGTCAGACAAAACATAGATTCTATCAAATCCCTCAGCAGCTATATTAGAAATTTAAAGTTTTTAAAATTAATGACAACTTAACACAAAGAATAATGTTAAAAATGTACAGTAAATAGGGGGCCTGGGTAGCTCAGTGGTAAAATACGCTTGCTACCATCTGGAGTTCACTAGCTCGCTAGTTTGAAGGCGTGCTGAGTGACTCCAGTCAGGTCTCCTAAGCAACCAAATTGTCCCAGTTGCTAGGGAGGGTAGAGTCACATGGGGTAACCTCCTCATGTTTGCTATAATGTGGTTCGTTCTCAGTGGAGCACGTGGTGAGTTGAGCGTGGTTGTCGCGATGGATGGCGTGAAGCTTCCACACGCACTGTGACTCCATGGCAACGCGCTCAACAAGCCACGTGATAAGATGCACGGGTTGACGGTCTCAGACACGGAGGCAACTGGGATTCGTCCTACGCCACCCAGACTGTGGTGAATCACTACGCCACCACAAGGACTTAAAAAAGCACATTGGTAATAAAAAAAAAATAGTTTGCTAGATTTTACACTACTAAATTTAAGCATTTGTGAAAAAGGTTCATTTGTGACAATTAAAAGGAAAGTTATTTCAGAGTGTATGTTATTACATTTTAATGAAAGAATATGTAAGCAAACATTTTATTTGGAATAATGTGCACCAATGAATCATACTCAGTAAGACTAGGAACATACATTTAAAAAAGTGAATAGGGTCAATTTTAAAATTAAGTGTCTTTTTCATCCCATACAATAAAACAAAGTCTATTTTTAAGATTTACGATTTTAGATTTCAATTGTATGACAATCAAACTGAATTAAATAATCTTTTACAAAATAAGTTAATAAAACATATTTATTATTTGTTTTTTTTTAATTCTCAATAAAAAAAATACTAAATTTATAAAACTTAAATATATTAAAGCTTTATTAATTTATTTTGTGTTAAATATTACTCAAATTCAATGGATTTTTTTTAATCTTAAAAAAATAGATATTTTTTATTTGTTCCTTACTAATATTTAATTATTATTCAATTTTATTGATAGCAAAAAAAAAAAAAAAAAAAGGAAGAATTGACATGTATACTGGGATTGGGAATCTATGTATGCTGGCTTGATTTGAACCTGCATGTCCCACATGAGCACCACAATGTGTCTGAAACATGTGCTTACCACTAGGCCTCTGCTCTTACAACTCATACCTTATTAAAATGGTTGTTTCCGACCATAAAAATTCAGCATTGCATTGGATTAAATGCAGTCAAATGCCTTTAGAACCCCTGAAAATTTTCATTTAATAAAACGGGATAGAACTTAAAATGCAGAACATGATTGTGTTATATTATTTCAACAATATATTTTTTACAGTGCTCAGATGTGGTGTCATTATGTAAACTGTGCAATGAGAAAGACCCTGTTTCCACCTGGTATTACGATGCGTCTCGGGTGATCCGATCACATGTGGTCAGGTGAGACACATCGCTGTTTACACCTGGTCGTTCAAATGTGTCTCCTGTGATCACTTGTGTTCGAATTTGGCATGGAGGGTCTCTGTTACATGACGACATACATCAATCACTATGTCAGTGTGTTATTGCAAGATAATAAAGCGCAACTATTCAGAAAAGACAAAGAAAGCGTGAAAAAACGGCACGCTGTTTCTCCTAGATGCAGTTGAAATTTAATCTAAGAACAAACAGTTATTTTAGTGTATTACCTGTATTAAAGGAGCTTCAGGTGTTCATGCTTGTCATCTGTGTTGATATCAGACACACTAAAGAAGATCCATGAAGCTCTCGTGATTGTATGTATCTGCTTTTTTAAATTTTTTGCTCTGATGGTTATTTCCTTTTAAAGCCGCTCGTAATCTGCAGTTTAAACTCTTATTTTAGTGCAGCAGTTGATTGACAGGTGAGGACCATTGCTTCACTGCTGCCGGGATGCATACGGGACAGATTAGCATTTATACCTCAAATGCGATCTGGTCACATGCATTTTTGATCACGAAACCTTTTAGACCCCATTTAGACCTGTATTTAGGGCTGACCACATGTGATCGGATCACCCGAAACACATCTTAATATCAGGTGGAAACGAGGTCAAAGTGTATACATTTTGTCAGTGCTCAAAACCATGAATCCTTCACCAGATGGACTTAATCTAGAAGAGTTTTTGGTTACTACAGGTTTACCAGCAGAGAATTCTTGCTGAAGAAAGTTGACCAAAACCTTTAGAAATGCACTGAGCGTTGCAGGAGGTCCTTGTCTTATTATCATGTCTTCATTTGTCTTCCTTCCTTCAAAAACATATGGCTTCTTTCATTGCTTCTTCCTCTATTCATTTCCACGGCAGAGTGAGGTCGCCCTAATTATCTGTCGACTGAGCTGGTTGTCCTTGCACGCTAAATAATTCCCCGTCTGTTATCACCCATTTTCATCAAGCATCCAGTTTCACGGAGGCCCTGTTTGAAAACGCGCTGTCACAAAAACTCTCGACACATCGCTCTGTGTAATTTTTCAGGCTTGCGTGTTCTCCTTCTGTCTGTTGAGTCCTTGAAAAGGGGGGGGGGGTGATTCTTTTCCTTGCCCTGATTCATTGCCGTGAAGATAAATTGTCTGTCATCACCTTTTTTGGAAAGTTGTCACCGTACAAAGTGCCCAGGTCTATTCAGGAAACATCCGAGCTAGGTGTGGTTTGTGTTGTGTAGTGATTGACTGAAACAGGAATCTCTTTGTTTTGTTTACTGCTCATTAGAACTGCTGGATTTGAAGAAATATTAAATAATTTACTAATTTTAACACACTTTGGATAAATAGACTGGGATTATGTAGACCCATTACAGGTTTAACACAGTCTCAGCTTCAGGCCACATGCCCACGGACTGCCTACATTAGGGCCCTATGAAATCCATTGTATTTTTTTTTATTTTATTTTTTCCATTTTATTTTATGTTTAATTTTCTCTGAATTCCAGGTTTTAAAGTGTAATTACATTTTATCATAATTTTTTTTTGTCTTTAATTCATAGAATTTTAATCAAATGAAAACAGAACAATTACTTTTCATTGCATAATTTTTTTAAAATAAAATGAATAGCATCTATACTCATCCTCACAGCCCAATCCAAAACCGCAAAATTGAGTTTTGTTTATTTTTTAATTTATGATTTTTATGATTTTGGTTAAATACAGTGCTGCACAGTAGAGCATCACAGTATTAATGAAAGCAGTGATAAAGCTCTTGCTTGAGATATTGCTTAAATATAATGATATATATATATATATATATTATTATTATTATTATTATTATTATTATTACTACTATTACTACTACTTCATTGAATATTTCAAAATATTTCTGTCACATTTTTTTAATTTCACTCATCTAGTTAACTGGAGCTTTTATTTTGCCGTTTAGCGGATGTTTTTGACGACTTCACTTCTCACCTCTGGAAAAGCAGTTTGCTATATGGGCTAATGTGCTTATTAAACTGCAAAAGGCTATGATTTAATTATACAAATATACAGTATATTCTGCATGTGCTACGTGCTTCACAGTGAATAAAGTGCTCTGCTCTTTGTCATCATTACACACAGAGCGCACGTGATGTTAATGATGCGGTTAGTGTACAAGCGGCGGCTTCTCACATTCACTTATTGTTGAAGCACGCAGCATATATTTGTTTAATTAAAACCCAGCCTTTTGTAGTTTAATCATCATACTAGGACATATCACGATTTTAATTTAATTAATTGTGCATTAATTATACATAATTTTTTATGTATTATACATAATTATACATTAATCTCAAATATGTCAAATTCTGTGACATTCCGAATTTTATAGTTAATTCTGTTGTTATGACTGGATTCCGTGATTCTGTCCGTGTTTTCTGCAATGAGGAAATAATAGCACCCTACTACATTGACCATCTGATGAATTTTGCACAGAAAAATGGCAAGCACTTTCTCAATCTGGCAAGCTCTAATCTGATTGGCTGGCTGGCATCTGATTGTCGGTTCGTGGCATCACATTTTTGAAAGAGTTTTGTTTGAGGCACTTTGTATCAAGTAAAGTAGATATGCACAAGTAGAACTGTATGTTTCGCTTCGTTTTCTGAGTTATATGTAATCAATACAAGATAGACAGAAATTCACTTCACTTTTCTGCTATTTCTTTCTGCGTTGTCTATAAAGCCATTCATGGGCTGACTCTCTTGTGCCATTTTTTTTTAATTATTTGAAAATGCAAACGTTTTTGAGGCACTTAGTAGCATTTTTTACGTTTTTTTTTTTTTTCACGTTGTCTGTTACTTTGATATCAACTATATCGGATAAACCTGCCCCAAATGCCTAATAAAAACAAAAATGAACTTTGGTAGGTTTATATGGTTATAGACCTTGTTCGCAGTAGCGCCATAATTCATTTTTAACGGGAATGAAAAGGGAAAGTCTTATTATCTCTTCAATGGCACTCATGGTATAAAGCTGTATAAAGCTCCTAGATCCCATTTGATTTTCCAAAAATCATTTTGTTTGGAGTTTTTTGTCTACTGAATGTTCTTAAAAATATATTATTTCAAAGTTTCGTCAGTGGAACGATCAAAAACACTTTAAACTGCAGTACAGCCCATTGAAGAAACTGTACGTTTATTCCTCAGAGCCTCGTTGTTATTCCCGTCAAAAATCAAAGATGGCGCTGCTGTGAAAGAGGTCTTAATATGTTGGCCAACCAATCTCTTCCTGAGTATTTAAGCAGTGCTTGGCCAAAAAATTGTCTGTAAACTGGACTAAACTTTTATGCGGATAGTAAAAAGTGTGCCCACGCAAGACTAGGTTTCGCCCAGTTCTAGTAGGCGAATCAAAGGCAATGCTGAAGATATTGAATATCTATGGTCACATCTCATTTGAAACAACAGCAATATATAATGTTTCATATATTTATGTTCATGCACATCTTCTAGAGATTAAGTAATTTACAAGTGAAAAATGTATGTCTGACTTGAAAGCAGTATTATTATACAAAAGGTGCAGTAAAGGCATGCAGGAAATGTCGAATTATCTCACTGGATTTTCAGAAGCAGTCAGAAATCAAAGAGGGTTTTGGGTGTGGTAGCGGGATCTAATAGACTCAGCACTGTATTTACTTTCATCCCTCCAAAAGGTCCGGCTTAAAATATCCAGCCAGGGCCTGCTAACATGTGCATATGTGTAATATCTCACTAGGAAGTGGTGCAATTAGATCCGCTGCCCATAGCCTTGTAAAAGAGATGGGACATGCAACAAGGAATTAGGCGTGACCCCTTTTGCCTCTCTTACACACATGCACACTCACACTTGTCCAACGGCATGCGATTATGTACGTACATACACACAATCTGTACAGAACTGCCATATAAAGCAGTGGGTCTCAGCTGGTTTTGCTTCAGGATCCAGATTTTTACAATTGACATCGTAGCTTTTACTGTGGTGGGGCCATCACAGTGCCGTTGAGAAGCAAATTACTTTGACCGAAGTCTTTAGATTTGAATGGGTGGAATGGTGGGCTGCCTCTCTCTGGCCTGCCTCAACTTTTACCTCCACTTGTCTCTCATCAGAAATCTTATTAAAGTTAGCTTTACCACACTCTGTGCATTCTTCCCTTCTGAAAAATAAACAGCCCACAGGCCTGTTGGTATACAGCGAAGGTCTCATATAGAGTCAGAGTACCTCAACCATATTGACCCGGGCTGCTTATAAAAACACTTTCAGCTATCGGATCACTGTGGGCTTGTGGCGCACTTGGATTTACGGTTTAAAGAGGACATAAATCACTGTTTAAAATGTATTTAACTTCCTTAATGCAAGTTTTTTTACATGAAACAGAATATTCGGAGGGAAATAATGTTGGGCGGGACTTGATTTTGTTAATTGGGATTTGATTGGATCATGAAAAGCTAAAAGCTATGCTATTATTGGTTAATATTATTTGTCCTTGTTCACAAATACTTGGTTATGTCAACAGAAAAGAAGAGTTGTTTCGAAGCAGAGATAAAAAAAGCTTTAGTGATGAAGTAAATATAGCAGAAAGGTACTTTTACATTGAATAATTTAGTTTAAGCATGAACTTGAAAATAATATGTAAATTCTACATTCAAACATGAAAAAAATGATAAGGACATATTATTTATGATTGTTTGTTATCTTTGCACTGCAATCAAAACCTTGTCATATTTATTTGCTAATTTGAGTAAATTTCACTGGTAAATAAAATAAGTAAATTTGACTTAACTTTTGCATGCACTGGGCTTGAATAATTAATGAGTTTGCATGGTTTCACTGTTTGCTTTGTTGTTACATTTAGGAACTTCTTGTTTTGTGCAGTCTGAAGTTCATTTTCTACTCAAAATTACCCATTCAAGATCAAAAAAATTATCTGTTTGTTACAACAATGTTTTTTTTTTTGCACAAAGTGTTGTGGTCTGTGTGCACAACTCTATATCTTATTTCTATCACCAGTAATGTAAGATGATGTTATTTCATAGACTACATAGCAAGCAATAAGCTTCCCTGTGGGAGGCTTCCATATGTCATGTGGTACATGATTAAACATGTGTTTGTAGGGTAAGTTTATTAGTAAGTGGTAAAGTAATTACTAAGTAGCATGTATATCATATTTGTAAGTAAACATTACTGTATTCACTAAAATGTTTAAGTTGAGTTTACTCAATCAATCAATCAATTTTATGTCATAAAGTTAAGTAGATTTTTCTTAATTTTATACCATTAAGATTTACTTTGAAAAATGAATAAAAGTAAATCTTACTAGTCATTTTTTTTTTCAGTGTACCTTCTGATGAGTGATTATAAAAACAAACATGTATTGTTAAATCATGCACAATAAGACAAGCAACATTTATAAAAGCAAATAGGGTCAGTGTTCATTTCATGGTGTCTTAATACACAGAATAGAAGTGACCTCACAAAAGTTATCCCTTTTATAGAGAGTTGATTGACACATCACTGACAGACTGTTGGATGGAATGTTAAGTTGTCTGTAACTGTATTTCTTTACTTAATTTGGATTAATATTTTCTGCTCATCTATCAGCCTTAAATAAAACAGATAATCTCAATTATATTTCTCCATTCTTTCCTTGTGGGCTTTGGTACAGAGGAGATTTGCTGTGTGGCATCTCAAACAGTCTCTCTGCATAGCTTGCAGTATTAACTAAAATAGAAGGCTCTGCTCACCCTCTCTCTGCATGATGACCTTTACTGTCTCTTGAGTTCAAGGCTGATAATGCATCCAATTTATTTATCCTACAAAGACCCTCTGTTGAAATGTTATCTCCCATGGATTTATGGATTATTGTTAAAAAAAAATCACATTGGAAAAATAAAATAAGTCGCAATCTTTTAATTTATTTTTTTTCCAATTTGGAATGCCCAATTCCCAATGTGCTCTAAGTCCTCGTGGTGGCATAGTGGCTTGCCTCAATCCGGGTGGCGGAGGACGAATCTCAGTTGCCTCCGTGTCTGAGACAGTCAATCTGCGCATCTTATCACGTGGCATGTTGAGCGCGTTACCGCTGAGACATCTGTGGCGTCCATGCACAACTCACCACGCACCCCACCGAAAGCGAGAACCGCATTATAGCGACCACGAGGAGGTTACCCCAACGTGACTCTACCAACCTAGCAACCAGCCCAATTTGGTTGATTAGGAGATCTGGCTGGAGTCACTCAGCACACCCTGGATTCAAACTTGCGACTCCAGGTGTGGTAGTCAGCGTCTTTACTCGCTGAGCTACCCAGGCCCCCTTGATTTTTTTTTTCTTTCTTTTTTTTTAATTTTTATAGAAATCATTTTCACATAATATTTAAATGTTTTATGTTTATTTCACTCTTATTTATATTAATATAGATTTAAACATGTAATAATGTTTATTTTTACCATAGATTTTCATAGTTTAATATTGAAAGTCTTGGTCTGGGACAAGGCTAAAACAGAAAAAAGTCAGTGTACTTTTTAATTTTTGGGTTAAAAAAGAAAAAGGAATGTATGCAAAACTAAAAATGTGTTTTTTTTTTCTTTATTGGTTTTAACATAATAAAATAAGCAGATACAAACTAATTTCCTGTTGACTATTTCATTTTCTATTTAAAAATGAATAATGAGATTGGGGGGAAAGGCTCTATTTTTGTTTTACTTCAGTGTTTAAAAAATTAATTTACGCCTTGAATATTTGATACGCACATGTGAGTGGCACTGAAACGCCCCTTTCATCTGATTGGTCAACTTGCCCCATCTTCTGTATCCTACTGCCTTCAGCTAGAATTAGAGTTGGGATTGCTCTGCAGATTTGTCTAAATTTTCATTAAATATTGTCCCGAACCACAACTAACTGTAAACTATGCAGAATCTTGCTGCTTGGCACATCATGATGTTATTGCGAGGTGTTGCCTCTAATGGACGACACGTATGTATGATTTTGTAGAGACTGTAGTGCCCATTGATAAATGTAATTTAAAAAAGTTGTGTCACTTTGTATAACAGCCCCACGAGTTAATATGAGTTATCACAAGATTATTTTTGACATTTAATAACATATTTACTAAATTTTCATCCAGGCTGAGGCAATTACATCGGCAGCACACTCTATCAGCAATTTACAGCTTGCAGAAATTAACATTGCACTTATGGAGATAGGGTGACTAGACGTGCCAATAACAGGGACAGTCCTGATTTTACGTGCCGTGTCCCACGTCACGACGGGCCAGTCGGGACACTTTGTGTCCGAATCTTAGCTATTAGAATTTTATGTCCACTCCAATCCATGTTCATGATGCCAAAACATTAATTTATCATACGCTTTTATCCAAAGCAACAGAACTCTTTTTTAATTACATTTATCAATGGGAGGCGAATAGACAGGTACTACAAATCATACAATGTTAATAAAAATAAAAATAATATATAATAGACCAGCTCCCAGTCAGCATATGGCCAAGTGATGTGGCTTGTGATCTCTCATGCGTCGTCCATTAAGAGGCAACAACACCATGATGTGCCAAGCAGCAAGATTCGAATACATATGGCATATATAGGTTACAGTTAGTGTTGGTTCGGGACAGGACAATATTTAATGAAAATTGAGACAAATTTGTAGAGCAATCCCAACTCTAATTCTGGCTGATAGGAATAAGGCAGTACAGAAGATGGGGCGGGTTGACCAATCAGATAAAAGAGGCGTTTCAGTGCCGCTTACATGTGCATATCAAATTTTCAAGCCGTAAATAAATGTTTTAAACAATGGAAGAAAATGAAAATTAAACCATTTTCCCATTTCTCTTTATTAATTTTTAAATAGAAAATGAAATAGTCAACAGAAAATGAGTTTGTATCTGTTTATTCTATTCATCAGTGGTAAAATCAATAAAGAAGAAACCACATTTTTCGTTTTTCATTTTTGGGTTTAAAAAGTAAAAAAGAATGGACGCAAAAGTACATGGACCGAACTGTACATAAAAGGCATTTGAAAAGTAAATAAATAATGAAGGCCTTGGAAAAGTGGTTTGAGCGATCGGATTGCAATCTGTCTCAAATGCGTTTCACCTGGTCTTTTCATAGCTATCCGATTAGTGAAAATGCATGAAGTGGCCAGGTGTAAACATTTTGTCTAAATCAAGTATAAATCAAGGTGGTTTTCTTGTCCTAGCTGGTTTAAACTGGTTAAGCTGGTCTCCCAGCCTGACAAGTGCCGAAACCCCTCTAAAATAATCAATTCAGACCAGCCTTACCATCTTGGTGGCCAGCTAAGACCAGCAAGGCCTTTTATTCATGGAGAGTAAATCTCTCCATTGGTCTAAAATGTATTATTGGAGCAGTAATTGAAGTGAGATGTTTTTGTTTGAGTTATGTTGGGCCACATTCCAGAGTTTTCCCCTCGTGTGAAGACTGACACAGCGCTCTTACTGTAGGTCACAAAGTTCCAGTATGCCAAGGTGTTGCTGGGAACGAGAGGCACTAGTGGGGTGTGGAAGTGATTATATTGTGTTAAGTTTCATTATTGAGAATTACAGGTGACATGGAAAGTTGCCATTAAATTTAACGAGGGAGAGCATGAAAAACGGTTAACACTTTACGCTTGTGTGCATCAGTTGCTTTGAGAGGCTTACCACCTTCACACAATGCTTTCACCTTCAATCCCGTTTCTCACCTCAAATGAGCCTTTGAGAACATCAGACCAGCGTCTCTATGCAATACACACCGTATGTTAATCTAATGTGCACATCAGCTGCTTCAATATTCTTGTTCTGTATTTAAAGTTAAATTGACCATATAACACTTTCTTAGTCTTATTGTGTACGATTCACCAGTGAATGCCATTCCAATGAAAAAAAGGTTTGTCAAGGTTCATCAAAATTAAATAACATTTAAATTGACTGGTCTTATTCAAGACAAACATATTAATCTGACTTAATTTACCTGACAATATACCTTTTTATGGGTTTGTTTTAAGTAGAAAATGATCCTTGCGGTAACAATTGCAGGTTACCATTTTTTTCAGAGTAGGCCATATGTTATTAGGTGAATGTCAGCCAACAGGCAAAGTTTTAGGCATTTTGGTTTCTGTTAACGCAGCCTTTTCTTAAATAGTTAACATAATAATTTAATGCTGGCTTGCAATAATGTAATAAGGTTACTAAAATAATATAAAATAACAATATAGTTAAAAAAAGATAGTATTATTGGGGTACATTGAGATGCTTGACCTTCAGCCTCCACGTCCCCTTAAAAACCCTTCTCAAAAGTGCCCTGGCAGTGCTTTAGGAGGGAAGTAGTCCTCCACAATCCACAGCAAACTCACATTCAGGTGTGGCTCCACTCTGGTATGAAACCAGACTGATTGCATTATTAATTCAGCGACAGTAGGGTAAAGAAAATTCTGCTTCTGAAATCGGTCTTCGCTTACCGAAATTTAAACCACTGCCCCCAGTGGCCAGAGCTGGAAGTGTTGTTGAACATATGGGCATGTGTTAGCTCCAGTTTCCAGGTGAAATGTCCACAGAGTTGCACCAAAAGCGAGTTGTAGAGCAAGTTGTTTTTAGTTGTAAGTGATGTAATACAGTCAACATGAATGCATATTTTATTAACTCTACACCTTTACTTAAACCCCAAACCTAAACCTAATCGCCAGTGAAGTAAAAATTACATTTTACAGTGAAAGTGCAACCTCCAAATACACTTATCATTGTTTATATGAATGCGATTACTTCCTGGTTTTCATGGGACCAGAACCTGTGTCTCCAGCTGAACACGATTACTTTCTGGTTTCCATGAGACCAGAACCCATGTCAAGGAGTGAAGTTATGACATAACCGCAGTTGAGTGAAGCGTTCTGTCATAACCTTTGAAATCCCATTTGGCATCAATGAGCACAATAATATAACTTTCACCAGGTTCTGGCAGTGTGGGCTGCCCTGGACCTCTGCCTGGGTGAAAATCTATCAGCACCTGTTAAAAATGTGAATGCTCATCTCTTTCTCAGTGTGTAAATGTATGTGTTTAAGTGTGATTGACTTTCTTCCTTGAATAGCACACAAAAAGAAAGAAATAGAGGAAAAATGTCAGATGTGAGTTCACAACATGTGTATTGTGTCTTTCAGATGTCCTCTTTGAATGTTGCCATAATAAAAAATTTGGTCAAAGATAAGATTAATGCTTAACTTGCACTTGTAATTGAAAAAACTTCTTTCTGGCGGTTCAAGTAAATTAACTAGTTCGCCAAGGAGACTGCTGACAAGATGAACAGTGAAAAAGAAAAAGTCTCACCCAAACCAACTGGATCACTTCAGGAGACATTGATTAAACCACTGGAGTCTTATGAAATACTGGACTATTTATCTTTAAGACTTTAGACCCATAAAGATGTCTTTATAGTCCTTAAATGAAGGCATCTCCTTACACATGTGCTCTGAAGTGCACATCCAGTGTTGTTTCAACATTTGTCCCCTGTTGTTAAGTTGCCACCTTGTGAAGCCACTAATTAGTGCAAATAATTCCAGACACATGCACATACTGCACGTTCAGAGTACGCGCAGTTAGAAAAATCGGGCAGCACGCGTTCAGCACTTGAGCACTCTACTGATGATGAAATTTGCGTCACACATCCTATATGCAGACGCCTAGCATTCGCGTCTGACCGAAGTATATATTGGGATAAGTCACTAGTTAAATAATCTCTGGGATTTCCAGGTACATATTATGAGTCAGGTCACTAGCCATTTAGGCCTTTTGGCCAAGAGGCCAAGGCACACCTGCTAGCATACACTTGGTGCACATGGCTCTTCGGGGCAGCAGCAGTACACAAGTCTTGGCGGTAGATCTGCTTGTTTGGGGGGGTTGTGCTTTCCGTTTGTGCAGCTTCCCTGCTTTGTTGGTGGATTGTATTTATGTTATGTCAAATTGTGCAGCAGCATGCTTGATGCAGCATGTCTTGTGTTTTTCTAATTGTGCAGCAGCAGCATGTCCACATGCTTAACTCATTATGTCTGTGTATGTTCTAGCAGTAGCCAGTCTCTGTACTTGCTCTGCAGCAGCAGCATAGCAGATCTAGCCCGTCAAGACCAATATCCTGAACAAATCAGTCTTTTTGAACAAATCTTTTAAGTGAATGATTCGTTCTCGTTCACCTCCATACACTGTCTCATATTTCTCGTTCACTGACATCTCTCCCTTTCAAAGCCAACGAGCTCTAGTTAAGTGCGAGACTGCTTTGATGGCTTTTGATGCATGTAAAGACTGACTATAACACAAGCTAATAGCATTCAAGTGCAGGCTGTGAAGGAGCAAATCATTGGTTTCACCTGCTGAATGAATAAACCCCCTTCACTGAATAAGTCGAGTAGGTCGTTTTACTCTGAACTAGATGAGATATCTCATTAATTAATTAACTGAATGTACTGGTAAACTCGTTTGCGAATGAAATGAATGACTCTGTCATCTTGTTGGTGAACGAGGATCTGCTGACTGGATCTGCTGATGGGTTCTGGTCCCATGGAAGTTTATAGGTATGCACAAAACATAAACCCCAATTTATAAATGTGTAAAAATGAGAGAAGATCATAATGTTAAAATTACATGAATAATGAATGGAAATGTTGTGATTTGGTGCACAGTCAGTGTAAGATATTTAGGCTTTTCTTGAACTTTTACTATGTCTTGACAAAATGTCATTTGTGGTGAAAATGGCTATGGCTAGTGGCTTCGTACATTTGTAGACATGCAAATTCCATTTTCGTTGCTTTGTCCTTCTTTTAAAGACTGACTACAGCGTGAGCCAATAGGATTCGAGTGTGGGCGAGAAGGAGAATATCATTAGTGTCACTCACTAAATGAATATACCCTTTACTGAACTAATAAAGGAAACATCTCGTTCAAGAACGAGGATCTGCTGACTGGCTGAACGAGAGGAGGCAAGTCATTCCTTCAGTTCAGCAATCTCGTTCAACAAGACAAGTGGCCAGATGAACTATGAATAAATGTAAGTGATGACCACAAGTTACAATGACATATGGACGTTATTGAAACTCATAATTATTTTTTAGGCTAGTATTGTTGGCTTTTTTTTTTTTTTTTTTTGTAAAGCTTGATTAAAAGTCATGCTCAGCAGTTCACAATATGATAGATATGCTTTGTTGTCATTTGTGTGGAAATGCTTATGATGCTTAAACACTCTACAGTGCTGAAGTCTCTTAGTAGAATTGCCTTTTGTTCAATACAAATTACTCATTCAAAAGGCAAAAGACAGTCATTCGTGCCATCTACTGGTGGAAAGGTGTCAATGAGCAAATCAATAAACAAGTCTGAATGAATCTTTTTGGTGAATGGATTCAAAACACTCAAGTCACTGAGATAATCAAAATCACCACCACTATATCCTATCAATATGTCATACATTAATATGCTAAATCTTTCAGTTTTTGTTAGTTACTTGTAGAGTAACTAACTACTTTTTAAAATGAGTAGATTGACTGTAGTTGACCTACTTTAAGTTATGAGTAGCTTGTAGCTTGGGAAGCTTCAGTTTCAAAGTAGCTTCTCCAACACTTCCATACATTTACTGTACATTAAATGAGGAACCCAAGCCATATGTAGTGACTGGAGGGTGGGCTCTTTGGCCTTGACCCAATTAGCAACCACCTAGCAATGACGCAAAACACAGAGTTTTGCATGGGAAAACAACTCACATTTAAAAATAATAATAGGGGCAAGGGTAGCTCAGTGAGTATTGACGCTGACTTCCACCCATGGAGTCGTGAGTTCAAATCCAGGGTGTGCTGAGTGACTCCAGCCAAGTCTCCTAAGCAACCAAATTGGCCCGGTTGCTAGGGAAGGTAGAGTCACATGGGGTAACCTCCTCGTGGTCACGATTAGTGGTTCTCGCTCTCAATGGGTCACGTGGTAAGTTGTACTTGGATCGCGGAGAATAGCATGACCTTCCACATGCTGGGAGTCTCCGTGGTGTCATTCAAAATGGCCCATGTGATAAGATGCACGGATTGACGGTCTCATAAGTGGAGGCAACTGAGACTTGTCCTCCGCCACCCGGATTGAGGTGAGTAACCACGCCACCACGAGGACCTACTAAGTAGTGGGCATTCCAAATTGGGGAGAAAATATAAATATAAAAATATAATTATAATAATAATAATAATAATGTAAATTGTATTTTTAATAGCCTATAGAATGTTTCATTGTCAATGTAAACACTGCTGTTTATGTTGCTCTGTTTGTAAAAAAAAAAAATATGACCACTGTGTTTTGCCAGTTATTATATTTACACATCCAGAGATTTGGAACAAACAATATTGTGAAACGACATGCTTCAAGTACAGAACTTGTAGGCTAATTAAGATCATGAAGCAGGCTTATTTTATGGTGCAGTGCAATTAGACAAACTGACTTGCTTCTAATTACTGTTTTCCTGTTAATTAAAATAATAGTTATACAATGTAGATATAAACTTAGTTTCTTTCAGGTTTACGATCTGTTGTTAAAGTGACTTGTTGTTGGTACATTTTGCGTATTTTAGTGTTTTGAAAAAAAGAAACAAACATAATAGATTGCGAAATGGGAATTAAGAGCATATTTACTGAAAGTTTATTAATGATAGGTTAATCTTTAAACCTCTGTGCAGTGGATCTCATGTGATGCTGAATTGAATTATGGAAGATTATCATTTATTTAAACAGATGAAAACCGTTTGATCACTTTTGGGCTGGATGAAAGTTCACCTCAGAAATATTTGCTTTGGTGATTCACTTCACAAATCCAGATGTACGTTGTACTCTGCAGAGTTTCTTCCCAGTGGTGTAGACAGTTGTATGGGACAGCAGGTATTAAGCACATTTTGTATTGTCTGGGGGAACTATTAGTTCAGTCTCTTTTGCCTCTGTAGAACCGGGTTAGTTTTAATTTACAGCGAGTAATTTAATTATTTTAGAGGGGTTGTTATTAATTTGCCTTTTACTGAACACAACAGACACATGTAAATCAAGTTCAGCAGTCCAAACAGATCCAGTTAATGTTTTGAATCAGTTTTGCACTAAAAAGCTGTTTTACCACATATGTTTAGTATTTTAAAAATTGTGATTTAAATCTGTGTTTATCAGTATTGATAAATGTTTTAAAAATTTAGACTACATACAAAAAGGTCTTTAATGAGAGGGAACTAATGAGAAAGAAATGCTCTACGAATAAAGTGTGGTAGGGGAGCGTATAATCAAAACAGCATTGCTAAAATTAGACTGGCTGATATTCAGCCAAAACTTCACTTAAATGTATTTTAATAGTGATGACTGGCTTCAGTGAACAATTATTATGATTAGAACCTGCTGTTCCTCTTTTGACTGTCTGAAAGTTTCATAGTAATGATCGGTAATGACAGCTAAGGTCTTCATTTTCATTTGGCAATGTAAACAATTTCCCAGAATTAAGCAGAACGATTAGAAATTAATGCTTACTTGTTTATTCACGTAATCAGATAAAGTAAAAAGATTTTCTTTTTAAATCAACATGCAATGGTGTTCGCAACCCATTTTACTTCCATAATATGACATATTTCCAAGTGAAACAGGATATTTTACTAGAACAACCTGTAGGCCAGGACTTTTTATTATTAATAACAGGGACTAAAAACTAAATGTTTTTCATTTTGGTTCGTTCTGAGCAAAAACTGTATTTTTTCTTTCCGGTTCAGAAGTTCCGCAGCCTCCTTTCCAAAAGGTTACCGGTTAGAAAAAAGATAAAAAAAAAAAATGGTTAATAACGTTCTTTTTAAAGTGACAGTACTTGGTGCTAAGGGGTGGGTGAAATATCAGTTGCAGTGTTGCCAGATCTCTCTAGAGAAACAAGCAACATGGACTGGAAAAACAAGTCACTTGCCTCACCAAAATATGCAGTTCATTTTTTCCTGTGTGTTGGATTTATCAGCATAGAAATCATAACAAGTAGTTAATTAACAGTTAAGTATAATTTTAATTACAGATTTGCATCTGAGTCAAAACCCAACAGCATTCAAATCTGTATTAATGCATCATATCTAACAATAACTCAGTGAAGATTTGGAAACAACTGAGAAATGTACTTTTTACCTCTTTTTACCTTTTCATTGTAACTGGATTAGCCTTGCATGTATATGTAGTAATTATACAGTACAGAGTTGTTAAAAAGGTCTTCATTCACAGCATACGACATCCACAACGGAAAATTAGGCAAAGAAATGTGTGATGCAGCAGTTTCCTTCAGGTTTAAAACACGTTTAATTTTTTCAGGAAACATGAAGTGGTGTAGTTACAAAAATGTAACTGTGATAAACCCTTTGCCCTTTAGTTTCATGAAAAAAAATATCAGAAAAAAATTAACCGGTTATAACCAGTTACCAGCATTTAAATATAAAGTTTTCACTCCGGAACAATTGAAAATCACTTTGTTCCAGTTTTCGGTTACATTCTGCTAAAAATTTTGTTTGTTTTTGGTTTTGGTTTTCATTTCTTGAACCGTTTTTAGTCCCTGAAAAGAGTCATCGTAAAATAAAGTATTTTCTGATGCAGAGTAAGTTCCTACATTTTAAAGAAAGATTACAATGACAAACATAATTTATTTAGAATAACGTGCACTGATGAATCATTCATAATAAGAAAGTAAAGATTATATATATATATATATATATATATATATATATATATATATATATATATATATACACACACACACATACAGTATATAAAGCAAATAATATGCAGGTCAGAACTACTCATAACTCATATGTACATACATTTTTCCAGATGCTGTCAATACCTCTCTGGAGTATTGGCTGAACATTGCACTTAACCACACATTTTCTATTTGCAGTCAGCTGATATCTCTGAGTGTTTGCGGTCCCATATTTCCCAAACTGTACGGTTAAGGGCTGGGTTTCCCTGAAGCACTAAGTAGAACGTTAGCAGCACTTAAGTAGTACTTAACCCTTGTGCGACCTTCGGGACTTTTTTGTCTTTTTCATTTTTGTTTTTTCGATCATTTTGGCTGTGTTAATGCCAACGGCCTAAATTTTGCCAAAGTTGTGTATTTTGATATTTCAACCTCAGTTCCTATAATACATCTATAATACACTGTGTACACAAAATAGTTACATTCAGGACCTTCAGGACAAAAATGTCCCCATCAAAACCCATTAAAACTGCAGTATTTGATCCCAGTGCCATTAAAGCATAAAATCATGAATTCTATGATATTATGCTTTCATTCCAGAGCCCTGGCTTCAAAATGTAATTTTTTAAAATATTTTCCACCAGATGGCGCCATTTTTCTTATGTTTAGCCTATGGAGCAAATACATGCTTTTTTCCTATTTTCTGTTTGCTGTATTATATAGCACTGCAGGCCAATTGAAAAAATGATGCAGCTAAAATTGTGTGGGTGTGTTGGTATGGATGTCAGAGTGTGTTTTGTATGTGTATATTGAGAATTTGTTCTCAGTGGCATTATGTAAACAAACTGCCATTTAAAGGGTTAAAATCCTGAAAATGAATGAATACTTGGTAGTTATGATCAGGACTGATGTTGGTTAAAATATCTAAGTCAATGAAAGTGGAAAATAATATGAATATATAATACTTTTATGGCAGTTTTTTGACGCAGACATTTTTTTTTTTTTTTTTTTTTTTTTAAATCTGACACTGCACCAAAAATAATAATGTTGTTGTTAATCATTGACATATCCTGGACTGTGATAATCCCCCCCAAAAAATGTCATTAAGTCCATTAAGTGCAACTTAAACATATATTTCTGGCATCTTTCACAGATTATCAAAGACAATGAGACATTTAATACATTTTATTAATATATTTTGATCATTGGAAAGCCATTGTAAACTATTTCAGAGGATAAAAAAAGTGTTGAAAAATTCACATTGCAATCAATAGACAGTCTGTGCATGTGACGTGATAGGTCTAAATTTTCAGGACATGTAATACAGTATAACGTTATTGTCACGTTTAATGTGTTTTTGTTCATGTTTCATGTCATGTGTTTCCTAGTCATGTGATATCCTGTTTCCCTCCATGTTCATGTGTCTTGTTTTCATTGGTTCCTTGTTTGAGTTACTCTTATCAGTCTTGTCTTTTCATTGGTTTTAGCTTATTAGTCTTGTTATCTTATTTTTAGTTCTGTCTGTTCATTGTTTATCATTGTCATGTTTCTCCCTTGTCCATGTATTTAAGCCTCATTTTTGCCATTGTCCATTGTCAGGTATTGTGTTTATGTAGCGTTGTTTGGAAGTCAAGTCAAGTCAAGTCAAGTTCATGTTTATGTTTATGTTTATGTTTTGTAGTCACGTTTTTGGTTTTCACACTTCATGTAAATAAAACTGCACCTGGGTTCTTCACGTCACCATCATTGTCTGCCTGTCATTGCCAGCATCGTTACAGAATACCTGACCGCAAAATGAACCCAGCAGTTCAGCTTCTTCGTTTACATCAGGGGAATCGTCCCCTGGAGGAATATGTAGAGGACTTCTTCACACTGGCCTGCAGGGTCGACTTTATTGAGATTGCCCTCAAGGTCTGTTTCCATTTTGGGCTGAATGAGCCGGTCTCCTCCCTGATGCCTGATGGTTGGAGTACCTACAGCCTGACTCAGTATATCGACCTTGCCCTACTGATAAGTGGTTCACCGTTCACTGTGGGGGAGGCGGGTAACAAGCCAGGGTCCCACGTCATGACCGACGGGCCAGGGTCCCACATCATGACCGACGGGCCAGGGTCCCACGTCATGACCGACGGGCCAGGGTCCCACGTCATGACCGACGGGCCAGGGTCCCACGTCATGGCTGACGGGCCAGGGTCCCATGTCATGGTCGCCGAGCTTGCGCCACCTTCTGCCCCGGATCCTGAGTCTGGTCCATGCCATGTCATAGCCACACCTCGGCTTGCTCCATTCCTTGTCACAGCAACGCCTCAGCCTGCTCCGTGCCATGTCACGGCCACGCCAGAGTCAGCTCCATGCAATGTCACGGCCACGCCTCAGCCTGCTCCGTGCCATGTCACGGCAACGCCTCAGCCTGCTCTTTGCCATGTCACAGCAACTCCTCAGCCTGCTCCGTGCCATGTCACAGCAACGCCTGAGCCTGTCACAATAACGCCTCTGTCTGCTTCACGCCATGTCACAGCCAAGCTTCAGTCTGCTCCATGCCATGTATCAGCCAAGCCCCAGACTGCTCCATGCCATGTCACAAGCAAGCCTTTGCTCTATGGTCCTGTCCCGCCTCTGCTCCTCTGTCCTGGCCCGCTTCTGCTCCTCTGTCCTGGCTTTTCATTGGTTTTAGCTTATTAGTCTTGTTATCTTGTTTTTAGTTCTGTCTGTTCATTGTTTATCATTGTCATGTTTCTCCCTTGTCCATGTATTTAAGCCTCATGTTTGCCATTGTCCATTGTCAGGTATTGTGTTTAAGTAACGTTGTTTGGAATTCAAGTCAAGTTATGTTGAGTTGTGTTATGTCAAGTCAAGTCAAATTATGTCAAGTCTAGTTTAGTTCATGTTTATGTTTTGTAGTTACGTTTTTGGTTTTCACGCTTCATGTAAATAAACTGCACCTGGGTTCTTCACTTCATCATCATCATCGTCTGCCTGTCATTACCAGCATCATTACCGTTATATTAGCCTTCATAATTAGCATAATTGTAATGGCAATAGAAAGACGACATGTTCTTATTAAACAGATTATTTAAGAAGACATGTGAGTAATATGACCATGCAGTTTAAAACTGAAATAAATATGTATGCCTTAATAAATAATGAAAATATGGTTAACAGAGCAGATTAGAGCGAGAGTGTGCAAAGAGAGATTCCGTCTCTCTCTCTTCATCCTCCTCCTTTCTTTCTACAATAGCTGGTTCAAATCGGCTCGCCTGTACTCTTTTTACAAGGCAGTAATAATTTGCATGATGCATAATGGCAGTAAGGTTTCAAGTACACAGTACCTTCAACTAACCAGATGGTCTATTAATATTCAGACAGGTCTATGAGTAGTTCAACACTGATGCCTGTCATTTTAATTCTGTTCTGTGTGCATTTGTTCAGTTACCAGCCAAAAAACTTTAGGCTGCGTGAGAGCCCATTATGATTCACATAGCATACATTCACGTTACATGCATTTATTGCGTCACTTTTATTAATATCTATGATTGAGCATCAATAAATCTGAAACTCTGTCTTACTAAAGCCATAATTATTTCTTTAATTAAATTCTGTAATAGTTAGGTAATAAATTTCGGCGCCTCGACACGGTTACAAACAACGTCCATGTTTGTCAGTATTTCCACCTTATTTTCATTTTGAGAAGACAAACACCTGGACATACTGGCCAAAGTGATCTGCACCTTTGGACTGGACAGCTCCCGTAAGCACTTAAATTCTACTTTATAACGAGCGATCTACGTGCTGGTTTGGGAAACAGGCGTTACTCCATCGTAAAATAACGAGCGACATTAGTTAAGATGATCATTGAAGTTTAAGTTGCAATGTTATCGGAAAACCCAGCATAGATCTGAAGTGTGTGTGTGTGTGTGTGTGTGTTTAGCATCAAACTCTGTATCAAACCACTGTAGAAAATGCATTAATAATAACTTTTAAATCTGTGATATCTGTTTAGTAGGTCAGAAGTAAACAAATGTGTTTTTCTTTTTTTTTATCTTTGTTTGAGTGTGTGTTTTCTGCTGTAAGGTTCTGACCTTATGAAAGTTGAGTTACAGTAATTCATAAATCAGATGAGCTGTAGAGTATAATACTCCATCAACAGATCTTGTCCTGGTAGAATAATTGTCCTGTATATTTAGTAACTCTGCTATGTTGACAGATTTTCAGCTGTTGTCTGTCTAAGATTATTTCTGACTGTTTGTTGGACACTCAGTCCAAGATATTTTTAGTCCATAGACATAGAAGGAATTCAAAATATATTAATTTAAAAAGTGTATAAAGTACATCTTGTTCATTATTGGGATGATAATGGCCATTTTTCAAAAATGCATATTTGCTTACGTTATTTAGATCCGCCATATCAAAAGTGGGATTGCATTCTTCTAAAGATTAAAGGGATAGTTCCCCCAAAAAGGACAAAAAAGCTCAATTCAGCTTGATTGCAGATGTCTAATAAAAATATTCTGCTCACAAGAGATATTTACCCTGAATTTTCTTTGTTTTCTTCAAACATCACTTGTCTCGTTTTTGATCTCAAGCATGCTCTTCATTGACACTTTTGTTGACTTGTTAAACATGTACACTAACTTTTGAAAAAACTAAATAGCTAAAATAGCTTTGTGTGGTGGAAATGACACCTCAACTCAGGGACATAACAGAAATAATTTTCTCATAGTAAATATTGAAATGCTTTGTTTATTTCACTTTTTGGTTTGATTATCATAATCATATGTATGTTTATAATGGGTTTTTATTAGGGCTATCAATCAATTAAAATTTTTATTTGAATTAATTACCTGGTGTGCCGATTAATTAATCGAATTAATCGCATATATAAATATTTGCAGAGAAAGCCCCTCAAATAACAATAATTCAATATATAATGATAAAATAATTATAGTTATATTTAATTACAAATATTTATTACATACAGTATATATATGCAGTGTATTCAGAAAGTATTCAGACCCCTTCATTTTTCTTCATTTTGTTGTTGAAGCCTTATGCTAAAATGCTTTACATTATTTTTTTCCACATCAATCTACACTCCTTACCCCATAATGACAAAGCAAAAACCAGATTTTTGGTAACTTTGCAAATATATTAAAAATAAATACTGTAACATCACATTGACATAAGTATTCAGACCCTTTGCTATGACACTTGAAATTTAGCTCAGGTGCATCCCATTTCTCTGGACCATCTTTGAGATGTTTCTACACTTTGATTGGAGTCCACCAGTGGCAAATTTAATTGATTGGACATGATTTGGAAAGCCACACACCTGTTTATATAAGGTCTCACAGCTGAAAATGCATATCAGAGCAAAAACCAAGCTATGAGCTCAGAGACAGAACTGTGTCGAGGCACAGATCTGGGGAGGCTACAAAAAATTTCAGATGCATTGAAGATTACCAAGAGCACAGTGGCCTCCATAATTCTTAAATGGAAGAAGTTTGGAACAACCAGGACTCTTCCTAGAGCTGGCCACCCGGCCAAACTGAGCAATTGGGGGTGAAGGGCCTTGTTAAGAGAGGTGACCAAGAACCCGATGATCACTCTGGTTGAGCTCCAGAGATCATGTGTGGAGATGGGAGAAACTTGCAGAAGGAAGAACCATCATTGCAACACTCCACAGATCTGGGCTTTATGGCAGAGTGGCCAGACAGAAGCCTCTCCTCAGTGCAAGACACATAAAAAAAAGCACCTAAAGGACTCTCAGATTGTGAGAAACAAGATTCTCTTGTCTGATGAAATGAAGATTGAACAGTTTGGCCTCAATACCAAGCGTCATGTCTGGAGGAAACCAGGCACCGCTCATCACCTACACAATACTATCCCAACGGTGAAGTATGGTGCTGGTAGCATCATCCTGTGGGGGTGTTTTTCAGCAGCAGGGACTGGGGGACTGGTCAGGGTTGAAGGAAAGCTGAACACAGCAAAATATAGAGATATCCTTAATGAAACCTGGTCTAGAGTGCTCAGGACCTCAGACTGGGCTGAAGGTTCACCTTCCAACAGGATAGTGACCCTAAGCACACAACCAAGACAACGCAAGAGTGGCCCAGCCAGAGCCCGGACTTGAACCCAATCGAACATCTCTGGAGCAGTGGTGGGTAGAGTAGCCAAAAACTGTACTCAAGTAAAAATACTAAGTCTTTTAAAAATTAATAATTACTCAAGTAGAATAAAAGTACTAATGTTATTAATTACTTGAGGAAGAGTAAGAAATTAAAAGATTACTCAAGTAGCGAGTATTTAGCTACATTGCAAATTACATTGCAAAGATCTGATTATTAATTTTAACACCTTGCATGCGTGAATCATGTGCCTCTGTCATCCTTTATACCCACTGTTACAGTGACAGTTTAAAAATGAAAACAGTGATATAATTTATTCACCCTAATGTTCTAAATCAATATGACCTGGCCACAATGAACACAATTAAGGAGATGTTAGACAGAATTTTAGCCTCAGTCACCATTCACTTCCATTTGTTTGTCATTTTTGAAAGTGAATGGTGACTGAGGATGTCAGTCCCTAACATTCTGCCTAACACCATGTTTTTGGTTCCAGAGAAGAAGACGACAGGTTTGGAAAAATGAGATGAGTCTAAATGATGACAGAATATTAATTTATGGGTGAACTATCGCTTTAAGGATGCTTGACAGATCGGGTTTTAAAATTAGAAGAAAAGTTTGGAAACGTTCCTAGCAATTATTACAAAAAAAAAAACTAAATGTCTCACAGGCTCAATTATATTATTATGTATAATATTGTATATTCTTAGTTATGAATCAAAGCAAGATTATGCATTATTAATGCCTAAATGTCGCTATTTCACAACTTTTTAAAGTCCTGTATGGATTCTTAGTTCAGGATATTCTGTAGCATATACACTGACAAAAGAATTTAGATCATTAGTTTGTGCAATAAAAAGTGAAGTTGCACCTTATTTCTGCATTAAGAAGTGTGTTTAGGCTTATTTTAGTTCAGAGCTTGTTCTCTGTTGTCCTTAAGAAAAACGCATTGCACGCGTGTTTTATAACTCATATGGCTGTATGCTTGTGCTGCATTATCAAGCACGCGATCAGCAGAGCAAAATAACATTCTGTCTACATCAGACGCGAGCGGCGTGGCACGATGCTACAAAACCAAATTGCTCCCATTATAATCAATGACGCTGTCTACAATGGATGCGTCCACATGGCGTTGCGATGCGACATCGCTCGCGTCTGTTGTAGACAGTTTGTAACATGGATTTACTACACTGATGTATTGCAGCACTGATAAAAGAAAATGTATACTTAAAAACTGAGATCAACAGAGCCCGTAAGTAGAGAATCACGCTGAATCTGACCATTACCATAACAAACAAAAAAGTCCACGTTATCATTAACACCACAACTTACCACAACCTGTTTTCTTAGTTGAATCCATAATTCTGTATGCTTTTATTTTTTATTATTATTTTTTTTTAATTAACATTTTTTATTGATTCAAAGGAAAAACACAGAGAAAAACACAACATATACACACCGAATCAACATTTAAATTTTAACCCTCATTAACATCCCTCCCCAGACACCATCCCCACCCTACCCCAAAGAACACCCCTGTGGTCACATAAAATAATACACACACAAACAATAAAATAAAAAAAAAATAAATAAAAATAAAAATAAAATAAAATAAAATATATAATAAACATGCATAATTAAACTAAACATCTCCCTCCTCATCCCTTCCCCTAGAGTCCTCCAAAACTGCCAAATACCTACCCCACTTCCTGAAAAATAAGTCCTCCAGCCCCAGCCTTCCATCTGTCATCTTCTCATAAGCCGCCACCCTCCCCATTTCCGCACACCACTCCGGAAATGGTGGCGCTCCGTCTGACTTCCATCCCCTTAAAATAATTTGTCTGCCAATCATCACGCCAGTCAGAGCCCAATTTGTTATATATTTGTCCCCCGAATTTATAATTTCCCCATCGCCCAAAATGCAAAGTCTGGGGCAAAGTAAAATTTGAGTGCCCAGAATGTCACGCAAATAATTCTGAATCTTTAACCAAAAATCTTGGATCTTAACGCATCCCCAAAAAACATGGGTTGTGTCTCCAACTTCTGATTGGCATCGCCAGCAGGTGGGTGTGTCTTTAAGACTAAGAGTATATAATCTAGAGGGGATCCAATAAAATCTTTGTAAAATCTTAAATTGCATAAGGCGAACCCTTGCATCTCTAGATGCAGACTTGAAATTTTTCAGAATCTTAGTCCACAGTCCATCCTCCAATACCAAATTCAAATCTTTCTCCCATAATCTCTTAATAGAAGTTAAAGCTCCATCCCCCATACTCTGAATTAACAGGGAGTAGTACACTGATGCCTCATGACCTTTTCCAAAAGCCGCAATCACCTCTCCCAAAGCATCTGCCTCCTTAGGGGGGGTGTGTGCTACTTCCAAAAATAGTACAAAGCAGGTGCCACAATTGTAAATACCTATAAAACTGAGGTCTGGGGACCCCAAAATGTTGGACCAAGTTTTCAAACGATCTCAACACACCACTTTCATATAGGTCACCGAGTGTAGCAACCCCCTTCACAATCCACTCTGACCAGCAGAAAGGGGACTTGCCAATACACAATCTTGGGTTCTGCCATATGCTAGAGGCAACATTTAAATAAGTGTCCAATTTAAACAATCTGGTCACTTTAGTCCATACCGAGTGTGAATTCGAAATAACGGGGTGTAACTTAACTTTTCCGATTAGTTTGATAGAGATGCTTTGTAATGGCGAAATAGGGGCAAGAACTGCCTGTTCAATAACAAACCTTGGAGGGGTTCTCTCATGTGAAAGTGACCAATGAACCAAATGTCTGAGACTGAATGCATAGTAATAAAACAAAATCTTGGGTAGGTCTAGCCCTCCTTTGTCAATCGGCCTATGTAACTTATTAAAATGCAATCTGGGACGTTTACCATTCCAAATGAAGGACTTCGCTATGCTATCAAATTGCTTGAAATAAGAGAGGGGGACATCTACAGGGAGAGATTGCAGCAGGTAGTTAAATTTTGGAATACAATTCATTTTAATAACATTAACCTTCCCAATCATCGATAAATGTAATGAAGCCCACCTGCCCACATCGCTCGAAAATCTTTTTATTAAAGGGTCAAAATTAACACTAACTAAATCAGACAAATTTGCTGGGAATAAAATCCCCAAATATTTAATGCCCTGTTTAGGCCATTGGAAGGCACCCGGCTGGAAAGCCGTTACTGGACAGTATCCTGAGAACTTGGAAAAGGAATTAATAATTCTGTGGAGGCAAGGCATAGATCTAGTAGGTTCAGAGACAAATTAAAAAATATCATCTGCGTAAAGCAGAAGCTTATGCACCACACCTCCCGCCACCACCCCTGGAAAATCATCCTCCCCCCTTATCGCGGCTGCTAATGGTTCCAGGGCAAGACAGAACAATAAGGGAAAGAGGGCAGCCCTGCCGAGTGCCCCTATCCAGAGTAAAATAATCTGAAATTAATCCATTTGTTTGTACCGCTGCTACAGGGTGTCTAGAAAGTAACTTAATCCAACCAATAAATGTACTCCCGAACCCATACAATTCCAAAATCTTAAAAACTTAATTCTGTATGCTTAAATTCTCGCTTGTTTTGGTGTTGAATGAAAGCATCGCATAAACGTAACTCTTCATTTTCACTGTGTGAAATAAAGAAAGTGTTTGTTTTGAGCGCTTATTGCTGTTGCTGCAGTGATGAACTTGAGTCAAGTGACAGAGCACCGCTGTAAAGTTCTGATGCCATAAAAGTCCCATTCAGAAATCTCTCAATAAATTACGCATTTATTAAGACTTATTGAATTAAAACCAGTAATATAACGACAGCAACATCCCCCATTGTAACGAAGAGTACATTTCATTTGAATTTTACTTAAGAGTAAAAAGTACCCACCGTTAAATCTACTCTTAAAAGTAAATTTTCTCCCAAAAGTTACTCAAGTAAATGTAACAGAGTAAATGTAGCGTGTTACTAGCCACCTCTGCTCTGGAGTGACCTGAAATGTCAACCGACGGTCCCCATCCAACCTGACAGAGCGTGAGAGGATGGCAGAAAATCCCCAAATCCAGGTGTGCAAAGCTTGTCGCATCATACCCAAAAAGACTTGAGGCTGTAATCGCTGCCAAAGGTGCTTCAACTGAGTACTGAGTGAAGGGTCTGAATACTTCCAGTATGTCAATGTGATATTTTAGTTGTTTTTTTTTTATAAAGTTGTCAAAAATCTGGGTTTTGCTTTGTCATTATGGGGTATGGAGTGTAGATTGATGTGAAATTTTTTTTAACTTTAAAGCATAAGGCTTCAACATAACAAAATGAGAAAAAAGCAATCCATTTTGCAATTGAATTTGTCAATCAGTCCGAGATTTATTATGAGGGCTTGTTTAAGGACCCGTCAAGGTACACATGCATCAGAAGGGCACTTTTGGAGCATCTCACTTTGGTTGCGTCGTGTCATAAACATAACATCGTTTAGGTCACTGTGTCAAGTTAAACGTAGTTTAATACTGTGACAAGGAGGAGGGCGGGGCCGGGCCGTGAGTGTGCACAGCCACCCCACAAACGGGCTAATCAGCTGAGGAGAGGGATAAGGCCGAGCCGGATGTGGCAGTTTGGGAGAGAGAGAGCCACACGCAGCTGCCGTGTGTTTGTTTATGTTTGTGGTTTCTATTTAAGTTTTCATTAAAATATTACTTTGATGCTTAGTCCGGTTCCTGCCTCCTCCTTGCCTATAGAGCTGAAGTTTCACTTACTGCCCCCTGGAGAAAACAGGTGGTACTTCAAGTTTGAATTGCTCAGGAATCTTCCTTTTATGGTCCGGGGACATGATTAATTATGTTATTTTTTATATAATTAATCACACTGAATTAACGCGTTAAATCAACAGCCCTCATTTTTATTGTTGAATATTAAAAGTCTGGGTCTGGGAAGGCTAAAAGGCATTTGAAAAGTACGAAAAATAAATGAAGACCTGGTAAAAAGTTTCCATTTCATTTTTAATATGACCTTCATATAACAAAAAGAAAATAAGTTAAAATCATGGCGCACTACGATTAGTCATGACAACCAATAACGTTTGGCATCATTGACTTCAAACCTTCAAAGACGTCTTGACATGCCACATTTGAATGCACTCGAACATGAATAAGATTTGACAGCTGCGGCAGAGGGGAAGACTTTCCGTGAATAACAACTTAAATTTAGGTATGTCTGTCCCACAAAGCAATTGTAAGACTTTAGAAGACTTGAAATACAGTGCATAAGCCATATGGACTACTTTTATGGGTTTCGAACGACATGCCATTGAGTAAATGATGAAATAATTTTTATTTTTGGTTGAATTATTCCTTTAAATACAACCTTAGCAGAATGTCATGCATCATGATGATGGTTTTTATAATATGTCTCACATGTCGGAGTTGAACACTTACCCTCAGGGCCTCCTGCAGGCCTTGCTGGACAATTAGACCAGTGCACCAGTCCTTCCCTTCCCCTAGCTGGTATCCCGCTGGCCCTGGCCCCCTCCCCGCTTCTTAAGGACCAGACGTCCATCAGCGTGTTGGCTGTATCAGATGACCTCATTACCCCCGGCTCTCCTCTAAGGGTTCAGCTACTGCTAACTGTCTGTCAGCAACCCACCATTTACACCTGCCCCATTACTGCCATTCGTGATAGCTCATTCAAGCCAGACCTGAACAAAGTAACAAAACATGATGGCATTCGTCCTATAGGATGTTTGTTAATAGTTATTTTGTGCGGAGTGGCTCACTTTAAAAAGATGCAAACAGTCAGTTTGTGTTTATTGTCAGGTTAGACAAAAGCCGCAATCAGGATTTCGAACTCCTCAAAGGCTCTTGTCAGTTTGGCATGTCTTTGAGTAATCTCTGTCTGTTCATCTTACTGTCATGTCTTTGAGATTTAAAACTATGCACTGCTATTCCTTCAAGGTAGCTTGTGTTTGCAATTCTAATAAACCATGTGCATAATTATAAACAACCTATTCTCATAGAAGGAACTTTCCTATAACTAAATTTTTATGCTTTCTATATTTTGCTGCAGTTTCCTGGTGAAATTATCACTAGAGGTGCTACAACAACTGTGCATTTTAATCACCTTTACACAAAACACAAGTAGAATAGCTGATTATGACTTTATAAACACATATTTTTCACACTTTTATTCATGTACATGCTATGTTATATAAAAACACTTTTACTCCAACGCATCATTTTAAAAACTATACATTTTAACGCTTGTATTATAGGCCCACCTACATTTACACACTTATTTTCAATGTGATTAACTTCCACCATAGCTCATCTGATAGAGTGTTGGACTTTGGACTTGGAGACCGTCCCTCGAGCCCAGCCAAGGACGCTAGGAAAGAAAGTGAAAGTGAAGCAAAAGTGCCATAGAAGTGACACGAAATGACATGGTTGCTTCAGTAAATGTGCTTTTCATGTCAGATGTGCTTTTTGTTGGTTTAGGGTAAGTATGTCTGTTTTGTTCACCTCTCTTATCATTTAGGACACTATTGGTTAGGTTTAGGTTAAAGTTTTAGGTTAGGGAGGTATGTTTTACTCATTAAAACATACATCATATGTTCACCTTGAAAACCTCGTCTGATTACAACATCATTTCACTCACATTTGGTGCCCCCTGCTGAACATTTCACTGGGAAACTGCAGCCAAACAAGAAGGATATTACTGCAGGCATTGGTCCAGCTCCAAACTGCCAATAAAGGTATAGGGAGCCCCTTATCTCTCTTTCCCTAACCTTAACCTGAGTGGAAGTGACGCCCCATTTTGGAGCTGTCGCAACCCCCTTTTTGAGTAACCATGCCCCTTCTGGAGTAACCCTGCCTCTTTCGGAGATTTCTCCCCCATTTAGAGGTCTCCAGCCTGCAGCTATACCTACTTGAGCCAAACGTGTAATGAAGCACGTAATTGTGGTTTGCAAAAATGATGCCATTGTCATGTAAATTTCATGAGATCAGGCTGATTACAACAGAAGTACACAAAAATTGACAAAGTAAGCAAAACTACTTAAAATAGATGGACATGACAGACTGATCCAGATCAGTGGCTTTAAAAACAATTACCATTTGTAATACGTGATATAAATATGAAGCAGAGTCTTAATAGAATCCAGTGGGAAGAGCAGACATCATCTAATCTCAGCCTAAAGTCTGTTTTCTGACTGTCATGTCGTATACCAGTGTGTGTAAAGTGTACCCAATGTGTAACATGCACAACAGAGAAGAATTACTGATCTTATGTTACACATTTGAAATGTTTCCTGTATTGGAACCGGGACCAGCAAGAACCAATAAGCTAATCATCACTGAACATGAAATAGTATTTTATGAGAGGAATATAAGACTGGTCTGCCATAACAAACAAAAGAATACTAAATATAAATATAATATACTAAAGATAATGCGTTTTATTAAATACATTAACAAATGTGAAACCCAATTCTTGCACAAACTCTAATTTAGAGTATTAATTTATGGTATAAGTTCTTCAGGAATTGTGATTCATATTTCATAAAGGCACTTCAGTAGCTATACTGCTGTTCTTTTTCATTAATAACATTTAAAAACAAGACACAAACACGTACTTCCCTTTATGTAAATAGGAGCTTTTAAAAACCGAGTAAAGGTGAAAATAGCAGACTGTAACATTAAAAGACACAGGCCAGTGATATTAGCTAAAAAGTTACATGAAGCACAAATGCAATGTAACCAGGATTTTTACTCTACAAATGAGCTTTTTTTAGCTTATAACATTAAGTGAAATTATTCTTGGTTAGAAATGAGAGAAAATTAGACAAACTTTAAATCACAGTGACATTTTCTGCTGATCGTGTCCGCTTGTTTTGAAGTTAGTGGGCATCATGGTGCACGTAAACTGCGCATGCTCCTTGACCTCCTGAATAAGCCACACCCCACGTGATGTCATCAGACTCGAAACTCCGCCCCATGTCAAAACAGTGCCACATAGTGAAGCACAAAGAGAAATGAAGCGCAAAGGGAAAGAAGTACCGCGAACATTAAAAGGAGCATCGCAAAGAAAAAAAATACTTTCTCCAAATTGAAACTCAAAGAAAAATAAGTGCTGCAAAAAAAAAAAACTGATGCCAAAAGTCTGCTGCAGATTGAAAAAAAAAAAAAAGGATCTCAGTTCTTGGATTTCGTTTACAACATACATTGTTTTTTGCAATTAAACACAACTTTGTCTTTTGCAATATTATATATTTTTTTGCAAATATATAAGGCATCATATTGACTCCATATAGAACATGCAGTCTACATTAAATCAAAAAAGTACACAAAAAACTTTTAAAAAATGACAGGAAGTAAGCAAAACATGAAAATAGACAGGCATTACAGACAGGCCTGGAACAACTGTTTGAATTCAATTATCATGTGTAAGCCATGGTATAAATATGAAGCAGATCCTTAATAAAATACAGCAGGGAGAGTAAACATTCTCATGAGGAGAACATGCAGTCTGCATTAAATTAATGAAAACAATGTAATATTTTTTCAGAACAACAACATTTAAGCATCTGATGGAATCATGGAATCTGAAAGCCCTTTAAATGATTCTTAAATCACTAATAATAATAATTGGTGGTAATAATTGGTTTGATTTGCAAGGGGAAGTTCTTGAAGAAACAGTCATCACAGGTTTGGAGGCAACAGGCTTTAAGATCTTGCTTTCAGCTTCAGCATCCCTGTCTTTCATTAAAAAATATTTTCACAAGGGGATTCAAGTGGTTGCCATGTGTCTGAGACATTTCATGCTAATGAAACCTGAATTCATAGTTGTGTTATGTGAACAATTCATAGGTCTACCTGAAAATAAATAAAAATTATAATAATGAAAAAAGAAAACCTTAGCTATGACAGTATAAAAAATATCAAAAGAAAAAATGTATCTTCTTTTCTGTGGTACTGTTTCAAATTTTTCGATGTTTTTTTTAGTTTTGTAGTGGTTACAAATGTTTGCAATTGTGCAAATGAAATGAACCTGAAGAGCTTTGCTTTCACAACACATGCATACCACTCTGATTCCACTGAAAACACTGGATCATGAGAACAGCATGTCACCAGTTCATTTTGAAGCACACACAAACTGTGTATGCATTTATTTATTTATTTGAATTTAATTCATTGCACAGCCTTACAAGATAGATTTGCAAAATGAGTCTAATGACGCGCTCTTTATGAAACTTAATTGCCAAGTAATAAGAGCTTTAAAATCACAGTGATATTCACAGTTTTGCTTAATTTGATATTGTCAGCAAAATCATTGTGATTAGATTGGGTATATTGAATAAATTTCCCAGCCCTAGTTCTAGGTGGTTTCTAGGTGGTTGCTTACTGACCAAAAGATAGTCTCTAGGATTTTCTTGGGTCCATCCTTCGTCCGTTTTATCATCTGCCTGGTGAAAAATTGTGCAGTTGTTTAAAAAAAGTCCCAATTGCTTAGAAAAATAACTGTACACCTCGCTTCAACAAGTCAATTTAATAAAAATGTAATATGTAGGGTTCAGGGTTTGTTCAAATTCCTAGCCTTAAGGCCAAATTATTTTGATTTGGACACGAATGCAAGCCTGTCAAAGTATACTCCATTTGACGGTGTGTGCATATACAGACGTTTGGCGCTACAAATGCTATGAGACGCCGGAAAATTTCTCTTCAGGATTATATTCCTTCAGACTCGAGTTATACAAATGCAGGTATCTCCTGACCTCCTCATACACATGCTCTTGACGTGCATATCTACTGTTATTGTTTTTACCTTCAACTCCTGTTATTGACCGGCGATTATGTCGTCTTCTAGCATTTCTTCATGACAGTAATGGCACAAATGTGTGTATTGCCACCTTGTGGATCCACTAATTTGTGCAAATAATTCCAGGTGCATGCACAGTCTGCGCGTTCATAGACACACGGTTAGAAAAATCGGGCTGCACACGCTCAGTGCTCGAGCACTCTGCTGATGACGAGATTTGTGTCTTGTGTCATGTATGTGAACGCTCAGTGTCTGACTGAAGTATACTTTGGGCTTTAGTGTCAGCAATAGTAATTGTAATGCTTGTAATGGCAAAAAAAGAAAAAACCCACAATGGAAACTTAACTGTATGTGTCTTACAATCTTCAATTTTCAGTTCTTGATTGACACACAATGTGGTCTGGTCCAGCTGGGCTGCATCTACGTCATTGTTGGAATGTCAAGGTCGCTATTTGGCCTCTGTTGCTCCTCTTGTTTTGTACTATTTTAAATTGCATGTCAGGATTAAGAGACAGATTGTTTCAACCACTGCAAACAAGTTTAGCATTTCGGTTGTCTCTAATTCTTGATCCCACTCTGCGGCTTGAGCTAGCGTACATTCAGAGAACATCTGCTGACACAGGTATGGGTTTCAGCTCGACATCAGAACATTAAACCCGTCTCACACTGAGTGGTGCGGGGAGTGAGTGGGGAACGTCACCTCTGGGGTTGGAGGGAAGGAGAGATGGAACTGTCATGAAATGGATTATGGAAGTCTGAGACCCTACAGCCATCAGTTCCAGAGGGAGATTAAAGACCCACATGTGGTGACCTTGTACAGAATCTGACGCAGAGTGGAGTGATGAGGCAGTCTCTGCTGATGGTCACAGTGTATGAGGAGATGTCAGGAATTAACATGTGCTGTGAAGTTATGAACATCTTTCTTCTAGTGTATATCACTGCTTTAACTGCTTCTCTAATGACCCGTGAAGTTTACAGTGTGGCACCTAGTGGTGAATATATAAATGAGCTCTTGTGATCTCGTGACCTCAGTCTAGTATCCAGTGCTTGTTCAGAGTTGTCTATGGTTGATGACAGCTATAGGATGATACAAATATTTAAAGCACTCACTGGATTACTGCTTCAACATCAACTGTTTGTAGAGAGAAAATTTAAGGACTTTCATGCCCACGTGATTTGTGAAAAGATTTGAAATAAAATCACTTCCCTTTTCCTAGGTGGTATAAATAAATGCACATCCTAATTTGGGAGCATATTCATTCAAGGTCTTCTGAAGCCATAGCATTGTGTGAGGCACAGACAAGATTTTTAGTTGTTATTCCTAATAACCCTCCTCTCCATCGAAGCTCTCAAATCTCATTTGAGCTTTCATTCAGTTCAAAACATTCAAACAAGCTGCATCATGATTGGTCACAGTAAATGAAAGAACACCATTTTTTTGCTGCATTCCATTGTGACCATGTTAAAGTCACAAAAAAAGTAATTTTCGTCCCTACAGAGTGGCAATAAAATGTGTGACACGTTCCATTCTGACATCACGTGAAAATCCTGGAAACAAATTTCCAGGTTTGCCAAGTGGAGATAAAATATTTGACATCACATGAAAGTCACAGAAACAAATTTCTGGCCCTTCTTAGTTAAGAAAAATATATGACACATTCAATTGAAATATCACGTGAACATCGCAGAAAAATTTTCTGAGTTGAGATAAAATAGTTGCCGGGTTCCATTGTGACATCTTCTGAAAGTTGCAGAAACAAATTTCTGGCCCTGCCGAGTGGCAACAAAATATATGTCCCTTTCCATTGTGACATCATGTGAAAATCACAGAAATACATTTTCGGCCCTTATGAGTGGAGATAAAATAGTTGGCCCATTTTAATGAGACATTGTGTGAAAGTCGCAGAAACACATTTTCGGCCCTGCCAATGGTGATAAAATATAAAGGGCAATTCATTGTGACATCATGTGAAAGTTGCAGAAACAAATTTTCGGCCCTGCTGACTGGAGATAAAATAGTTGCTGCGTTCCAATGTGACATCACGTGAAAGTTGCAGAATCAAATTTTTGGCTCTGCCGAGTGGCAATAAAATATATGCCGTGTTCCATTGTGACATCATGTAAAGGTCGGCAAAAAAAAAAATGTATACCCTGCCGAGTGCCTATAAAGTTGATATTTTATCAGCACTTGGCAGGGCTAAATTTTGTTTCTGTGACCTTCATGTGATGTCACAATGGAACGCGCCATGAACTAATAATCACTTGTTATTAAACGGAAAAACAAACTTGAAACATATCTGGTGTAATTGCAATACTGTTTATCTTTAGCAGTAAATGTCTCCATGTAGAGTGGTATTTATTTCTCTTATATCTGACATGCATATAACAATGATTTAATCGTCTACTGAGTTACATAACAAACTAAAGAGCTTTGGGGCTTGAGAGCTGTTTCTCTAAAAACCACAAAGCTGTTGCCACCCACTCTGTCTTCAGATCTCTCAGATTACAACAGACCAATCGTTAAATTACTCAAAGCCTAAACGTTAATAAATGTAGTACCGACAGTTTGTTGTTGATTATTTTAGAATAGCACTTTGTCATCGTAACAGTTTAGTAAACCATTCAAACATTTTGTTCTTGTACATTATGTAGGACACATTTATAGACTTGCCATGAGGCAAGATGTCATAAACGATTGTTAAACTCTATTTATATTGATTTGATTTGTTTTTAGGTTTTTGTACAACATGATAATCACAAAATGAAATGATCAACAGTTGGAGTTCATTCTTCTCAAAGGACTTAAATATTACTGAGTATTTTCTTCTGTATTGGTGTAATGAGAAAAGGCTTGACAGGATTGTGAGAGCCGCCCAACACTCAGTAGGCCTTATAAATACACCAGACGGGTAGTTTTGACACTGATAAGTTCATTACATACCAATGCTTATACCGCACAGAATGCTTCATCCTGTCTCCTTGCGTGTGGCCAGACAGCACTTGTAACATCCAGGAAAACAATCTTTCGTGAGCATTGTGTTTTATAGGGTGGAGTGGTATCACGTTAAGCCTGAGTTGAAGATATGTGTGCGATTCCTGTTGCACTATTTGCAAGCATCTGACACACATGCATGCACACACGAGATGGTTGTATTGGATGTTTCTCTTTTTTTGTTGATAAATGTCACTTAGTGTGGTAGCTAGATAAAGAATGTGTGTGTGGGGGGGCTGGGTAGCTTAGTGATTATTGACGCTGACTACCACCCCTGAAGTCGCAAGCTCGAATCCAGGGTGTGCTGAGTGAATCCAGTAAGGTCTCCTAAGCAACCAAATTGGTCCGGTTGCTAGGGAGGGTAGAGTCAGATGGGGTAACCTCCTCGTGGTCCCTATAATGTGGTTCGCTCTCGTTGGGGCGTGTGGTGAGTTGTGCGTGGATGCCGCGGAAAATAGCATGAGCCTCCACAAGCGCTATGTCTCAAACGCGGAGGCAACTGAGATTCGTCCTCCACCACCAAGATTGAGGCGAGTCACTACGGCACCATGAGGACTTAGAGCGCATTAGGAATTGAGCATTCCAAATTGGAAAAAAAAATAAAAAAGAATGTGTGGAATGCTTGGCCCAGAAGGGCCCAAACACTCAACCCACAAATGTATTTACAATAATGAACTTTAAATTCTTCAAATATTTTATGCACAATTGTTATGCTCACAAATGTGGAAGTTAGAACTTAATTTCTCTCTTTTTTTAAATGTTGCTTGTATATTGAACAAAGGAAAAGTTATAAAAGGTTATAAAAAATATACAGTACTGTGCAAAAGTTTTAGGTGCTTGTGAAAAATGTTGTATAGTGAGGATTTCTTAAAAAATAATGCCATAAATATTTTTCATTTATCAATTAACGTCATAAAAAGTCCAGTAAACAAATATTTGGTGTGACCACCTTTGCCTTCAAAACAGCCCCAATTCTCCTAGGTACACCTGGACACAGTTTTTCTTGGTTGTTGGCAGATAGGATGTTCCAAGCTTCTTGGAAAATTCACCACAGTTCTCCTATCTTTTTAGGCTGTCTCAATTGCTTCTGTCTCTTCATGTAATCCCAGACTGACTCGATGTTCAGTGTACAGAAGGCTGTGCATTTTAGTTTTTGTCTTACGTAACTGTCAGCAGTAATGAATTACATTTCCACTGAAATACGATACATCTTTCTGTAAATCTAATAAATAGCATATTTAAATATGTAAATAATAATATTCAGTAAATGTATCTAAAATGTACAAGAGAAAATAAATGAATACTAATACAACAGACTGGAAAATTTACATTTATTCATTTTAATATGCAATATATTTTGTATGTGTTAAAACCTATATAAATTAACTTATATACTATTTATACAATAAAATAAATACAAAATAAATAACAAACAATTTGTTTGTTTGCATTAAAAAACACTAACCGGTTTGGTAATGACACAAACTTACTCTCAGATCATAGTTCTTAGGAAAAAGTGCAAGACATAATTTCCCTTTTATAAATTTATTGTTAAAAGCTAAAAGGTCTTGGTAGGGAAAAATCACAAAATAGAGAAATTTGGGCAAATTTCACTTTTCAGCAGACCAAACAATTTTTTTTGGAAGAGACAAGAAAAGTTCTCAGAAAGATTTAGCATGTTAATGTGGGTATGACATATTGATAGGATATTGGTCTTGGCCAGTGGTGGAAAGAGTATTGATGTTTTTTACTTAAAAGTAAAAGTACTGCTACTGAAGAAATAATTCACTTGAGTACATGTAAAAGTACTGAGAAATATTATGACTCAAGTAAGAGTAAATAAGTAGTTTGCCAAAAAACTACTCAAGTAATTATTTTACAAGTTACTTTATGAAAATTATATTATATATAGTATATACGCTTCCATTTTGAGAACACAAAGACATTTTTGTTCTTGAAAGAAATTGATGCTTCCTTTCACTAAGGATGCATTAAATTGATTAAAAATACTGCCAAAATCATTAATTGCAAATTATTATTACGGTTTGAAAAAATTATTTTAAGTGGTATTTATTCAATATTTTCTTTACCCGTGATGGCAAACATATACTGTGTCACCTGTTCCTTACAAAAGCATTCTAAAGTGCTAATTTGGTACTCAAGAAAATGTTCTTATTATTAGAACAATTGAAAATGGTTGCGCTACCATGCGGAAATCACAACAGAGTGGGATTGTTCCCCATTTGCTGAGGTATTATGAGTTCTTACAAGTTGTTTTACACTTGCAAGACAAATTTTGGTTTCAAAAATAGGCAAAAAGAAACACATTTCTCATGCAATTTTATTTTCTCCTAAAGTCTTTTGTTTTAGAGAGATGAAGGCTATTCCATGCATTACTGTTTTGAAAAAAGAATCTCTAACCAGGACAGAGAGGGGAAATGAATGGCCCAGATGCACAACAAAAGGAACAAGTAAATCACAGCCTCTAGTTTGAGAAACAGACTCATCACAGGTCCTAAACTAGCAGCTTCTAAATGCTAAAGACCTGCATTGCTGCAAGAGGATTCTTGGACAAAGAATACAACATTTATTTAAATAGAAATAGCCATTTGTTACATTCTACATGTCTCTAAACTACATAATGTGCATTGTGACAAACACATTCCTATTTCAGGTTTATTTTCATTCAAGTATGTCCAAGTATTTTGGCTATTAAGTTAAATTTTTGTACAAAACTAATATAATGCAATATAATAGTCCTTTGGTTTGATAATAGTTTTTTACATCTTAATATCACAAAGACAAAAGAGCTATGTTTTGGGAGCCAAAGAAAAGCTGGATGCATAGGCCCTACTTCTAAATCAGTTAGCATAAAAGGCCAAGATCTACAGCGGGTCTCAAATTTTAAATATCTAGGTATGATAATTGATGATAAACTCAATTTCTAAGGTAATGTAGATTTTATTCATAAGAAGGCAAGGCAATGCCTTGCTCTCCTCAGGAAACCGAGGAGTTTTAATATTAGTACACATCCATCCCTTGCGCACTTTTGGCCTCTAGCGGGTGATGCTTTTCAGACGGATAAACAACAGCACAGGGCAGGGAAGTACAGTACAGCACCGTGAGTGAGAGTGTTACCCACTAGGACAGTTTATTTTGAACAAGAGGGGTGAACGTTTATGGAATTTAACGTGGAAGTACAATACCGAACTGATGCAGATTGATAGCAGGGAGAGCCCGTCTGTGCGCATGATGGCGTGAGGAACTGGACGACGGGAAAAAATTATGTTCAGTGAAAAGTCAAAAGAATATCGCAATGTATGTTATTGTAACTAGATCAGATTAGAGTAACTAGAGAGTCCCTACACTATTGGCATTGCATCTTTCTAAGGTATTTAAAAAGCTTGTTTTAGACATATAGTAGCAAGTAAACAAGATATCCTCACATATATGTCAAACTACATTGTGTTTAACACAGTTAAAACATTGCCTACCTTAAAAACAAAAACAAGTTTGATCAGTGGTTAAATGTGTTCAGACGGTTTCCTCATATCTGAATGAACGGCTCCTTTCCAGAATAAAATGAAATATGCAGAAAATCACAGTATTACAGTTCTATCAGAAAGACTTGCAGACTTGAGTGAAATTCAAGATTACATTTATTTGATGAATATAAAACAGAAAATGTAATGTCTCTCTTTGGCGTAAGCCCCGTCTGGTGGTCCGAAGAAGTTGTACTCGGAACCGTCATATCCTGCCGGAAATCGGAGGCAGGGGCGAGGAGCCTACCCCCGTGCAGGACGGGACTCAACTGGTGGTGGTGGGGTGGTGGAGGTTGCCGTGTTAGCACACTGAAATAACAATGTGATAGATTGTAAGCAGACTTATAAAGCAATGGCTTACATGTGATTGGCTAGGAGTTACCTAGCTAATGGTGCGATGATATACAGCTGCTAGTCTTCCCACTAGAACTACGCTGCGCTTACATTTCTTGTAGAGTGACAGGGCAGAAAGTCTTGAAGAAGCTAGAAAAGAGAGGACACCGGCGGCAGTTTATGCAAGCTGCTGTGCTCATGATGCTGTGCCCTGCGAGCTTCCGTCGTGCCACGCACAGCACGTTTTAATTTATAAACAGATTTATTGCTTCTTCCCAAAAATGCAGGAATATTATGTATTTTTTTTACTTTGTAATTGTGGTGAAAAATAACTGTAGCGAAGTTGAATACTTAATTTTTAATCAACTCAAGTAAAACTACTACTATTTATTTATACTTAAAGGTGCAGTATGTAAGATTCAGAAACCCTTGTTATTAATGACACCTGTGGCCGTTTAGTGAACTGCAGCCAGCTACCTGTTGCTCGTGCTCGCACTCGTGCACGCACTCCATAGGGGCGCGAGATGATGTTGAAATGATTTGAAAGTTACAAAGCAAGGTAGCTTGCAATTCATCAGCGTTAGTTGGCAAGATCAAGTTAGCTAAAATTACACAGATCAATCCTTATGGCACTATATTTCACATGCTTTGCAATTATGTAAGCTACCTGTCCAATAAGAAGAATGCCAATTCAGGGTTGGTTTTGATCCCCAAAACCGAACGAAGGTCCCTCCAGGAATCAAATGCTCTGCCGATGTTCACTCTAATTTTCGCTCGTCCATGATCACGTTCCCACTTAGCCAGACGGGATTCAGTAGAAGGCTCTTGGGAGCGCGCATAAACGTCACATCCTTTGGATTTTCCCGGCAAAACCGACCCGATCCCTTCCCATGAAAATCAGTCTACAGGCTTTAATAGGCAACCTAGGAAGTCCGGGAAGGGCTCATTTTTTTAAGTTGCATTACAAGCCTTTCACACATTGGCAAAAATAGGCGAATATTACATGAAAATTGTTACATACTGCACCTTTAAAAAAGTTAATTGGCTACCTGATTACACGTCAAAGGACCTATCAGCTTACACCGTATGAGCTGATTGGCTTGACATATCACTCATGATTGAGCTGATTGGCTAACAGATAACAAGTTCAAAGCACCTACCATTCAGAGTTGCATGCCTGAACAGTCATTTAAACTATTATGATCTATCCTTTAAAAACAGAATAACATTTTTATATACGTTTCTTCTTTAAAATCCACCCAGGGGACAGAAACAACACACTCTCACGGCGGAATCGTAAGGATTCGTACAACTTTTCTAAATTTGGCTAATTTGTATGATATCGTACGACTTTCACTACAGCCAATGATGTCGCTGGACATCGTTTCCATCTAATACGCGATAATTACTTGCTTCTGTCACACACGAGCTTCCTATCATGTTTACACACTCTACTGATTGGTTAAGTTTAGATAAGGGGTGTAGGTAAGGGCATAATATTAATAAGCATGTCCTTAATGCCTTGTGCGCGGAACTTGCGCTTACTTCCGCATTACACATCTGGGAATTTGCATGTGATGAAATCGTACGAATTTATACAAAGGAAATCATAAGAAATCATACGACATAACAAACTTGTAAAATATGTACACTTTTTTTATTTGAGATCAGGTTGGACAGAAAAGTTCCCCTTACTGAATCATGAATATTTGTGTGTCATTTTTTAATTCAACATTCAGTGGATATTGCAGACACTCTTATCCTGGCATGCATTAGCAGAGGTGTGATGTGACCTGACATAATGTGATAATGTGGCATTATGCCATAGTTATATAACTCATGAGTCATGACAACTTGATTAGGCATTCAGATCTCTCTTCATACTTTCTTCGTTTCTTTCAGGTTGTTTGTAAATAGCTTGTTAAAGATTGGCTATCTCTGAAACTTGTCTATCTTTGTGAGATGAATGACTTTGGCTTGATTATCTCTGTTTGATGCTAGCATAATATTCTGGACAAGTGATTGCCACTGAAGTCATCTTCATACTTTCAGATGTGAAAAGTTAGTAGCACTGAAGTTGCCATTTCTCACTTAACCTCTTTCTCTCTCTCTCTCTCTCTCTGAGTCACACACACACTCACTATCATTTGATCTAACTTTCACATTGTTTTGATGAATGTTTACACCCAAAAACCTCAACACCCTCATAAAGACATTCTCTTTCTATCATGCAAAGTAATAAATCACATATGCGAGCACACACACACTCCAAGTCCAAGGTCATCCTGTCCATTTAGGTGTGGAGAGGGGACAGCTGTCCTGAACTCATTGAGGACACAGTTTGGCTTCTTGCCAAGACTGCTTTAAAAAGCGGTCTCTAACAGAGGTCAGCGAACTCTCATACCACCAACAGAGAATCTTCAACAGCTGATCAAATGTTTTACTCATTACATTATACAATTATATAGAAATGTCAGACATGTCAAGGAAATTACACTATGCCACATGGCCAGTGTAAGTTCTTAGGCTGTTCTAATTAAAGCAATAAGCCATGTTATGTTGTGGGTTACAGTGGTTATCACAGTGTAACGTTCTCAGTCTCAAGGGGGAAAGGAGGATGCGGGAGTTGCAGAGTTGCAGTCCACGTAAGTCTACTTTTTTTCTCAGGTTTTCAGACGTACTTCTGCCTTTTCTCAAGAACTTTAGATTACACTCATCAGCTTCAGGGATAACAGATAACATAAACTCAGAAATACTAAATAAACAGCTTTGCAGCATTCAGCTCCTGTTAACGTTGGGTGTGCATGTGACTCAGGCTCTCCCTGCCTCTGTGGCTCTCCGCCGGCCTTTTCAAGCCCGTCTCCGCCATCACTGAAATGAGACACAGGTGTTTAATATCAACAATCACCAGGTGATGGCCCTTCCTCTCTCCCCACTGACAGACACACAACCACGTCCCACTCCACATACTACCACCGCCCGACTCAGGCCTGCCAACTCCCCCCCAATTCCTGGAGAGGAAATCAGCTACAACCATCTGTGGCTCCGTGCTGTGGACCACCTTAAATTTGAACGGCTGAAGTGCCAGGTACCAACGAGTGATCCACGCATTGGTGTCCTTCATGTGGTGGAGCCACTGATGAAGATGATGAAGACCTGCCCCAGCAGGTAATAGCGGAGGGTTAGGACTGCCCATTTGATGGCCAGGCTATCTTTCTCAGTCGTGCTATACTTAGTCTCCCTCAAAGAAAGCTTATGACTAATGTACAGCATGGGCCGCTCCACCCCCTCCACCTCCTGCGAGAGAACAGTTCCCAACCCCCTTTCTGATGCATCCGTCTGCAAAATGAAGTGGAGAGAGAAGTTTGGAGCATGTAAAAGCGGCCCGCCACAGAGTTCAGATTTCACCCTCGTGAAAGCCTGTTGGCACGCCTCCGTCCACTGGACCAGGTCTGGCACCTCCTTTTTAGTGAGATCGGTCAAGGGGCTGGTGACATCAGAGAAACTAGGCACAAACCTTCAGTAGTAGCCAGCCAGCCCCATAAACTGTCTCACCATATTTAGTTTTCATTTAGTTCTGTGTAGTCTCACATAGTTCTGTTTTGTTTTTATGTTGTCTTATGTAGCACCATGGTCCTGGAGGAACTTTGTTTTGTTTCACTGTGTACTGTACTAGCTGTATATGGTTGAAATGACAATAAAAGCCACTTGACTTGACCTTGGTCTTGGGTCATCGCGGTCGCCGCAGTCTTATCAATTTGGGGCCGTACCTGCCCATGACCCAAGTGGAAGCCCAGATACTGTACTTCCACCCGTCCAGTTGCATGCTTTTTCGGGTTTGCTGTGAGCCCCGCCCGCCTCAGCAACCTCAGGATGGCTCTTAGATGCTGCATATGCCTCTGCCAATCATTACTGTATATAATAATGTTGTCTAAATAGGCAGCGGCATATGCGGCATGCGGCTGGAGAGTCTTATCCATGAGGCGCTGGAACGTGGCGCGACATAAAGTTTGTGCCTTGATCTCCTTCGGAATCCCCACCCAGGAGATAATTTTGAAGAGTGCCTCTGCAACACTGCATGCTGAGATGTTGCGTAGAGGCACTGCTTCCAGATATCATGTTGCATAATCCACCAGGACTAATACAAACCGATGTCTGCGTGCTGACTGCTCTAATGGCCGACAAGGTCCATACCAATTCTTTCGAAGGTCTCACCATAAGGGCACTTCTCACGCACTTTTCAGTCTAGCTGATCCCACAAAAGCTCAATTGGGTTAAGATCCATAACACTCTTTTCCAATTATCTGTTGTCCAATGTCTGTGTTTCTTTGCCCACTCTAACCTTTTATTTTTGTTTTTCTGTTTCAAAAGTGGCTTTTTCTGCGATTCTTCCCATAAGGCCTGCACCCCTGAGTCTTCTCTTTACTGTTGTACATGAAACTGGTGTTGAACGGGTAGAATTCAATGAAGCTGTCAGCTGAGGACATGTAAGGCGTCTATTTCTCAAACTAGAGACTCTTAAGTACTTATCGTCTTGTTTAGTTGTACATCTGGCCTTCCACATCTCTTTCCGTCCTTGTTAGAGCCAGTTGTCCTTTGTCTTTGAAGACTGTAGTGTACACCTTTGTTTGAAATCTTCAGTTTTTTTTGGCAATTTCAAGCTCTGTATAGCCTTCATTCCTCAAAACAATGATTGACTGATGAGTTTCTAGAGAAAGCTGTTTCTTTTTTGCCATTTTTGACCTAATATTGACCTTAAGACACGCCAGTCTATTGCATACTGTGGCAACTCAAAAACAAACACAAAGACAACGTTAAGCTTCATTTAATGAACCAAATAGCTTTCATCTGTGTTTGATATAATGGCAAGTGATTTTCTTGTACCAAATGAGCAATTTAGCATGATTACTCAAGGATAAATTGTTGGAGTGATGGCTGCTGGAAATGGGGCCTGTCTAGATTTGATCAAAAATGACTTTTTTCAAATAGTGATGGTGCTGTTTTTTACTTCAGTAATGTCCTGACTATACTTTGTGATCAGTTGAATGCCACTTTGGTGAATTAAAGTACCAATTTCCTACCGAAACAGCAAAATCTGTACATTATTCCAAACTTTTGGCCGCCAGTGTATATATATATATATATATATATATATATATATATATATATATACACACTTCAGCAGACAGCACAACATGATGACGCATTCTCGCGTTCAAAGACAGCTTGATGGAGCGCAAACCAGAACTTAGGGATCTCAAGACGTGTTTTTCTAAGTATTAAACTAAGTTTAACTTGACATGGCGAAGTAAAAATTATAATAGTTATATTTAAATAATTGCAAATAATATATATATATATATTATTTGCAATTATTTAAATATAACTATTATAATTATTTCATCATTATATATTGAATTATTGTTATTTGAGGGGCTTTCTCAGCAAATATTTATATATTTGATTAATTGCGATTAATTAATCAGCACACCATGTAATTAATTCGATTAAAAAGTTGAATTGATTGACAGCCCTAATATATATATATATACTGTTAATTATAATATATATAATTTTAATGTTATTTTAGAATATAAAATATAACATAACAATATAACATATAACACCATAGGCTATTATTATTATCATAATGATAATTTTGCAACATACAAATAAAGGCTACATAATAGACAAGCACAGAAGAGAGACTTCTTGTTCAAGAACCATTTCTGGTGCTGTACTCAAATATGATTACACACCTGTATTCACCTGTAGTCCCAGTGTTGTTGTATGTCATTTGCTTATGTACCCTGAGATGGTCTGAACTCAGATATAGTGGTAATAGATGACACTGTTCTTGCAAACAGTTCCGAAATGACTGACAGAGAAGCGTGAGAACTCATCATATGTGCTTGTTCCACGAGACAGAGCAATGACCCTCTGAATACACAGCAAATCAGATACATGCATTAATGGCTTTTCTTTCGTTTGTTCTTCAATATATCATCAAGTGTGTTTTTTCAAGCGTGTGTCTTTGTGTCTAAAGGCATTTCTTGTCATGTGTCACTCCGAGATGTCTTACAAGTCGGCTGAATTACCCACCAATGCACATGAAATACCCGCATTTGGCAGGGGGCGGGTGATCATTTCATACCCTGGTCATAACCTTTTTTTTTGTTTTAAATTGTTCAAAATAATAAAACATTAAGTATATTTTCAGGTTTAAATTGGATTTTACATCCCAGATTTTCAATGTGGTCTCAGATTTTTTAGCCCCACTGTATGTATACTGTGTATATAGCATGCTATTAAAAGTGTCATTATATAGTCTGAAAATAGTCAGAATACTTCACTCAGATTGCTCACTCTATATTTGGTGGGGCATTAGTAAGCCATGTTGTTTGGCCTGGCACTTCCTCTATGATGTCCCAAGGCAGACTGGGATTAATTGTGCATTATTGACCTTTATAACACAGAGAACAGATTGAATTACCAACAAAGTGTCACTCTGTCCATTGTTTTTGTCATCCCGTCCACTCTTCATCACCATGAAAGACTCAGGTTTAAGGACTTCCTGTTTGGCTAGTTTGCCGTCATCAGTGGCTGTGTTTTGATATTGCCTGAAGGGCCACAGTTGTGGCTGAAGAGGTTAATTAGGATCACGGTATGGAGGTTTTTCCAGAGGCCAAATTGCTTTGACTTACTCACATATCAGCTGCTGTATAGTGGCACACCAATCCATGGTGATGTAGTGGTATGTTTGAAATCTTCAATGCATTACACACTGATCGCTGTTCTCTCCTGCTTTGCGTTCTGTTTTTTTGTCATATAGTTTGCAGGTCAGATTTTTTAGAACAATGAACACTGCTAAAACTATTAATTGTGTTCTTCTTGCTCAGACTTAGCTTATAGTATGTGTAGTATGTGTTACTCTAATTGGTTATATAGGTTTAGTGTTGGAATATATGTTTGCCATTCCTGTTATTCCTATCATATATGCCGTAGTGTTTTGGATAAAACAAATTAAAACCATATTAGTTTTATCACAATATCACAATAAAGTGGACATAGGGACACATTTGAAATATTTTCACTACTTTGGTTTTAGTGGAGGTTGTTTTTTTTTTTCATATCCCTGGGTTCCACTAACATCTAACATGAAAAACTAGCAATTTATTAACATATATTCCCAGTGTTTCTTCATTTTCTCTTTTCTCTAATCAAAATTTAAAAAAATAAATAAATGTTTTCTTGGGAATTTTATTTTAATTGTGATTTTTTAATTTATTAAAAACCACCAAACAACACTGAAAAATGTACTAATTCCAACAGGTTTCCTGAACACTCCCCCATCTGCCAGTGTGTAAGGGGGTTCAGTGGAAAGGAGGAGGCGAGAACCGGCTTAATAATATAAATAATAATTTAATAAACAATTTAAACAAAACACACAACCAAAAACACACAGTACAGCTGCCTGCAATTCTCTCTCTCGACTAAGTGTTGTGTTGCTCTATTTATGCCGCTCTCCCCGTGCTCACTGAAATTAGAGACAGGTATTAGACATAATTTAGCTCAGGTGTAAGCGCCCTTACCACTTTCTCTCTCCGGAGAGATGCTTGACCACGCCCCCGCTGCCACACAGTGTTTAAACAAAAAGATAATTGGGTCCCAAATTCACACCATTGGTTGGGCCAATGTTGCTGTGTCAGGCTGGTCAGGATGCTCGAACTTCCACAGAGCCACAGTGTTTACACTTTTTGGGTAAATCATTCTACAAATGGGTTACTTATAGTGAGTGATCTCTGCATATTAAGCTGGGATAGGAGAAAGTATTTTAACATCAAAAAATGACACATTTCAGCTTTAAATGCCATTATTTGTTTAGATTTGTTTTGGGGGTTTTGAATGCCCTTGCACTTAAAATGCTTTTTCACAATATTATACTGGTACGATTTCTTTTGATTGAGCAAATCTTTGGATGGCAACCTAAAGGCGCGGTCCTTGTCCATTGTGAATATTCAGTGTAGCTTTATACGAAGCACCGCCCACTCAGAGGTCACTGCCAAATCAAGCAACTTCCTATTGGTCAATGCCACGAATTCTCTTGTCAAAGTTCACCAAACTTGAACTCCACATGAAATTTTCGATCACGCAAAATTCACAATCGCACGATTTCCCATTGAGATGACTGTATTTCTCCCTGTAAATTTCAACATGCGAAGATAAATGTTACCGCGCCTTAATGATTGAGGATCTTGGCTAATAATACAAAAAGCTGTGGGTTCGGTGCCATATGAGGTTGACCAAGCAACTGTAGAGTTACTGTGTTCAAAATTGACGGCTCCATCACCGTTGTGCCCTGGAGCAGGAGTTTAATTTTAGGTTGCTCCATGAGGACTGTTCATGCAGTTACTGTGCTACATTTTGCATTGCTTTGGATGTAGCTAGAATCACATTTTTGTAATGTCTAGGGTACTAGTGTAGACTAACTTTATGTCAATGCCCATTAATGTCATTTATAAAGATTTCAACTGGTATGTAGTCTCAGCAGTAGACCACACAACAGTTCATGGACTGTCTAACTCCTTTTCTAACATACTGCTATTGGAACCTTGCAACACCGTGCTCAGAACCGCTTGGCCTGATGGTGGAAAAGTGATTTAAAATGCATATTGCTCGAAAATGACAGGAGCTAAGATTGCAGTCTGATTGGCCTGCTGCTGTGTAACCTCCAGGAGTCAGGGTGCACAGGTTTTATTAGTCTGGCGTGAAAGTTATACTTACATGTTAACAAGCAGCTATAATGAGCACTTCCGAGGCAGAACTAACAACATGATCACACAAGAAATCGACTTGCTACTTTCCGAAAGTTCATATACCCTGAAATTAACCCCATTCAGCCAAAATATTGACAAGCGCCATTCCCCATCAGACAATTCAAGCAATAACACATTTCCCTCTAGCATTACTGAAAGCGCATTTTGTGTGAGGAACCTCTGAGACACGGGTTCTAGTCCAATGGAAACCAGGAAGTAATCACGTTCACATAATCAATGAAGAGCTTGATTCGAAGTTTGCATTTTCAACTCTAAAATCCATTTTTACTTCACTAACCGTTAGGTTTAGGGTTGAGGTTTGGGTTAGTGTGTAGCTTTTTGGCGCCACTCTGCTGACATATCACCGGAAACTGGAATTTACACGTGCCTATACATTCAACAACACTTCCAGTTTTGGCCATTGGAGGCAGTTATTTCAATTTTGGTAAGAACTGACCTATTCCAGCAGCAAAACTTTCGGCCTACTGTTGCTAAATTCACAATAACATCAGTCTGAAACTAGTTGGTGGATTTGTGATGTTCATGGCATTGATATTTGAATGATATTTAAATAGCTCTTAAACAATATATACTGTATGTGTTTTGTTTGAGGCAGTTCGAAGTTGGTAAACAAGATATTCCCAAGCACAGCTGTATTCCATTTTGTTTGAAGAGCAATGTCCATGAAATAATTGTTACTTATTGCTTTTGGATGAATGGAAATTCTGACCACAAAGTTTACACATATTTTCCACTAATTTCTTCAATGTACTTTGTGCAACGTTCAAAGAGGCTGTCGCATCATTACCTGAATGAGTGACCATAACGTTGTTGCACCCCAGACAATTATTGTGGAATTTCAGATTTGCCTGCACCTAAATGTACCTGCCCCTTAACAGGAGTTGATTGCCTGGTCACATGTCGGTCAAATGGCCCTTCCTGTCTAAACTGGCGGTTCTTGCCTAGAACAAGGTACACTGTGCATCATACTCTATGCCAGTTGTTAAAAGTCTGATGCAAACATGTTTACATGCTTACAAAATCAATGATGAATTTATCCAAATGTTTGACTGCTTCACATTAAGACCTTTCTATGAAGCATGACTTGGACGTCAGTTATGTTTCTAGGAGGTTTACAGTTCCTGGGATGTTTCTCAACATGTTTACATATATGTTTAACTCCAGTAAACAAGCAGTTATTTGCTGGCACGCATCCTCATCTTGATTATTTGAATTGCATGTGTCTTGTGTAGATTATATAATTTCCTTTTTGAAGTACTATTTGAGTGAAATAAATGCATGTTTTTAATTCAGTGTCTCAGATTGAGTGGATCATGGTTCATTAACTGGTGGATTGTGGTGGTATCACTGGTGTGTGGCCTGTGCATGTGGACAGAGATCTGTAGATGATAATCTGTCTGATGGACGACACATTAGTTCCAGCAGTCTGAGTAGTGCTTGAGCCTTTAGGTCTGTTTCATGCTAGCCATTCAGAAATACGCTGCCTTTTTATGTATAATATTCATAATACTCAGCAGTCACATGGCAACAATGACAGTAACAAGACTTGAAAATGGCCATGATGTTTGTTGTTCTCATTCTGGTGATTCCATAGATGGCCAGTAATTTACAATATTGAAAATATACGGTAAAAAGTATGCACATGAAGTTACGAAATGAGACTGTCTATTGCTTTTTTTATTTGGAGGCTAGGTTGAAATTTGTTTTTGTATTTTTGAGAATGGCGGGAATGCAGCACAAGATTTTGTGTTAATAGTTTTTGGGCGAGAATATTTTAGAGAATATTGTATAATTATTCATCTTTTGCCACATCAAAGCAATTCTCTATAGTTTTTGGAAATGGCGACTGTTGACATAGACAACACTCAACTCTCCTTTTTACATACATTTTAGTTGAGAGTCATTTCAGTGCGTTTGTGTTTATACTGTTCTACTGCCATACAGATACTTACTAGTAAACTATTGTAGGTTTTTCAATTACCAAACTGATATCTAGAGTTTAGGGTAGCCATAAGACAATTTAATGATAACAAATGAGATGTACACAAACTGTTGAAATCAATGAACATTAATTTTTAAAAGAAAAAAGAAAGAAAAAAGAAATAGGACATAAAATGTTACTATAGATGCACCAATGTGTCAGCGAAACATAGGTATCGGCAAATAAAAGCAATTATTTATTTATAGTTGTGTAGTTCATTATCAGTGATTTGAAACAATAACAAAAACAAAATCATAAAAAAAGCATAACCACCAAATTATCGGTATCGGCAGATGTTGTTCTACATAATTGGATATCGGCAGGATTGGGAGGGTTATTTTATAAAATGTACTACACTACAGATTACAGAATACATGCAGTAAAATCAGCTTTGGCAGATTTTTTCACTTGTGTTGACTATAAACAAGTTAATAACAAGTGAAAAAAATCTGCCAGTAATGTAAGACAAAATACATGTATATTATAAATACACTGCCGTTCAAAAGTTTGGGGTCACTTACTCATTCTTTATTATAATTTTTTTTTTTCACATTTTAGAATAATAGTAAAGTCATCAAAACTATGGAATAACATAAATGGAACTATGGGAATTATGTTGTGACTAAACAAAATCCAAAATAAATCAAAACTGTGTTATATTTTAGCATCTTCACAGTAGTCACCCTTTGCCTAGAATTTACAGACATGTACTCTTGACATTTTCTCAACCAACTTCTTGAGGTATCACCCTGGGATGCTTTTTAAACAGTATTGAAGGAGTTCCCATCTATGCTGGGCACTTATTGGCTGCTTTTCTTTATTATTTGGTCCAAGTCATCAATTTCAAAAACTTTAGTTTTTAGTTTTATAATGAAATAAATTAATATGTTGGCACAATTATATTTTTATCTACAAAACTAATTTCAAACATTTAAGCCTCACCTTCAGATCAAAAGATTTTTAAGATCATGAGAAACATTTCAGTCAAGTGACCCCAAACTTTTGACCGGTAGTGTACAGTCCCTGGAAAAATCCTAAATATCTTATTCAGTGCTGCTTCTAAAACAAGATAAGGAAAGTTAACTTGTTTTAAGAATATTTAGTTATTTTTACAGGAAAACAATACAAAAATTATTAAAATATTTTTTTTTGCAGTACATATTTGCCCTAAAAACAAAGGTTTAGTAGAGAAAAAAAAAAAATATGATCTAATATGGATTTTCTTTATAGGACAAATATAATCGTGCCTTATAACAGGTGCATGTAAAAGGCTAGGAATAGCATTTTAGCTTAGCATAAAGCTAAATGCACACATGACAATTTACACAAGGTTAACTATTTGTGCTGCTCCAAACTTACACCCCACAGAGTGTACGCAATGACATATGTTTTTGATCGGATGTGGATTGTCTCTATTAAGGTCACACAGGAAAAGTTCCTCAATGATGTCATATCTACATTTTCACTCATAACAGTTTGAAAGTGCCGTCTGTCTGCATATATAAATGTTACTGCTGTTAACCGCTTCTCGTATTGCATAATTTATATGGCTAAATGTTTTCCAACTGAATAGACTAAATATTACATTAAAAAAATGACAATAAAATGCAAAGTAATCTCTTCAGTAATCAAAATACTTTTTGAATGTAACTGTATTCAGATTACCAACAATTTAAATTATAACTGTAGTGGAATACAGTTACTACTATTTCGCTTTTAAAAAAAGTAATCCAGTTACATGTATTCTGTTACTTCTCTACCCTGGATATTGGTATCAGCATACAAATTTTGTAAGTGCATCCATATTTATTATCCTTTGACAAAGCAGCCTGGTATGCGTTTCCCATACAATGACGTAACTCACTGCTTAACCACCATAGTAAGATGCATCGTTGGAGAAATTAACTAGCTAGTCACGACTGTTTCCCGAAACCGTAGTAGCTATGTTGCACAACCATCGTTCGAACCAAGTTGGTTCAACAATATAAAAGTGTCAATTACATTACACAGGGGAGGTGTAATAATTTCTGTGGAGAACAAATGGATATCAAATTAAAATAGTTTTTTACAACTAAACCATAAGGCCATTTAATGCGAGAAAGCTGCCGATGACACGAAAGCGTGGTGCATTGTGTAAATGCGACAGATACATTGTGCTACAATTGTGGGGTTTCCCTTTACATCAGACTTTGGGATTCCCCCAACTCACTTGCACATACGCACATGCGAACTCTTCAAAACTCTTCGTTAACATGGACACGTAAGCCATGTTCTCAGACAGAAACAGAGTGTGTTAAAGTGCATTCTCTAAACAGCCTTTAATCCCCTAAACTGCATGAGGAAGGCTGCATTTGTGTTTACATAACGTTTCAGAACGCAAAACCCCGAAATAAGCCGTTTTCTTAAATGCATGTAAACGTGGTCAAATTCTTGACAGAATGAAAGATATATATGGAATGAGATACATAGAAGCCTCTGCAAAGTAAAATGATGCCCACACAACAAACTAATAAGGATCTATTCTTCTAACCACAGATATATCGGCCTATCACTACTTAAAAGACATCCATTGGGATATTAGTCCTTCAATAAATCAACATCTGGAGTCAACACAGCATCTTTCTGTCGTTCTCTATTTCTGTCAGACATTTGTTTGTGTTGGCTGTTGATGTTTGAGTTTGTGCTTGTGCTTTTTTCTCCCTCAAATAGGAAACCAAGAAGAGGCTAAGTGTTTAAGTGTGAACCCATCAAGAAATCTGTGTCCAAATGAATACAGTGCAAACCACTTGTGTTTTCAGCTCTATCCAGATGTTAAACATAAACACTTTATATAGATACTTTAAACACTACAAAGCTGCTGTAAGCATTTCTTAGCAATACCACACATAAAATGTCCCTACTACCTGACGGATGTCACTGAAATAGATGTCGTAAGAAATCACACTTCACACCTAAACTATTGCTGTGCCTTAAGACCACCGTAAATATGGTATTGTCAGGCTTTATTATTGTGTAAAATACTGAGACCTGTCCCCTGTCTGCTCCATGAGAGCACTACGTGTGTTTATTCTGGGATGTGTGCACTGTGACCTTTTCTGTGTTGGTATGTGGACATGTGTGAGTGTTTTCTGGGTATTTGATGTAATTTCTTCTCTCACTCCAAACACCTGTGCCCATTCACACACAAGAGAGAGCACCTCAAGTGTGATTGACAGGTCATTTCATCAAAATGGCACATGTGCTGGATGCGCGTCTGATTGACATGGTCAGGCAGCTTTAGCCTTTGCCCCGCACTCTGTGCTGCCCCGTTTTCAAGCCTGTTCTGGGGTCAGTGTGTAAAGAGGACCCGGAATGAAAAGCTTTTTCCCCATAGAGAGTGAGTATCTGTTCTGACTCGGCCCAGCTTTAGAGAGCAGAGTCTTGGAAGGGCCAGGGGTCTTGAGTGGTCTTAAGGTGATGACACCCCTGTGCTCCATCCTTTGGTTTCTGCATTTTTGAGGTGGAGGGACCAGGTTTATCAGATGGTGTAGACAGATGCTCACTATTCATAATCAGCCTCACTAACATCTGACCTCACAGCTGGACTAGAGAGAGAGCACAGGCCACAAGATCAAGAGCTTGGTATGTGGGTGTATGACACATTTAGTGCCACGTTCAAATAAAATAAAAATAAAAAGATTTAGAGAATGAAGTCGTAATGTTTTGAGAATAATCTCATAATAGGACTTTTACTAGAATAAAATCATAATTACAAGAATAAAGTCATAACATTATGAGATTAAGTTGCATTACGAGAAAAATCATAGCGTTTCAAGATTAAAGTCGTAATATTATGAGAATGAAGTCATAGCATTATGAGATTAAAGTAGTAGTATTTTGAGAATAAAGTCAAAATTAAAAGAATAGTTGTAGCATTATGAGATTAAATCACATTACGAGATTAAATCATGGCATTACATGATTAAAGACATAATATTATGAGAATAGAGTCGTAGCATTATGAGATTAAGTCACATTACGAGATTAAATCATAGCATTACAAGATTGAAGATGTAATATTATGAGAATAAAATTGTAACATTACAACTTTTTTTTTAAGTAGTAATATTTTGAGAATAAAGTCAAAATTTCAAGAATAGTCATAGCGTTGTGAGATTAAGTCACATTACTAGATTAAAATTGTACTGTAGCATTATGAGATTAAAGTAGTAATATTTTGAATTACAAGAATAAAGTCATAGCATTATTATGAGATTAAGTCGCATTATTAGATTAACTCATAGCGTTACGAGATTAAAGACGTAATATTATGAGAATAAAGTTGTAGCATTGAGATTAAAGTAGTAATATTTTTTTAAAATAAAATCAAAATTACAAGAATAGTCATTGCATTATGAGATTAAAGTTCTTTACCAGATTAAAGTTGCAATATTATGAGGATAAAGTCGTGGAATTATGAGATTAAGTCCATTACAAGATTATAGTCGTAATATTATGAGAATAAAGTCAGAGCATTATGAGATTAAAGTATTAATATTTAAAAAAAATAAAGTCAAAATTACAAGAAAAGTCATAGCATTATGACATTAAAGTTAATTAAGAGATTAAAGTTGCAATATTATGAGGATAAAGTCATGGAATTATGAGAAGTCGCATTATAAGATTAAATCAAAGCATTACAAGATTAAAGTCGTAATATTATGAGAATAAATTCATAGCATATTTTGAAAATAAAGTAAAAATTAAAAGAATAAAGTTGTAGCATAATGAGATTAAAATTGAATTATAAGCTTAAAGAAATTATGAGAATAAAGTCATAACATTACAGTATTAAAGTAGTAATATTTTAGTAAAAATTACAAGAAAAGTTGTAGCATTATACGATTAAAGATCATTACGAGATTGATGTTGTAGCAGTATGAGATTAAAGATTATTAATATTATGAGAATAAAGATGTAGAATTATGATATTTAAATCACATTATGAGATTAAAGACATAGTATTATGAGATTCATAATGTTATGACTTTATTCTTAAAACTTTATGACTTTAATCTAGTTAAAGGTCCATTATAAGATTAGTCTCCAAACATGTGTATGAGTGTGTAGTAAAACTGAAAATAACAGTCCTGACCATTGAGCGATTGACATGCCTGATTTGATATGCCTATGATGTGTCATGTAAAAAGGTCTGTTAATTGGCTTTAGATGAGGTTTAATGCAGTGCAATAAAGTAAGGGACACCGAGGGCAATTGTAACACTACATTTCTTCAATCACAAATAAGCCAGTAATGTCGTTTTGTCTCTGCATGAGAAAAAGAAGTGTGATTGTGACTGTGAAAAATATTTAACAAAAAATTTTACTTTAAGGTATAAAAGTGTTTTATTGGATGTCCAGTATTTTTCTTCTGCTAAAATTAAAAAATTGTCCCTTGCAGCTGCCATAAAAACTGTAGCATTTTTAACATTCGTTATTAAATTCAGTATTATGAATTTTTTTAATGGTAGTGTTCCATTTATATGTCTTAAAATATGCGAGTTAAAATTTTACAGTTGTCTTGTATACAATTTGTTGCAAATGTTTACAGTAAATTGGTCTAAGATTAGATATTGTTAAAGATGTCACATCAGTAATTAAAATGATTGGCTGTGGGTGTTAAAGTGCCTTTTTTAAGAAGACTGAAAGGGATGTCAGTCTCTTTAGTACAGACTTATTGAGATAACAGCAAAACATCTTGGTTTGATGAATAATACGATTTTTCACTTCTTTATTTTGTTATTTTTTGTGGATATTTCAACTGTTTATTTGTAAATCTGTCATTAAATGTGCCATTTATGTCATATTTAACTGTAACTGTACCCCCAAACTACATTTGAACAACAACTAATTCATGTTTGACCCACAGAAGTAAACTTGAAAGCTTTGTGTTCTGACAGATCGATATGTCTCAACTCACAGTAGCCGTTTCATGACAAGAGTATTTAAGTATTCACAAAAAAGAACGTAGCTTCAAAATGCACCTAATACATAGTGTTTGTTATTTATTTAACAGATCAGGTACCAGTGAAGCGTGCTTGTGACATGACTTAAAGGCTATCACTCATGGCCAGTGTCAAAGCGAGCCCCTGCTCTCCTGAAAGCAGTGAAAAAGGGCTCATTCTGAAACAGGGCTCATTCATCAGCACACGGCAAAATGATGCAACTGCTTCTTATTAGCGTGGTACTGAAAATGTTTTAGCGAGGGTGGGGGTGGGGGTGGGGGGGGGGCCTCTCCCGTTGCACTGTTCCAGATGTTTCCCTCTGGGATGGTGGGACGCAAGCTATCAGAGGAGCATGACAAGGCTGACCGGCCCTTGTGAAATAATTGAGAATGACCATTAAATGCTATTATTTATCTATTAGTTAACCCACAAGTTCTGTAATTCTTTTTCCATACCTATTAAAATAACAAGAAATGCTCAAAGCTGTAATGCATGAAGCTGATGTTTACAAGAAATATGGCTTCCTGAAATGTAACCTATTAGGCTTTTCATGCATCGATAATTAGAAGATTTTCCCAATGATTATCAGTATATATCTGGATTTGTTTTTCAGATATAAATAGATTCAGATACAAACATATTTCTCAACACTACTTTGGTAAAGTGTGAGCTGCAGGGTAAATGGAAGGGACACTGGACATGTCTGGCAGAAGACACGGCACGTTCTAAAATTTTCTACAAAGGTACGCATATACTTACAATGATCAGCGTCAAAATTTTGAAGTGCCACGGAGTGCAACTCACATAGTTTTCCATTAAATTCGACCCAAATCATTATCAAAGGACAAAGATGATTTACTCTAGCCATCACTGGATGATATATTGTGTATAAATATCTTTCATAGAGCCTCCACAATGTATTTTCAGTATGTCATTTTGTGGTTTAACAGCTTTAATGAAATCCATTCAGTGCTACTTACACAGAAACGTAAAAAAAATATACAGTCCTTCTGAACTTGTTTCGCCCAGGCAATCTCACTCACATATGCGCGAACGGATGAGTTAGGGGCCGTTCACACCGAACGTGTTTTTGTGTGCGTCTGCTCTGTTTTTCCATTGTTTTCCTTTGTAAACACGCACTGGACAAATGTCTATACCTGCTGCACCACTTCTCGCTATTTCTTCAGTGTCTAACACAGGACCGGCACATTTCTAGACACTGTGTCAAGTTAAAAATAACTTCAGGTCTTCTTTTCTGCTCCCCATGGCTCAGTATCTAGCCTGCTCAGTGCATCCACGTGAGAGCTAACAAACTCATTGATTATTTATACACAGACACTAACTGCAATTTAAAAAGCCACAGGTGTGGGAAATTAACCTTTAATTGCCATTTAAACCTGTCTGTGTCACCTTGTGTGTCTGTAACAAGGCCAAACATTCAAGGGTATGTAAACTTATGATCAAGGCCATTTGGGTGATTTCTGTTATCATTATGATTTAAAAAGGAGCCAAACAACTATGTGATAATAAATGGCTTCATATGATCACTATCCTTAAATAAAAGACAGTTTTTTTGCATGATCAGTCATATTTTCAAAATCAATGCCAAAATTTCACAATTTCTGACAGGATATATATATATATATATATATATATATATATATATATATATATATATATATATATATATATATATATTTATATTATATACAGTATATATGTCATGCTACTGAAAAAAAGTAATGTAGCTACCCTAAAATGAAAATTCTCACGATTATCTCACCTTTGAGCCATCCCAGATGTGTATGTCTTTCCTTCTTCAGCAGAACCGAAATGAAAATTTTTATAAGCACATTTCAGTTCTGTATGTCCACACAATGCAAGTGAATGAGTGCCAGCTGTTTGACGGTCCAGAAGGCATATTTAGGCAGCATAAAGGTAATCCATAAGATGAATTAATATCTTCCAAAGCAAATCGATAGGTTTGTGTAAAAAATAAATAGATAATTAAAATTTTATTAACTTTAAAAAAAAAATTGTTCCTGCTAGCAGTCGAAGCATCATGGAGCTGTTGTGTGATGTAAGTGTGATGGCGTGTTCACACAAGAAGTCAGAAGCTTGCACTTTTTTTACAACAGAGGAACGAATGTCACACGAGAGTTAAGTCATTTAAAACAGCATCCCAGCACTGACCGGAGGTAACAATGTAAAGTTAAAAACATTTTAATTATCGATTTGTTTCTTACACAAACCTATCCGTTTGCTTCAGAAGACATTAATTAATTGACTGGAGTCATGTGTATTACTTTTATGCTGCCTAAATATGACTTTTGGACCATCAAACAGCTGGCACCCATTTACTTGCTTTGTATGGACATACAGAGCTCAAATGTGCTTAGAAAAATCTTCATTTCAGTTCTTCTGAAGAAGGAAAGACATACACATCTGGGATGGCTTAAAGGGGAGTAAATCATGAGAGAATTTTCATTTTTGGGTGAACGATCCTTGTAACCTTTTCATGAGTAGAGTCTGAATTCCCCTGCAGTGCCCCCTGGAGTGGGCTAATTTTGCACATGACACTGCACAGCCGGTAGAGGTGGGCAGAGTGTAGAGGAGTATTTATTTATATTTGATTTCTTTGTCATAAAAAATAAAAATAAAATAAAAAAATACTGTATATAATATAGTAAACATGTGAACAAATGAGTTATGTCTGCTGTACTGTATTTGTTTTATTTGTTTCATTTTTATAGCTGTAAAAAACAAATGAACAAATAATATCAGCAGTCCAGTTTGCCTATATGCACTGTTTGACTTCTCAGACATTTTGTGTGTGTATGTGTGTGACAAGTGCTAATGTAAACAGACTTGGCTGCGTGCATCGGATAATCACGCTCAATCATCATGTTTTCACTGTGAGTATACGAGTTTTAAACTGTTATCATGGTGCTTTTGTGATAGTTTGGCTGTCTGTTTCAGAAAACAAACGTATTATATGCCTGAAAAGACTGTTTGAGTTGCTGTTTGTTTGAATGAAAACCGCATCTGCACCTAATAAGTAGACATGGGAAGATCGCGTTTAGATATGATGGCTGTGCATATACAAGCTGGGAAATGTTATCGTGGTACTTTGGTGAAAATGAGGCTGTTTATTACATAAAATAAACCAATTATGTGCTTGAAAAGACTGTTTGAGGAGCTGTTTGTTTGACGAACGACAACCGCTACTAATGTAAACAAATGGCAGCACACATCGGAGGAAGATCGCGTTTGATGTATTGACTGTGTGTTTAAGAGCTGTAAATTTTTAATCATGGTACTTTGGTGACGAGTTGGTATATGTAAATAAAATAAACTTATTCTGTGATTTAAAAGACTGCATGAGTAACTGTTTGAGCAAATATAGATTACAGACGCTTGCCTGTGTCTGCGCAAAAGCCGATTTGAATCTGGCAGCTTGTAACATAACTGGCTGTTGCAGAAACACATAAGTGTGATGCTACACTGTGGGGCCCAGTTATTAACTGTCGTATGAAAGGGTTAAGGCATCTATACCAAATTAATATATTAATTAGATTTATTAATATTAGATCTTTATTAGATCACTAAATGTTATATAATGAGCGCTTGGTTGCATTGTTTTAACTCATTTAATCTTGTAGATATACAGTTATCGATAAGTTTCTAATCAAATTAAGTTTATGTGACATAATGCTATGTTATAGATCTTGAATCATATAGCACTGCACAGTTTTTTCTGCTTACATTTGGCTCTGAACTCACGTTGTCTTTCTGCTAAGTGACATGGCACTTCATTAACTTCATAAACTGAGCACACTGCAGCTGCAAGTAGATTTTGGACCGTTCTCAGGGTTCAAGGGTACTTATCATCTAAAACTAAAAGTCAAAGGTCAGATGAACTGAAAAATTTGGTTTAATTATCCAATTTATAAACTGACAAACCCAATGTCTCATGCTATTGTGTGTAATATGCTGTCATATCATGTGCTCAAAATTAAAATGTGTTTAATTAATGTTTGTTTAATGTATGGTGGACAGATGTGAATAATTATTGTTATTTGTTGCATTTGTGACGGTATATATGTCTGGGACAGCAGAGAGTTTGGGGTGTCTGTGGGGTCAGCGGGGTTTTACTGGGCATTGTTTGTCCATGATCCTGTTTAAAGGGATGGTAGGTCCTGCAGACCTCACAAAGAGGTAAAAACTGGTGAACTTTAGTGAGGTGAAGCAGTGAAGACAGGTGAAGATTATACCAAAAAAAAATTATGTTTTTTAACCTGAAATTGAGTATTTCAATTCAGTAATTTGTGAATGTCAAATTTGAAGCAAAACAAATTACTTTAAATTTGTGTTTTATTTTCATTTAAAAATCACCTTTTTAGTGTAATTGAAGTTTTATGATTGTCCACTGTATATGTGAGAGTGATTATTGTAGCTGCTTATAAGCAGATAAGCATTTCCTGTTCTCTCTTTTAAGAGATAATTGGCATTACTGAAAACAGATTTACATTGTTATTTGTTGGAGTAAGCTAAAGTTTACAGCAAACACCCCAAATAATGATTTTGACTTTGTTTATAAAACAGCATTAAGCAAGCGTTCCGCTTAATAAGATCCATCTTTATCTTCAAAATGAATGTAAAAAAAGAAAAAAACACAGTTTATATCTTCTGTGAATCTCACAAAGAAATGTACAGGTCATATATTCAAAATGACTATTAAGATTTTTTTGCACTGTGACAAATATTTTTATGACAATTAAGCACATTCCCACCCCAATTCTCGTTATCGTAATACAAAATAAATAAATAAATTAATAAACCTTGTTTTCAGTTCCGTAATGCAAAAAAAAAAAAAAAAAAAAAAAAGATTTTATTTAAATTAGTTTATTTTAAAGCACATTTTGCCTTTAAATTCGTAGTATTGCAAATCGTCTGGACGTTTACTTTTTAGTTTCTTTTTTTGTAATTACCATTATTCACAATAGTGAATCTCATTAGATTCTCATTACTGAAATACAATAATTTCTTTTATTTGTATATATATATATATATATATATATATATATATATATATATATATATATATATATATATATATAAAATATAAATACAATTTTAATTTTGGCATGAAATATTATAGGACATGTTCCTGTTAGTTTTCATGAGAATCACCCAATTTATAGATTTGAATATATATTTATAATATCATCTTACACCAGCTATTCCATAATCCACAATGGCCGATCCATCCGAGATGATTCTCTGGCAGCATTTTAAATCAATTACCCTGAAGAGCTTCGAGGCAGTTACAATTACCTCTTCAAATACATTCCACAGACTGTCCTCTGAGAGAGGCTCTTTTCAGTGCCTGGAGAGACCATGGGTTAAAATGAACATATTATTACACGAAGGGTCATCTTGCACGAGCTCACGCTTTTCAGGGAAGTTCTGGCTTTCTGGAAGGTTAGGGTGACGTGGATAACGTCTCAAACACACTGTGTTATGGGGACCTGTGAGATGGCTAAGTGTGATAAAGACGACAGTAAGTTGCTAGCCTCGGCTTCTCAACGTCAAACAGGCGCGACGCCCAGGCAGCCCCATTTGGTCCGTATTTGTGAACTGTTAATGAGTAAAGGGTTTGAGTGTCAACTTTATTAGAACCGCATGTGTCCGCTTCATACTCAGAATGTGGCCAATTGCCTTTTTATCAATGAGGAAAATCCACATGCTTTGTGCAGTCCAACTCTCGACTTGGGAGCCTCGAATCTCTGAAGTGATATAATTCTATATCTAGTTTGAAATGAAAAAAGACACTCTAAAAAGTGAAAACATATTGTGAGGGATTTTTTGGCCTTTCAGAGTGAAAAGGGCTTCTGTGTTTTCTTTTCTAGCATTTAAATCAAGGGTTCCATCCATGAGGGACGAGAGAACTGAAGTTATTAACGGTAACATTCAATCTGTCTCCATGCTCTGACCCTCATGATTTCAGCTGGAATCAAGACGTGGCTGGCTCTGATTATCAGTTTTGTTGTGGTTTTGGGGATTGGATTTGCTGTTAAAGCGCAAAAAACACATTTACTGTATTGAATGTGAGCTGATTTTGCATTTTGATTGGATGGAGGCATCTGTTTTCGACAACGATGGATGAATAGTTTACACTCAAATTAATTCGACAGACTGTTGTGACATTTTAAAGGAATAGTTCATCCAAAAACCAAAAATTATGTTATTATTTACTCACCCCCATGTCGTTCCAGTTATGTATGACTTTATTTCTTCTTTGGAACAAAAAAGGAAAATAGAAATAGATTTTCCCGGGTAATCTTTTCCATACAAATATAGTGATTGGGGATGTCGCGCTCCACAAATGACAGAAAAGCATCATCAAAGTACTATAAAAGAAGTCAACATGACTCATGTGCTATAGTCTTCTGAAGACAAACAACAGCTTTGTGTGAGGAATGGAAATTTTACTCACTTAAATTCTTCTGCCTTAGTTCACATATTATATTTACACTTGAGCATATTCAAATTGAATGTATTGGACAAGGCACCATTCGGCATCATTAGCTGCATTTCCACTATCGGGCCAAATGAGGATGTGCTAGTGCGTGCCAGGGCCAGTTGCGTTCCCACTGTCACTTCTGGGGCTTCATTGTTCCGCCTCAGGGCTTTCTCAGGCCAAATGCTAATGGCCTTTGGCAGGCCTATTACCCTTGGGCCAAACAAAGCCAACTGGGGAGCAAGGCAGGGTCAATGTCAAAGAGTTTCGTCAAACTTGCCAGGTTGTGTATCCACCAGTATAGGTTCGGGAAAAATTGTGGTTACAGTACAAATCCGTTAAAATGCACAATGAAGAAAGTGGTGAAAGAACTTTCCATGATTTGAGATCATGGATGGTGTGCTGGGACATCGTCCCGTTGTTATTGAAGAGACCTCTCTGGACACCATGGCTGTTGCAGTCGGTGAGTTGTCAACGCCAACTTATCTTGCTAGATAGTTAATGTTTACAAATGATATAAACTCAATATTCTAGATAACTAGATAACATGATACGTCAGCTTGAGCTTCCCTCTTGCTTAATGGGCAGGGTGCGAGACGTTGACACCAGGGCGGTGTGTTAAGGGCGGGTTTTAAGGCAACGCTGTGGGGCTATTGGTCCAATGGTGGGAATGCAGATCGATTTTGGTCTCACGGCTCAAGGTCCGAGGCTATTGGCCCCGGCTGGCCAGTTAATAGTCCTGACTCACACTGATCTGATAGTGGAAAAGCGGCCAGCGTCGTCAAAAACCTTGCAAATGCGTCTTCACTCGGAAAATGTGAATGCAAATAATTTTTGAGAGCTGTAGTTGAGTGGAAGATTTTCAGTGCATAAAAACCTTAAATGTTGGACTGTTCCTAACACATATCTATCGAATGGCTTCACAAAACTTGTAATGTTTAGTGCATGAGACATATGAACAACTTTCATGTGCTTTTGTATATTTTTTGGAGTTTGTAGCATTAGTCCCCATTCACTTTAATTGTATGGAAAAGAGCACCCAGGAAAACTCTCTTAAATAGCTCCTTTTTGTTCCACAGACAATAGATAAACATATGGGTTTTGAATGACAGGAGTGCAAGTAAAAAAATAACAGAATTATAATTTTTGCATGAATTATTCCTTTAGGTGCTGTGCAAATCAGTACTGTTCTAAAGAAATTGTTTTGTTTTACACATATGACCCAAAATTCTCATTCAGTTCTCTGGAGGACCATTGTAAGCAATGCTTCTTTTTTGTGAGTAAAACCATTTACTGTACATAAACTTCACTGGGTTCAAGGCCTTCTCTTTTATTATGCACCTGTGGAAGTTTATAAAAATTGGTTCCAAGGAGAGAGACCAATACCAAAAACCACTCAAACAGTATCCCTGGATAGAGACCAATCCCCCGCAAACAGGAACTTTCCACTAGTGCAAATAACAACAATGTCTTGACAGCTCTTGAGATGTTGTTAATAAAGTTCACTGGGAACACCTCTGTCTCTGGCCAAGTTAACTGTATATTTATACAGCTTCTAAACAATTCGCAACTTTTCAATAAATGTATATTATTTTCCTAATCTTGTTTTAATAGTTTCCAAATAAAGCTGTTTGATGATGTGCCTGTGCAACAAGCATCACCAAACAGAACTGCAAAAATAATGAGCGCATTAAGTATTAAACGATATACAAACACACGTAGATTTTTGCTCATTACCCTGAATTTGCTCTGTATGCAAACACCTTTACTGGCATTCTCACCAGCTTATCCAGTGTGCTCAGTGTTCGGTAAGTTACTCAAAATAAGTAATTGTCGCACACCCTTCAACTGTCACAGAAATGCTAACAGACATACATATGAATATATATTTTAAGTAATGTACCTAATTTTTAAAAAAAGTAATGAGCTGTAATCTGATTACAAGAATTTTAAATGTAATGCATTACACTACTCCTTTTGACTAAAAAGTAATTAGATTACAGTAAAAAATTACTTTTTAGTCACATACACCCGACGCTGAATGTGCGCAAGTGTTATCCTCATGAATGTTTACGTTTTGCCATCAAAACCAGAGAAAAAATTCATGATCTCATGAAAACGTTTTCTTTTTTTTTTTTTTTTGCATTGTCAGTGCTTTTAATAAGCTAATTTTGAGTAGTTATTAGCAAATTGGTGTGCATGTAAAACGCACTTATTGACTGTTTTCAATGTTTGTATTCAAAAGAGTTTTAGCCTGTCTTCCATTGGTGGGCCAAGCAGATAGTCCTGCCCAAACACACGTGACGCAGTCAGTTTTGTTCAAACATGTTTTGTGTTCCTGAGAACTTTCTCATTCCAGCAAAAAGATTCAGAAATGTCTTGTCTGTTACATGTGCGATTGAGAGAGCTTAACGTTCCCTAATTGCCATGACAACATCAAAATGAACAACCGTGGGCTCTGTTTCATGATGAAAGGTGTCTTTCGTCCATTATTATATTATCATGACCATATAGCTTTTATCTTCTTTTTATGTTTATTTGTGTTGCATTGTCAATGGCAGTCACTTCAGCGAAACATCTATAGCATCTTTTGAAGTGGGCAAATGTCAGCAGCTGGTTTCATTTTCACAGAGGCATCTTTCAGCTCGCTCTTATTTGCTCCAGTCAGGGAAGAGCAGGGATCATTCTCAAGGACCATGTATCTGCATGCAAAGGTGACGCTTTGTGGTGATGTGTATTTGTGTTGGGGGACGCATGTGTGCGTGCATTTTAAAAGTGAATTCTTCCTAAATTGACCTCTCTTTGGCATGTTTTTGATGTTGAAGCAGAAACAGGTTTGACTGAGGATGAGCTGAAGGGGTAACGGTGAACTTCTCTCACCAATTGCCGTCTTCTACAGGTGGAGAACATGATCTTTCAGGTTCAAGAGAATGGTTTAGGTTTCCTCAAAATAACTTTAGGCTATGTAACATGGGTCACAGAATGTCTGAAATCACAGACACTAAAAAAATATTGTATATACATATAAAAGAGCAAGTGCGAAAATAGCTTGTGGCCGTTGATCTTGCATATGTTTAAAGTACATTTTAGAGCTTGCACATGCAAAAAGTCACCTCTTTGATGTATGGGTGTTGAAGGTAGTTGCCAGGGCAATGCTGTGTGGTTGTTAGGGTGTTCTGAGTGGATCTTAGGTGCTTGCATACTGCTCCAATAGAGTGCAACAATCTGGTTCTGGAAGAAATAAATCCCATTTATTTTCTTCATAGGAGAATTGATCTTTAACAATAACTTTTAAACCTTGAAAGACAGACCTACCATGAGCTCTCCTTAAAAAGGTGCTCCATATGAGGTGTCATTCATGTCCATAGCAAAAATGGTGTAGGAAAAGTTACACCCCAAATACTTAGGGTTACCTTTTTCAGTAGTTTTGATAAATACTGAAGATATACAGTATATTCACGATATGCGTTTGGACAACTTTTTCAGTTTCCTAATAACAACATTGCCTTGTGGCACGCGTAAGATGCCTTGGAAGTTATGTATATTATGTTTCACATATGTAGACCAGATATAGCATGTAAATTTATGTGCAGTTTTCTTGAAATCACTCTGGCCCTGAGCGAGAATGTTATTGTTTTCATTGGAGCAGTACATTTTCATCCCACGGGGACGTATCTTATTTTTCTGCTAAATTCAGTGCTATTCAGTGCCATGTTTAATGAAATGGATCTGTACAAAGGCAGCAGCATAAATAGGGTTTTGTTTAACCTCTCTTTGTCCCTGGTGAACTCCATTGTATAGCAAGGGAATGATGAGTAAACATGAGAGAGGATCAACCATGACTCTCGGATTTAATGCAGCAGTAGGGCTGAGCTCAATTGCAGCCATATTGCCTAACCAACTGGTAGTATTATCCTCATCAACAACGATCATAGCTGAGTAAAATTATACATGTGTGATCCCCACTGGTGGTTCTTAGCTTGTTTTGCTTCAAGACCCAGATTTTACATGATTGTACATGGTGCCTACCCAACAGAGTACAGAAATTGTTTGGACCTCTAATGATGCATTCCAGAGCTTTGCAGATGTTCATTTCTGAAATCCAAAAACTGGATATAGGTATCGCACTAACTGAAGCGCTACACTGGTCGCTTATTCTTAACAATAGTGTGTTTTTGGAGTCTCGAAAATCGGGATTTTCACTATTTTTATGTGAATTAATTAAGGTACATTTCTAGTTTCAACATTATTTGTACTTCAGACCATTGTTTTATTGGACAAGATAAACTAGCTTCATACCATGTGACCACATATGGTTTTCAACCATTGAAAATGGGTAACATTTTTGGATCAGAGCCACATTAAGAGCCCTATATCTCAAGGATTTAACCATGTAGGGCCTAAAGATACAAAAAGGAAAGTTTGTTCAGAACCAGAATCTAAAAGGATATTAAGATATCTTTAATACTTCTGGAGTTATAGGCACTCACAAAGTTTTGAATTCACACCATTGGTATATAATGGGACAAGTAGTTCTGAAGTCAACTGATTTTAGTAATAGACCTACCTAACTCTGTGTGAAATAAAATATTGACATTACAACCCTTCTAAGGTTAATTTTTTTTCACCTGTAGCTTTGCTCCAAATTTGTTGGCGAAAATGGTAATTTTGACCCCCTTCTAAAAAAAAGTAATATTGATCCATGGCATTAAATATTTTGGCTTCTCAGCATAATTTCTGTTTATCTTTCTTCAGAAAAAGTATTAACAAAATGACAAATTTCAGCTGGGGAAGTTTCTGAAATTTGGTTGCTTTGACGTGGAATTACCTGGTTGTATTTTCTTTTACCTTGCCTAGTTTTGTTAATGGTTTTCTTGGATGACAGCATGTCACACAACCTGTCCATTTTGGCATCTGCCTAATTTAGCTAGCTTCTACCTGCAATTTACTGATGAATTTGCAGCAAAATACCATAACATTTGATTGGACGCACAGCCTCAGATTTCAACAAAAAGAAAAAAAGATAAGGGAAGCTATTTGTCCTCCATTTCAAAAGTTGATAAGCCTATTTATTTTGCTATACTAACTATGCATGATTACATGATTAGTTGAATTTTATTATTTGCATTAAGCATTATTTTTCCCTGCTGTCCATTACCCTTTTTAGAACAGACCTGTGACTAATTTTTGTGTTGTGACTCAGCAGTTGAGAGTCACTAGACAGTTATGTTTATTGGAAACCCTGGCCTTGATGCTCTAAAAACAGAAATGTTTATTGGAACCCCATCTTAGTCCACTATGCTGTCTGGCTACACATCAGTGACTCAGTGATACACCAGAGGGTCAATCTCAGGGATTCTTAGACATGAGAGGTTTATACAAACCAAGTCTGCAGCTAAGCTGTGTATATTCAGTTATAACCTCATAGAAGTGCAATGGAGTCCTGCCAGCTATGTGATTGGCCTGAAATCCAGCTTATTGTGGAGTGAATGCTCATTTCCTCTTTCTCTTACACCTCACTGCACTTCCTCTTGTGACATCAGCCATTTTCCTCCTCTTTTCCTTTCACTGAGCAGCAGGGATGAACTGGGCAAGGATTACAGGGGCAGACACAGGGTCAAAGGTCAACATGTCTGTGACTCATGGCAATTTGGTATTTTCAGGGATTGTGAATTATGGTGTCTATTGCTCAGCAGGACATTGCTGCATGATGAAGGTTAATTTAATGTTGTTAAAGGCTGCGGGTCATGGAGGTCAAGGAAGAGGTTTGGTTTTGATTTGGACACACAGGTTGAGTAGTCGGCTGTCAGCATGGGAGGTGTTGCACGTGAACAGGGACAATGTAACATAGTGGTCTGAGTTTGGAACAAAGTCCCTTTAAAGCAAGTCAATCCATTTGGAAAGAATGAAATCTCTAAAACAAGGTTACATTTCAGTAATGTGTCAGTAAATCTGACAATAATTGGATGATACATTTTGCTTCTTCAGCTCCAATCAAAAAAGGTAATTGGCTCTTTTACTTGACATTTTCATTCCAACAGCCACAAGATTGACCATTATGATTTCTCCCTTTTTTCTACCAGTGGCCCATCTCTGGTTTGGCAGAAAGGGTGGTGTTTAAAAAGCACCATTTTGAAATTTCTCTGTGCTTTCGCATCTCTGGTCTTTTTTTTAACTTTAGATAAACATTCTGAACTGACATCTTGTTCTGTTGTCTTGTTCCTTGATAATACACACACAAGGAAAAAAAAAGAATCTTGCAGTACAAATAATAAAGCATTGTCAGGCAACTGGACAAAAAACATAATTTCCCAAGATTTTTCCAGTAAGAACAGAAACAGCATCCACGAAATATGGAAGAAATTATTTTTTTTATTTTTTTTATTGTCCTTCAGACAACAATTATAAGCCCTAACCCTAAGTGGGTGAAATACATAAAAAAGGTGATTAAAACAGTTGTCACCCCATTTTTGGCTTCTGTCATTTCCACCACAATTAGAAATTACATTTTAAATTATTAAATAAAATACGCAATAATCAAATACAATCTCTTTGACAATGAACAGTAAGCTTAATCATGTCAGGGTAAGGATTATGTTTTTTGCCGGTGTGGTAATCAGTGATGTTCACGTGTCTTTCATCTGAAGTCCGAGTCATATCTGGAGTCTTTAACACTGGAGTCAAGTCTCAAGTCACTAACTGTTTCATCTTATATATATATATATATATATATATATATATATATATATATATATATATATATATATATATATATATATATATATATATAATGAATACTCTACTTAAAAATTATAAATGTATGATCTTTAAAAAAATCAGGAATACTAACAGGATTCTATTTATTTTATTTATTTCATTTTATTGTATGATTTCACAGACTTAATTAACTTATTTTGTAGATTTTTTTGTAATAAAGGTGCCACAGTTTTTCTCATGGTCAGTTCAACAAGGCTCAGAACGCGCACACAAGCAATGAAATATGACATATGTAATGCAATTTAATACGATATCATTGTTAGGGGTGGGCAATTTGGCCCAAAATAATTAGCACAATATTTTTTCATATTGTTCGATATCAATATTTATCACGATATATACTGTACATTTCATATCATTAATGGGGGCAGAACTGCATTCCACGTTTGTTAGACCTCAAGAATGAATTAAACATAACTTGTTTGTTTACAAGTAAATTCCATAGGGTAAGTTATATTTAAAGTACACTCAGTTTAGGATTTAATCCTACATAAGGTGTGTGACCTCTTTTTGATGAAATTTAGCCAATTTCATTATCTTTAGCTGATGTTTGACTCCACTAAAAGACTTTCTTGTGACGTTTCACTGTCCAGCTCAGTTGCACCATAAACTGGATTGACAACCGGCAATAAACATCACCAGAAGAAAACTTTCTTGCCTGTGAGAGCGCTATGGATCATGAAAAAACGTTTAACTAATAGTACATAAATAAACTGCAATGGTGATGTCGGAATTGTTGTTGTGTTCAGTCAACAGCTGTTGTATTGCATTGTCAGTGCTGTCTTGTTTGGTACACAATGATATTAAATTAGCCGGATAGCTAGCTAATGGCTAGCAGCTACCGAGCCTGATTGGTTTCCATAACATCAGGGCTGCCTACTAATACTTCCTAACAGGCTGATTTCATGTCTGTGATTCAGTTTGCTAGTTGTGTGTATTACTTTGCCGAACTGCTTGTGTTTTTAGCGACACGTACCTGTTTCGATCGGCTACTCTAGATGTAGAACATAGGCTAAATATAGAAAATTACTCTATTGTTTTATCGCCCAGCCATTTCATTAAGTATAATTTTGACAAAAACTTGCCACCTGTTTTAAGTCCACAAAAAACTGTACGTGTGCTGATTGCAAGACGCTAAAATACAGGACAAATCTCTCTCTCTCTCTCTCTCTCTCACACACACACACACACACACACACACACACACACACACACGTGCGCATACACACACAGACAGAGAGAGAGAAGTGGGGGGGCCGCATATATACTACAAAAATCAGTAGTGGATTTAGGCATGGGCGACATGTGCAGTTGCCCAGGGCGGCACGAGGCAACCGTCAACAACTTTGGGGGCCTGTTGAAGCGGGTTTCACCCAGGGTGCCATACAAGCTAGAACCGTCACTGACAAAAATATTAATAAAAGCGCTAGGTTTAAATTGACGCAACCTCTGGTTGGCGTCGGCGATCCTAATGAGCTATGTAGCTACACTACTCAATGTTTGCGACAGTACAATATTAGCTAGCTTTTTGTGTAAATTAATGTGACTAACCTTTGAGAACATTTCTGCTTCTGAGGGCACAGCCAAATGTGATCACAAATGGCATGGTGGATGCTGTCAAGTATAATGGGACTCATTACATTTCGGTGTTTACGTGGAAATACATAATCGAATTCCATGATAAGGGTCCAATCGATCATGACACACAGGGAAATGTGAAGCAGATATAATAAAATCATACAAACAAACCCAAATTCTTCCTTTAAGATGTTAATAGTTAAGGTTAAAAGATTCAAGTCATTTTTGAAACATTCATGAGTCCTTTGTGTCGAGTCAAGTCTGACGTAATTTTAGGTTGAGTCTGGAGTCAAGTCTGAAGTCTATAAAAAGGCGACTCGAGTGCGACTCAAGTCCAAGTCTCTAACTCGAGTACCCATCTCTGGTGGTAATTACAAGTGTTAATGGTATAAGGTCCTACAATTTGATACCCCATCCACAGTTTACATAACACATATATTTTTTTCAATTTTGATGAAGTAAAATGAAATATATTTAGAGAGCCTCTACTCTGATAACCTGATTTTCATGAGATTTGTTTAGTATTTGTGTGAAAATGAATGACATTTGTAGGCCTGAGAAGAAGGACTGTGTATTTTCTTGGAATCACGTTGAGTCAGCAGGGTTCATTTCAACACTGAACTCAACAGAGGGATACATTTGGAGCACATTTGAAGTTTCCTGTTTGTGCATCACTGTTTGTGTTGCCCTGGTCCAAAATCGGCGAGAGCCAGGTGCACTTCAGACTCTTAAACTCAAGAGATCTCTCACGGTCTTCTCAGGCTACTCCTCTGGATCCAGTTACATTTTGTAGTGGCAGATTAGAGTTTGTTATGGAAGCAGCAACCATTCAAAACTCTATTTTTATTTTTTTTTTCATTTATTTCTTACAGAGGTTTTGTCTGTGCACTCTGAATGTTAACATTTTTCTACTAGAAAATACTGCTGGAAACTCTGTTTTGGAACATGTAAGTTGGTCATTAGCTGGTCCAAGCTGGTAGATGATCTTGGTCCAAAAACAAACCAGCTACCAGGTGGTCAAGCTGATTTTTGGAACATGGTACAGTAGCTTGCAAACCAGCTATCATGTTCCAAAAGCAGCTACCAGGTTGCTGGGCTCTTCGACAGGGCCAGCCAATGATCAGATTAGAGCAGCTGGAAACCAGCCAGCTGTACTTTCCAACAGGACAGAACCTTAACAGCCTGGTTTCAAAGTTGCTTTTTTTCCCACCAGCACCTCATTCAAGGATAATGACCTTCCTTATTTGGAGAATGTACTGGCATGTCCTCTATTTGTTTAGTAATGAGAAAAGATGTTTTTGTTGTGTCGTGAACTTTAACATCTTATGTGCTTGAAAGCACTCACTAGTTTACAGCGAGGAACATAACAATGTTTATCACTTTGCGTCCTTTTGTTAATTCACGTATTTATCTTGTGTTTTCAACGTATCGTTCCAAGATGCTGTTAATGTAAATACACATTCTGTTTTGCAATGGCTTGTTCATTCTAAAATCAACTGGGTGAATATCCACTCTGCAACAGGAAGGAGTGCCAAAAGTAATTTGACTAAATCCAGTGATGGTCCTTTTCCAGTACACACTTCGTATTATGTTGTGAAAATTATATTCCGTGTTTTGGACTGCGTCAGGTCGACCGCATTGCCTTTCAAAGTATACTATTTTGACCGCGAGCGAATACGAACGTGATCGACGGATGCACACTATGACTGCTTTGTGATGCACTTTTGATGATGCACTTTTTCGAGAAAATCTGGGCCGTGCATGGACAGTACACACAGACTGTGCTGATGACAAAATTTGCATCACTCATACTGTGCACTGAGCAATCTGCAATGCAAACAATGAAGTATACTTTGGCCTTTAGGGTTAGGGGTTTTGAAAAATCCCTAAACTTTAGTGTGAGGAATAGTAATAGTGATGCTTACCAATCAGTGTACTTAAGCCTACTATTTGAGTTTATGAGTGTAGGCGTGCACGCACTTTATGTTGCTTTTTATCGTACCGTAGCTGTATTTGTTCCTCATGCCGAAAACTGAATCGAAGTGTGGTGTGGTTTTCCAAAGGTGACAGTACAATGATGGCCACCAATCATGCACCCACCACCCTCAACTCCCCAACCAAAAAAAAAAACCAAGAGTGTTCTTCCCAAGCTGTGCTATTTATTTATCCGAACTGCACTCTGGATAAGTCATGAAATACAGGGAAATTGAGACCAGCCTTTTGATTAAATCGTTGAGGTAATTGTTTGCATCATGCTATTCCTTCTGTACTTGTTTGTTTGTAGGTTCAAGATAATTTAGGAGGGAACACACGCTACTTTCCCTAGTGTACTTTCAGACATGAGTGTTTGGATTCATTTCAGGCTTTGGTCTGGTCTTGTATATGTGTGTGTCACAGGAAATAGTTTTCTTCGTGAAGGATATGATGGGATTGTTCCATTTACCTCCACACTAACAATACGTCTACATTTGGCCTAATAGAGTTCCTAGAGTGAATAAACCATCTTAAATTAGCCTAAGTTGGTTTGCTGGTCTAATTGGACCAACATTTTCAACTTCAAAACATTTCATTTTGAATTCTGTGATTGGTTCCAATGGCAAACTGAGCAGTGCCTTCTGATTGGTTACAGTTGGAACAGGAACTGTACACGGACATGGTGTCCGGGGCAGCATTTAACCAACTTTTTCATAAATATTTTGAATTAGCTCCAAGAGTTACCAGGGGCTGTCAAGCACCCCCCCCCCCCATATATATATATATATATATATATATATATATATATATATATATATATATATATATACATACTACATTATAGTTCATACAACTTGTATGCTACTGTGTATTCCACATTTTCTGAGGCCTTAATCCACCATTTTTGGATAAACGATTCCCCTAAAATAAGCAACACACCCCAAATAAGAAAACCCCCAAAACTAGTTGAAGACAGACCAGGCATGAGCTTAACAGATCGTGTTATGCTTTCGACTGGAGGATTTAAACCAGGGCGAATTAGTGACCTTCCTCTATATGGGTCAGTTTGTTTAGCACTGTCAAAACTATTCTGCCTATGCTCCCTGGGCTTAACTAGATCAGTTTGTGGAGAGCAAAGTCAGCAGAGACAGTCAGACAGTTGTAGTTTGGTAGAGAATTGCTTTGACAAAGACTGGATGCAACACTTTCACCTAACAACTTGCACTGGAAATGTTGCCAACATCATCATCCTTTCACCATGTCTTAACCAGCCTGATCTCATGAACATTATGTGACTGTGGCAACATTTTTGCTAAACGAAATTACTGACTTCATTACACATTTAGCTGCAGTTTCATGGTAAAATGTCCTGCGAGGGGCACTAAAAGTGAGTAAAATGGATTCATAACCAGACAAAGTTTTTAAGGTGAATATAAGATTAGAGGTTTTAATTATTAAAAGTACCTCCCTAACCTAAAACTTTAACCTAACCCTAACAAACAGTGATATAAAATCAAATAAGAGGTAGAAAAAACAGATATCCTTACCTTAAACCAACACCTAAACCTAACCAATAGTGTCATAAAGGAAATGCGACATGAAAAGCACATTTTCCAAAGCAACCACATAATTTCGTGTCGCTTCTATGACAATTTAATCTTACATGTCAGCGTATGTGCTTGGCTGGTTTCAAACCTCGGTCTTCCAAGTCCAAAGTCCAACATATCAGGTGATCTACCTTGGACGTTAATCAAGCTAGAATAAATGTATGAATGTAGGTGGATCTGGAATACAAGAGCAAAAATGTATAGTTTGTCAAATGATGAGTTTGTGTAAAAGCCATGATTTTTTAACCGACACGCCCCTAACTTGGAAAGTCGGGGCTCAAAGAATATCCAGAGTTTCCCACTGCTTATTGCGACTTTGTGGTGGCATTCATGTGCGCTCAGCTCATAAATTCGTTCATTCCGACATGACTTGAATGCACCATTAATCTGAGTTTTTATCCTAACCAGCCACAACACACAACAAGACATTTTATTGGTCGCTTGGTGTCTGTTGCATTGCACTTGGGTAGCCCCACCCTTAGCGCAATCTCATTGGTCCAAAATACAACTCCATATAGCTTTATATTACTATCCCTTCAAAGTGGGATGTGAGATCCTACTTGATAACCTATCACTGACATACCTTACAAAAAATCTAGAGTTATGACAAATTTGCTGCAAATTTTCCACTCATTATTTTCAAAAGCAAATTAGCTTGTGATTTGCCACAAATATGTGGTGAACAAGTGGTGAACTTGCAGCAAACCTTTGGCGAGAATGGACAATTTCCTGCAAGTTTGCCGCAAAGCTAATTTTCTTATGAAAATATTCAGTGGTGAATTTGTTGCAAGTTTGCTGCAAATTTGCCAAGAACTCTTGATTTTTGTAAAGGATAAATTGTTTCATTGATAACACTCTGTACAAAGAAATGAAACAGCAATGCTACCGTTAGCTTGTCGCTTGTTAACAAAGAAGTCTTCTAGCAACAAAATCGCAGAGGACAAACAATGCTGTGCAATGCTAGCATTTGGTCTGCAGGTGTATAATTATCAACAGAAAGCATTATTCATCTTTGTACACACTTGTCTCTGCAAACATTTGCTAAACAGGTTTTGTGATTAAGTTGGAATGCAGTATAAACATCTAATATGTTCTGATTGGCTGTTTTGCACAGCTTTAACACTTTATTGAGGACAGAAAAATTAATTGACACTGGAAACGTGTTGTGCCTGACTGGTTAAGACACAGTGTAAATCAATGTGATGTTGTGTGAGGTTTGTATCATAACGGCGAATCATGACAAATTGTGAAGCCACATGCAATTTATGGATTACCATTTACAGCCATTTAATATTTATATGTGGCAATTAATAAGGACTGTCGCCTGGCGATTCACACTCATGGCCTCATGGCGCAGCTCTTTGAAGTATAATCTTGCCTCGTCATGCTCCTCAGAGTCTCCAAGCCTAGATCAAAGAAAGTTCCTTGGCATGTTTTCCCTTCATTGATCATATTCGGAGGAGCATGAAATGAAAATGACAGATCTCTTTCCAATCAGCACAGTAAAAGTCCATGGGGGTTGATGAGGGAGTCCCTGTTTGGGGTTGCCAGATGTGCCATATGTTTAGAAAACCTGTAGGACAAGTGTCTGCCCAGCTGCTTCCGAACACAAGGCACATGGCAACCACAAGAGCTGCCAGAATGTCAGACACAAGAAATCAGCGCACATGTGTAGACATCAACTCCAATAGAGGTACTGTGTGTTACATAGAAACCAGCCATACCATGTCAGGAGGAGGACCATAGGGAATTGTTTGAATGCCTACATCGCTCTCTTTCATTTCTGTTTCTCTCTCCTTGTTTAAGGCAAGGTTTACTATTACTATTGTTCATACTTAGAGTAAGGGCTTTGTTTAAACCCTTAACTCTAAGTATTACAATTTTAGTGCACAATGTTTGTGATTGAACGGATCTTCTCGTGGTGGACGATAAAATAGGTAAAAACGTCCCATAGACATACGTGGAAATAGGTACCTGAGCCATATCAAGAGACCAGAATATCATAGAGACTTTGGGATGTGCTCTTTTGACTTAGGCCAGCAAAGAACAACCTAGCAACTACCTAGGACACCCTAGCAAACACATAGCAATGCAAAACCCTTCAGAATACCTTTATGCAAAGGCAAGCACCACTCCAGTTTTCTTTAGAATTTGATTGTCTTCCTTCATCAAGAGTTTAACCGTAAGAGCAGGGGTTACATTGAGGTTAAATTGCGACACACACTCACATTTTACAGATGTAACCAAACGTGTTCCTATGCTAAAACTACTGTGGGTTTTAGTGTGGTTTTGATGAATCGTGAGACTACATTGACCCAGCGTCACATCTGATGAGAATCTATCTCCATCCAGCTCCTGCTTGTTTTTGTGTACTACAAAGAGTCCCACAGAATTCTCAGGACTTGAAGTAAACTTTTCAGAAGAGCCTTTCGTAATGTCCTGACAGCGAGCAGACTCATTGACCTGTTAACTGAATCACAACAATTACAAACTGTCCATGGGTTGTTTGTTTCTGGTTAGACAGACTGTTTTGACTTGAGAGAACATTGCCTTTCAACTAGAAATGGAACTAAATTACAGCCACATAAGATAACCATATATACATACATGTTGAACATCTTTTTTCCCCCGATGTGATTATATTCGTTTGATGTTTTCCCACCTGAGGAAGAGGCAGAAATTGGTAACATTTTACAATAAGGTTCCATATGTTAACCTTAATTAATTTATTAGGTATCATGAACTAACAATGAACAATATTTTTTTTTACAGCATTTATTAATCATTGGTAATGTTAGTTTACAAAAAAACAATTGTTCATTGTTAGTTCATATTGCATTAACTAATGTTAACTTAACTATTGATTTTAAAATTGTATTAGTACAATTGAAGTCAGAAGTTTACATACACCTTGGCCAAATACATTTAAACTCAGTTTTCCACAATTCCTGACATTTAATCGTAGAAAACATTCCCTGTCTTTGGTCAGTTAGGATCACTACTTTATTTTAAGAATGTGAAATGTAAGAATAATAGTAGAAATAATGATTTATTTCAGCTTTTATTTCTTTCATCATATTCCCTGTGGGTCAGAAGTTAACATACACTTTGTTAGTATTTGGTTGCATTGCCTTTAACTTGTTTAACTAGGGTCAAACATTTTGTGTAGCCTTCCACAAGCTTCTCACAATAAGTTGCTGGAATTTTGGCCCATTCCTCCAGACAGAACTGGTGTAACTGAGTCAGGTTTGTAGGCATCCTTGCTCGCACACGCTTTTTCAGTTCTGCCCACAACCTTTCTATCAGATTGAGGTCAGAGCTTTGTGATGGCCACTCCAATACCTTGACTTCGTTGTAATTAAGACATTTTGCCAAAACTTTGGAGGTATGCTTGGGGTCATTGTCCATTTGGAAGACCCATTTGCGACTGAGCTTTAACTTCATGGTTGATGTCTTGAGATGTTGCTTCAATATATCCACATAATTTTCCTTTCTCATGATGCCATCTATTTTGTGAAGTGCACCAATCCCTCCTGTAGCAAAATACCCCCACAACATGATGCTGCCACCCCCATGCTTCACGGTTGGGATGGTATTCTTTGGCTTGCAAGCCTTACCCTTTTTCCACCAAACATAACGATCATCAGACCAGAGGAAATTTCTCCAAAAAGTAAGATCTTTGTCCCCAAGTGCACTTGCAAACTGTTGTCTGGCTTTTTATGGTGGTTTTGGAGCATTGGCTTCCTCCTTGCTGAGCAGCCTTTCAGGTTATGACGATATAGGACTCGTTTTACTGTGGATATAGATACTTGTCTACCTGTTTCCTCCAGCATCTTCACAAGGTACTTTGCTGTTGTTCTGGGATTGATTTACACTTTTCGCACCAAACTACGTTCATCTCTAGGAGACAGAATGCATCTCCTTCCTGAGTGGTATGATGGCTGTGTGGTCCCATGGTGTTTATATTTGCATACTATTGTTTGTACAAATGAATGCGGTACCTTCAGGCATTTGGAAATTGCTCCCAAGGATGAACCAGACTTGTGGAGGTCCACAATTTTTTTTTCTGAGGTCTTGGCTGATTTCTTTTGATTTTCCCATGATGTCAAGCAAAGAGACACTGAGTTTGACAGTAGGCCTTAAAATACATCTACTGGTACACCTCTAATTCAGTACACCTCCTATCAGAAGCTAATTGGCTAATTGTCTAAAGGCTTGACATCATTTTCTGGAAATTTCCAGGCTGCTTAAAGGCACAGTTAACTTAGTGTATGTAAACTTCTGACCCACATGAATTGTGATATAGTCAATTAAAAGTGAAACAATCTGTCTGTAAACAATTGTTGGAAAAATTACTCGTGTCATGCACAAAGTAGATGTCCTAAACGACTTGCCAAAACTATAGTTTGCTAATATTAAATCTGTGGAGTGGTTAAAAAATTAGTTTTAATTATTTCAACCTAAGTGTATGTAAACCTCTGACTTCAACTGTATATGTTGAAATTTAATTAAACAAGATTAATAAATGCTGTAAAAGTATTGTTCATCATTAGTTCATGTTTACTAATGTTAACAAATGGAACCTTATTGTAAACTGTTAGCCAGAAATTAAAGTAGGTATGGAATTTTAATTTTAGGTGCCACTAGTATCAATTAGGGCTGGCCGATATATTGAATATTAACTATATAAATCACAATGATTTTGCAGACAATATAAAATTAAGCAATATCGTGTATATCGAGATGATTTTAAAATGCTTTCAGTTTGGCCATTTAGTTTCATAAAGAGCATCAGTTGACTAATTTCACAATCCTTCAGGGCTGCACAATTAATCAAAATAACATCAAAATGGCTTTATGGTCATATGTGATTATTCAACTGCAAAAGGCTGCAGTGAAAGACAGATAAACATGTCTGTGTGCGCTTCAGAAGGTGTGCTGTTTTGTGTATGCGTGTGGCTCATAGGCTTGTGTTTGTAGCGCTTTTAGAGCAGTTCACGTGCATTGCGAAATAAAAGTACTGCAGGTTCAATTCCAAACATTAGCAACCACTACAAGTTATTATACAAATCTACAAAGATTGCACAGTTTATATTTTATTATTATTATTATTTATTTATAGCAATAAGATATACATTTATAATGGTAATTCATGCAGAATGAATGAACAATAAAGCAAGGCACATACAATAAATTATGCAATATTGCATTTGGTACAAATACAATACAAATGTAACAAAACTAAAATAATTTAAAAAAAAGCAATAAAATAAAAATAAATACAAAATATAAAATTGAAGACAAAGAACAAAGAGGGGTCTTTTTATTCATCTACCAAATTAAGGTCTTGTATAATATTGGCTAATTTGCAGGCTTGTTTACTTTTCATACATTTTAAAGATGGCACTGTATAATAGATAAAGATGAGATTGTTTCACCAGATGCGGAACATTGTGAACGACACACAACACTTTCCGTGTCAAAATAAAAGTTCCACCTTTTTCATTCACAAAAAATGTTTAAGTAAAAAATATTTGAAGGTAAATAATGCTTTTTATTAAGCTACTGTGTATCATTGTATATAAAATATAAATGTGCATATCAATGAAAATGATTAGATCACATTCTCCCTTATGTGAATTTAGTGAAAAACTGAGGAAACTGATGCCTTCATTATTTTAAAAGAGATTTTTATCCAGTGCCTTTAATAAATTGAATTTACTTGGCTGCAATGGCTGTTTGGATCAAATTATGGTTCCTCTGATTTAAAAAACAACAACTTTTGAGCCATTTCAGAGCAAATACATAATTATCAAGATATACACTGAATATCGTCAATAGGCCGAAAAATATCGAGATACATTTTTTTTTAGCCATATTGCCCACCCTAGTGACAATGTCAATATTTAGTGTTGCAAAAATAACTAGATTGTCAAGACAAACTTTGATGTTGACTTGACAAAGCCATTTTTAAATATTTTTAAAAGTTTTAAGTTTAAAAGTCTTACTGTCAGACAGACAAACACACAGACAGAAAGTCAGACATATAGACAGTGCATTACTAAATGGTTGCTAAGGTGTTCTTGAAGGGCTGGGCAATAAAACAATATCACTATTTATCTGAATTATTTTCCCCGATATCAAGTAATTTTCCATATTTAGCCTATATTCTACCTCTAGATGATCAGGTTAGGTACGTGTCACTAAAAACGCAGGCAGTTCAGCAAAGTTATACACACAACTAGCTAACTGAATCACATGCATGAAATCAGCCTGTTAGGAAGTATTAGCAGGTTAGCGGCTATGTAGCCCTGCTGCGCTAGCTAGCTTTCTGGCAAATATGACATCATTGTGTACTGAACAAGACAGCACTGACAATGCAATACAGCTATCGACTGAACACAACAGCAACTCCAACATCAACACCATTGCTCTTTATTTATTTACTATTTAGTTAAAAAAAATGTCATGATCCATAGCGCTCTCACAGGCAAGAAAGCGTTTTTCTTCTCATGGTTGGCAATCCAGTTATGGTGCATTACTGCCACCTACTGAGCTGGAGTGTGGAGCTCCACAAAGTCTTTTAGTGGAGTCAAAAGTTCACTGAAGATGATAAAATTGTCTGAATTTTATCGAAAAGAGGTCACACGCCTTATGTAGGATTAATTTATAAACTGAGTATACTTTAAAGGTAGCTTACCCTCTTAGGTTTTCTTGCAAACAAACAAGTTATGTTTACATTCTGTCTTGAGGTCTAACAAACACGTGGAATACATTTCATCCCCCATTAATGGTAGGAAATGTGTATTGTGATAAATATAGATATCTAATATGAAAAAAACACAAATATTGTGATAATATCTTTGGCCATATTGTCAAGCCATATGTTCTTGCTGATTGTTAGGGTGTTCTAGCTGGTTGCTAGGTTGATCTGGCTGGTTGCTATGCATTGCTATGGTGTTCTAGCACATTTTTAGAGTGTTGCTTGAAAGAACATTTCATTTGAACATCGTTTAATGTAAGTCTATGGGATTTTTCTGATTTTTCGATTGCCTGTTACAGCAAAACTGTAAGTCTGTTCAGATGTAGAAACCCGAGTCAGAAAAGTCTGAAGGTCTGTGCCAAATTTGATGGATGTACTGTAGCTTGAAATCTCTATGAGGACTTACAATTAATAATTTTGGTCTTGATTTAGGGATTTTGGAAAAACCCTAAACCACGTCTGTAGAATAACAGTATGTTGGCTTTGTTAAGCCAGCATGATAAGTCTTTTCAAACAGGTTTCCTGACAACTCCCACCGTCTTCCAAACTAATAGTCCTGCCTAAAGATCTTAAGTTGCCCCACAGAGCCACAGTGTTTATACTTTTTTGGGGAAGTCAGTCGACAAATAGCATACTAATAGTTGACACTGCATATTGAGCTGGGATACAAGATATTTAACATAAAAAAATCCCTTCACTTCACCTTTAAGAAACTATATGTTTCTTGTGTTTCGAAATATAAATTATTTTAGTACAGTCTTGTTTAGTGTCATGTTGTCTTGCGTGTTTGTTTGTCTTTGTTTTTCACATTTAGATTTCATCTTGGTAATTGAGTCTTATGATGTTGTAATGTTTCCTGTCTTCTATTGTAAATTTGCAATAAACCATTAAAAATACATCCAGATATCTTTTTTTTTATCTTTTAAGAGGACAATAAACCTGCATTTACTTTAGCTTAATTTTTTCGTTGTTTGGCATGCGCATACACAGACCGTGTGTAAAATAGGACCTTCCAAAGGCCTGTCAGTTCATATTTGCATCCTCCAAACTCCAAACTCTAACTCAATGGCAGTTAGTCGGACCACCATAGTGGCGCTCGCTGTTCGTTCAGCGCCGCCCTTCTCGTGGCCTGCTCCATATTAAGACTCTGAACCCCCATTGTGTTCAGTCTACACCAGAACACAAAAGAGCCCTGCGAAATAGGACACATATTGTGCAATGTTGTTTTAACCCACTGGGGAGAGGAACTCCGAGTGATAAAATCTTCAGGGCTTGGCTTATTTAAGGTTATTGGCCTAGTGCACAGAAACGTTGTTGTTGTTCTAGTGTGTGTGCACATTTGTGTATACAGTGTCATTGAAAAGTCAATTTGTGAAAATTGCTTATTTTTTGTAATTTTAAAATTGAATATTTTTCTTATTACGCAACACATTATTAGCATAAGCCTATTTTTTTTTTTTTTTTTTTTTGGTGTGCCCCCCACCTTTTAAAAAAATAATAATAGCATGCACTTGAGCTGGCATGAACTCCACAAGTTTGTGTAAAACCTCCATGTTATCAGCATGATTTGAGAATGTTCCACAGAGCATCTGGGTGATTCTCTTGAAATATGTCAAGAAAATGTCCTGGTCCTATTTTACTCCAAAATCAAAAGAAACAAATAAAATTTTTTATTTTGCATACAGAAATGGAAGCATATTTTTAGGGCCATTAAGATTTTGTACATTGTGACATTATTTACATGTTGTTATGCACTTTTTACCCCCAATTCCCATTACCGCAATGTAAAAAAATAAATTAAATAAATTAAAATAAAATAATAATAATAATAATAATATTAAATTGTTAAGTATTTATGCATAGTATACATAGTAGTACTAACTTGAAACCTGTTAGTCCTGATACAACAGCATCTTTTTTTGCTGTAATATATAATAGAATTACTGTGTAGCAAGAATTATTATTGAAAACACTGGGAATAATTAAAGTAAAACATCCGGACACATTACGGAATGAGAATTGGGTAGTAAAATGTTCTAAAGTGTCCTGAAAATAATGAAAAGAATCTTTATGGTCCTTGATGTAGGCTTCATTGTCTTTATTTATACTTGTTTTGTATTGATTTGGGATTAAATATGACCAGGATATTTTCTTGAAAGTTTTGTGAGATTCACCCATCTTGTGCTTTTCAGTGGAATCAAGGAAATCTGATGTTTCATTTAAAGGAGGTAACATGGTCCATGCAATGCAAGTGAATGGTGGCCAGAACTTTGAAGGTCCAAAAAGCATATAAAGGCAGCATAAAATTAATCTCCAGTGTAGACTCCATTGGTTAAATCCATATCAATACCTTGATAAATATTTAAGTCCTTTTTTACTATAAATCTCCTCTTTTACTTTCACATTCTACTTCTTTTGTTTTTTTGGCGATTTGCATTCTTCATGCATATTGCCACCTACTGGGCAGGGAGGAGAATTTATAGTATAAAAAAGGACTTAAATATTGATCTGTTTCTCACCCACACCTATCATATCACTTCTGAAGATACGGATTTAAACACTGGAGTCTTATGGATTACTTTTATGCTGCCTTTATATGCTTTTTGGGGCTTCAAAGTTCTGGTCACCATTTACTTTGTATGGACCAACAGAGCTGAGATATTCTTTTAAAAATCTTCATTTGTGTTTATCAGATGAAAGAAAGTCATTCACATCTAGGATGGCATGTGGGTGAGCAAATGATGAGAGAATTTCCAATTTTGGGTGAACTATCCCTTTAACAGCACTGTATGTGTAAGTAGTTGCATAGCTCCTCAGCTCAGTTCAGTGGTTTGTAATTGTTTTTGTGTATGCATATGTTAAGGGTGTGTGTGTTGATATAATAGCCTCTGGCTTGAGTTAGTTACAGCTTAAGATAGGGGCAAGTTCAAAGTGTTCTTCATTGAAGTCTTGATGATCCATGTGTGGTACCAGATACATGCAGCGCTGCTGTTCCAGGGTTGTGCAGGTAATTAGATTTCTGAGCAGACACAAAATGAGTTTGGGAGAAATAATGATGCATGGCTGTAACTCACATCTTTACTCTAGAACATTCTGAAACTTAAGAAGCGAACAGGAAAACTAGAGTTGATGAAAGGTTGAGAGATGAATAAAGAAATGAAAGAAGAAACAAGGACAAAAGGAACTGTCTCCTGCCTGCCTCTTTCAATCTATCCACCTTTTTTGGTCTATCTCACTTTCTTTCTGCACTTGTGTTTTGTGTACATACAATATGTGTATTCTAGTGGAAGGTTTGAAAAGTCTAAACAAGCAAACAAAGTTAAAGGAGAAATTTCTGTGCCACTAGCATTCCATAATGGAAGTAGAAAAATAATAATAGCATTTCCTAAACACTCCCTCCATCTGCCATTGGTCAAAAAACAGATAGTTCCGCCCCAAACTTACGCAATTGGTAAAACCAATGTTGTTATGTTATGATGTTTGAAATGTTTTAACAAACATTTCAAACATCGTAATTAATTTTTTTTTTTATTTTTTTTTTTAATGTTAATTCATTTTAATGGTAATTCAAAAAGCTATGCTGTCCATATGTTAAGACTTGTGTGCTTGGGCATTTCTAATCAGCTTTTGATGAAGACAAGATGTTTATAATAATAAAAAAAAAAAAAACACAGAGAGAGAGAGAGAGAGAGAGAGAGAGAGAGAGAGAGGCAGCTTGTTTCTTTTCTTGTTTTGGCTTGGGAGTTTTCATGCATATTATGATGTTAATGCCATGATGACATATTTTATTTATTATGTTTATGTTTATTTTTATTGGTATATTTGAATGAGAAACATTTTCCAACTTTTTTGTCAGGGTTATTTTGCGATAATGACAGGCTACTGTCAATAATCGATAATGATTATTGCAATAATCAGAGTATAAGGAATAATTAGATTAAGATGTTTACATTATTTGGGCAAACCTCTTCAATCCAGTTTACATGCTACTTGCCAATACTCAGCCAGTACCAATCCCAATCATGTATCCTTGTATCAGGAACTGTGTCATAGCTGGTTATAAGCTTTCTGCTAAATGTCACTGTTAACTGAATTTCCCTGTTGCTGTGAGTATAGGTTGTAGGGTGGTTTTCATTTTTGGTGGCCTTTAAATCAGAATTTCGGGTGGCTGAAGAAAATCAAATGATATTCATCTCGCGTTCGGTGATTAGCTAAATATGCTTCACCTGAAATGTAAGAGTGAAGCCTGGTTTCACGTGGGTGTCAGTTATTAGAAAACAGGAGAGAGCTGCGAGCGAGTGGAATATAAGGAGAGAGACGATACTCCAAGTGTATTCCATTGGAATAATTAGTGTTGTGTTCTTCACATTGTGACGGCTGAATTAACAGAAAAAGGCAAGAACACACAACACAGCACTTTAACAATGTATGACTGTAGCGTAACCTTATCACATAATTAATTACTTGCGTAGTTGTATCCAGAAAACAAAAACACATTTGCATTTACACCTTCTTCTTTGAATGTGGTCAGAATCCGTTCCTGACCACCTCTGAATGTGGTTTGAGTGATCCGATCATGATCCGATCACATTGCGTCTTGGGTGCATTAACACCTGTCATTTAATGTGGTCAAGTGCGATCTGATAGCAATCCGATCACCGAAAACACGTTAATGAAAGGTGTAAATGGGGTCAAACTGATAATGATATGCGTGATTGCCCAATTTCCAATGCGCTTTTAAGTCCTTGTGGTCGTGTAGTGATTCGCCTCAATCCGGGTGGCGGAGGACGAATCCTAGCTGCCTCTGCGTCTGAGATCTTCAACCCGTGCATCTTATCATGTGGCTTGTTAAGCGTGTTGCCATGGAGACATAGCACGTGTGGAGGCTTTATGCCATCAACCGCGGCATCCACGGTCAACTCACCACGCGCCCCACCAAGAATGAACCACATTATAGCGACCATGAGGAGGTTACCCCATGTGACTCTACCCTCCCTAGCAACCGGGCCAATTTGAGACCTGGCTGAAGTCACTCAGCACGCCGAATTAGCGAACTAGCGAACTCCAGGGGTGGTAGCCAGTGTCTTTTACCACTGAGCTACCCAGGCCCCCATTATTATTAATTATTTATATTTGATTTATTTTTGCATATTTATTGCATCATTTTATAGTATTTAAATATTGTATATTTAATTTTTTTAACCATTGTGCTTCAATAAAAAAAAGTTACTCAGAGGTCCTTAGAGGGCAAAAATGTCTGCGTCAAAAAACTGCCATAATAATATTATATATTAATATTATTTTCCACTTTCAATGAGAATTTTTTTTAACCAACATCAGTCCTGATTATAACTACCAAATATTAATTCATTTTCAGGATTTTAACCCTTTAAATGCCAGTTTGTTTATATAATGCCACTGTTGTTTTTTATGAAAAAAACACAAAAGATTAATATTTTCCATATACTAAATGCTAAGGGGAATTTTTTGGGGGGATTATCACAGTCTGGAATATGTCATTGATTAGCAACAACATTGATTTTGATGCATTATTATGTTTTGTGCAGTGTCAGATAAAAAAAACAAAAAAACACACAGGACCTTAGAGGACAAAAATGTCTGCGTCAAAAAACTGCCATAAAAACATTATATATTAATATTATTTTCCACTTTCACTGACTTAGATTATTTAACCAACATCAGTCCTGCTCATAACTACCAAATATTCATTCATTTTCAGGATTTTAACAGGCAGGATTTGGCAGTTTGTTTACATAATGCCACTTTTGTTTTTTACACACACGCACACGCGCACACACACACACACACACACACACACACACACACACACACACATTTCTCAATACACACTTACAAAACACACTCTGACATCCATACCAACACACCCACACAATTTTAGCTGCATCATTTTTTCAATTGACCTGCAGTGCTATATAATACAGCAAACAGAAAATAGGAAAAAAGCATGTGTTTGCTCCATAGGCTAAACATAAGAAAAATGGCGCCATCTGGTGGAAGATATTAAAAAATATATATTTTGAAGCCAGGGCTCTGGAATGAAAGCATAATATCATAGAATTCATGATTTTATGCTTTAATGGCACTGGGATCAAGTATTGCAGTTTTAATGGGTTTCAGTGGGGACATTTTTGTCCTGAAGGTCCTGAGTGTAACTATTTTGTGTACACAGTGTATTATAGATGTATTATAGGAGCCGAGGTTGAAATATCAAAATTCCCCCAAAAATACACATCTTTGGCAAAATTTATGCCGTTGGCATTAACACAGCCAAAATGATCGAAAAAATAAAAATGTAAAAGATAAAAATGCCTCGAAGGTCGCACTATATTCACTGCCTTTTAAATTTTTTGGACGTTGGTAATACTAGTTCCTTTTTCAATTGTTCCCACTGGAGCTTTAATGAGGGGAGAGAGTGGAGGAAGCTATTTAATAAAGATGTTATGAATGTACCTCATCTTGTAAAACGGGTTGTTATTATGATACCTATGCCCTGCCGAGACTGAGAGGACGCCGGTGCGGACAAAATAAAGACTGTTTCACAAGTCACGGCAAGTTTCAAGTTTGTTGTCTTACAATATTCAGCCAGTGTTCCACACTCTCTCGTGATGACATGATGGTAATGCTGAAGTCTAAAAGGAGTCGTACGTCTTTTTTGACATGGGTGATTAGTTTATGTGATTGGCCAAATTATGAAACCACCCATCGAGTCATAGGACATAAATATCGTTAATACTGATCGGCCAATCAATCAAGCTTGGATTAATTGATTGTTTTTGTATTATTCTTTTTTGAAATTTGCTTTAGATCAGGGACTAGAAACAGTTCCATGGAATTAAATCCAAATACCAAAACCAAAAATTTATGTATTTTTTTGTAGAACATAAACAAAAATGGGACAAATGTACATTTATTTGTTCCGGAGTGTAAACTTTGTTTTTAAATACTGGGAACCAGTTAATAACATTATTATTTTGTTACAATAATTTTTTCATTAAACCAAAGACCATAGTGTTTATCACAGTACATTTTCGGAATTACACCACTTCCTGTTGCCGAAAAAATTAGAATTCTTTGTTTTTAGTTGAATGTAAGCATGTACTTTGATTCTGAAGGAAACCACTGAATTACAGATTTCTTTGTTGATTTGCATGCTATGGATGTAGCCTTCAGTGACATGCTGAAGATATTTTTGACAACTATATATACAGTGGAAAAAAAATATATGAACCCATTGGAATTACCTGCATTTATGTGAAAATTTGTCTTAAAATCTGGTTTGATCGAAGTAACAATTATGAAAAAACACAATCTGTTTTAACTAACACACAAATTATTGTATTGTTCTTGTACATATTGAATACATCATTCAAACATTCACAGTGTAGGTTGGAAAAAGTAAGTCTAATAACATAAAAAAAAGCCAGTTAGAGTAAGAAGTTGGCAAACCTGGCATCCAATTAATGAAACGAGATTGTGGGTTAGAGCTATTTTGACTTATAAAAAACACTCAAACATTTTGAGTTTGCTATTCACAAGAAGCATCTGCTGATGTGGACCATGCCTTGCAAAAAGAGATCTCAGAAGACCTACGATCAACAATTGTTGCTTTACAAAAAGCTAGAAGAGCTTAGATATTCATCTATCCACAGACAAATTGCCTATAAATGGAGGTGATTTAGTACTGTGTCTACACTCCCTAGAAGTGGCCGTCCAGCCAAGATGACCTAAAGGGCACACCGCAGAATGCTCAGTGAGGCAAAAAAAAAAAAATAACCCTAGAGTGACAGCTAAAGACTTGAAGGAATCATTGGAATTGGTTAACATCTCTAGTCATTAGTCTACTATATGGAAAACATTAAATAGGCATGGTGTCCATGGCAGGACACCACGAAGGAAGCCGCTGCTTTCCAACAAAAACATTGCTACTTTGCTGCTTCAGGGCCTGGACCGCTTACCATCATCGAGGGAAAAATTAATTCCCAAGTATATCAAGATATCCTACAGGATAATGTCAGGGTGGATGTGCACCACCTGAAGCTCAATAAAAGTTGGGTGATACAGCAGGACAATGAAACATCGAAGTAAATCCACTACAGAATGGCTTAAAAAAAAAGAAAATCCACCTTTTGGAGCGGCGCAGTCAGAGCCCAGACTTTAACCCAATAGAGATGCTGTGGAATGACCTCAGTAGAGCTGTTCACACCAGACATCCTAAGAATATGGCTGAGCTGAAGCAGTTCTGTAAGGAAGAATGGTCCAAAATTCCTTCTGAAAGTTGTGCAGGTCTAATCATCAGCTACCGGAAACGCTTGGTTGAGGTTATTGTGCCAAAGGAGGATTGGCCAGTTATTAAACCCAAGGGTTCACTTACTTTTTCCACAGCACTGTGAATGTTAATGGGATGTTCAATAAAGACATGAAATATTATAATTGTTTGTGTGTTGTTAGCTTAAGCACATTGTGTTTGCCTATACTTGTGATTCTGATGTAGATGAGATGACATTTTATGACCAATTAATGCAGAAAACCAGCAAATTCCATAGGGTTCACATACTTTTTCTTGCTACTATACTTATTACAGGTAAATGCACGATTAATCTGATGTTTATTACCCACTTATCCTATTTCTATGCGGAGGATACTTTCTAACAAGCATTTACAAAATTTCTCCTTTGCGGGGATTCAATTGATCAGTATCGTCAAGTTCGTTGTTATTATTAATGGACTTGGCTTGTTTTTACAGACCAGGTTGCTTGTTTCTCCCAACATGATCACACGGAAATACCCTAGGATTGACCACCTTATGCGACTCACTGACAAGCGGCATCTTCTATCAGACATTTTTGCATCGGCTCCAGCATGTTTACCTTCCCTTGTAGCGCATTGCATCAGCAGTGTGGGAGACCTGGGTTCGGATCTAGCATTGAAACCAGAAAGTAATTGCTTTTGCATAATCAGTGATTCAGAGGTTGCATTTTTCCCTCTAACATAAAATGTTTATTTCACTGATGGTTAGGTTTAGGTTTGTGGTTTGGGTTTGGGGGTTCAGTTTATAAAATATGCATTCCTCTTCACTGCATAACAGCCTTTGCAGCTGAAAACAACTTGCTTCACAACTTACTTTTGGCGCCCCTCTGTGTACATTTTACCCAGAAAATGGAGCTCACACGTGCACATACTCCCAACAACACTTACTGCTTTGGCCACTGGGGGGAGTGTTTCCAATTTCGGTAAGCACAGACTGATTTTACCTACAGAAAAGTAAACCTGCTGTTTACCGATTTCACTGTGAGATCAGATCATTTCTCTTGCGAGACCTGGCAACACCGCAACTGATATATCACCCTTTAGCACAGAGTGTTGTTATTTTAAAAAGAACATTATTCAATGTTCTTTTATTCCGTTCAAACCAGTTACTATTTAGAAAGGAGATCGTTGAATGCCAGAGCTGGAATGAAAAAATACAGTTTGTGATGAATTATCAAAATGAAAAACATTTAGTTGTTAATCCCTGCTTTGGATAAATATATCTGCTAAATGCACACATTTTATACATTTTCCAAAGGAAATGTGTAGTGCTTGCCTGTACAAAGCTCACCTCCTCAAGGCTAGGTTGTAGTTGGTTGCCAGTGTTGGGTGTAATTTGATTACAAAGTAATTATCTAATCTAATTACTTTTAGGCAGAAAAAGTAGTGTAATGCATTACATTTTAAATTCAAATTTAAATCAGACTACAGTTACTGACTTTCAATGATATTAATTACTTTTAAGTTATGTGTAATACAATTAAAATGTGAATTCATATGTTCATATGTGTACGTTTGTGTTTCCGTGACAGCTGAAGGGTGTGCGACAATGAACAAGGAGAAAATAGAAAAAATGTTTTAGAAAGTAACTTAAAAGTAAAGTAATTAGTAATGTGATTACTTTTTCAATGAAGTAATCAGTAATCTAATTATAATTTTAGAGAAGTAGTTAGTAATTTGTAGTGGATTACTTTTTTAAAAAGTAACTTACTCAACACTGTTGGTTGCCAAGGCATTGCTATGCAGTTGCTAAGGTGTTCTGAGTGCTTTTCTCAAATCTCTAACCTTATAAATATGAGCAATGGTAATAGTGAAACTTGCCACTAATAAATGTAACCATAAATGTCAAGTTATAAACTGAATTCAGTCTGAAACCTAAACCGGATTGGGTTTGTTAGCCAGTAATTGCTATTTCACATCACTGCCACGAATGGCTCGTGCATGCACGTTTCACATGGGTTTCACATTCGCGTGTTAAATGCTGTGCCAGAGCGCGTGCCAGAGACCCTCTGGAGTCGGGGGTGGTCTTTTGGACCTTCACATCAGTTAGAGACGTCCAGCTGGGTTTGCAGAAGCCTTCAAAGATAAACACATAAAAGTCGGTGTTGGACAGCGAGAGTACAGAAGAACACAGTCCAGCGGTGAGATGTTGGGTGGAAAGAAGGATTTGAAGATTTGCAGAAAGCAGGAGGTGTCAGAGAGGAGGTGTCAGGGGAATTTGAGGGAGACCGAACAGGATACAGAGGAAAGGATGTCAACCTAGGGGTTGGGAGTTAGATTCTGATTAAACAACATTTCTGTTTGATTTGGATGTGAGGTTCATTTTCTCTATACTGCATACTTCTACATAAATTTGCTTGATAATATTTGACCACAGAACCCACAACACTCAACAAGAACCTCTGGAAAAGAAGAAAGAAAAAAATACACAGTGTCACACACACACATTTTCATAACCTGTATTCAGACTCAATTGTGTACTGTTTATAGACACAACAAAAACTCATTTTCCAGAGAGTAAAATGGTCTCTTCCAGGGTGACCATAATGTTATGAGTAAATTGATTTGTTAATTTACTTTTTAATTTGCTTAATTACATTTATGTTAACCTAGTGAAATCATTAAGTGTTACTAAATTGCCTTATAACAAACATCACACACCCATCCTACTCAACTATTTGCTAACAAATTCAGTTTCTTCACTTGGAAGCTTATGATACATATTACTTCTTGTGTTCAATAAACATTGAAATCACTAGTTGAAAAAAAATCAGGTAAAAATGATATTTTTATGTCAAGATTGATTCTCTGGATACAACATCAGTATCGAAAGTATTGATGCTTCAGGATGAATCCTCCCATTCCAAGTTTGCATCTGGGTCACATGACTGCAGCCCCTTTGCAGCAGGAATTCAAGGTGGATTTTAGTGGCCAAATCATGCCACTTAACAAAAGAGAGCGGCTCCAATTGATGCGTGTCGAATTTTCGTTTTATTGAAACAAAACAAATCTACCAAAACAATTAAAGTATTCCATAGAAGGTCCACAGTACAGGTTATTCCAAACACATTCTACGTCAGCACACACACACAGTCTTAAAACTCACCTGTTGCTTTAACCTAAATTACACTGACCACGCCACCCAACGGTACACTGATGGATAATATAACACACCAAAATATTACATATGCATAGCATATCAAAGAATAAATACACCAATACACCAAATACGACTGATATATTTACACCAAACATGCACAAAACATATCAAGATAATTACAAAATACATCTCCCAAAATATTTACAAACTGTCTCTAACATGGACACTAACCTGACATGGTTCCATATTGTGTTACAATCTGGGCGATGGTTCAGGGCCGGGCAGCTGCTGGAAGACAGTGGCGAGTGTGTGTGATTGATGGCCGTGTGTGTGTATCTCATGAAACTGGATCCTGCAACCCAGAGGGGGGGAGGGGGACAAAGGGCACGTTTGGCACTGTTGCAAACACAGACATATCTGCACTCTCTTTCTCTCACACATGCACACACATGCACACTGTATTCTTTCTGTTTACTTCTCAACCTAGAGATCACTGATGTCGGTGGTGCATATTTCAAATTAGATTATATTAGATTAAAATTGAATTTCGGTAACACTTCACATTTATGTTCCCTTTGATAAGGGTTTACAAAAGGGGTTCATTAATGACTAATATACAAATGCATTATATATCATTGTTATGCGGTTACAACAGCATGAATACAAATGGTGATGTTTATGCAATACCTACCAAACAGTGAGCCATTTCTCGTCATGTTATAAATGTTTAATAACATTAAATCAACATCAGTAACCTATAAAAATACCTATATATAAAGTGGACACATATAAAGCATTTAAGGATGTGCCAACTGTTGAATGAGCATGAAAATCTGAAAAGTGTTTTTGCAGAGGACTTTAGGCAACTAGGGCTAGGTAAGTTGGGACAGCACTCAGAGCAGCACCATTCTTTTGACATCAGCGTGACAAGGGAAGTGACAACATAAGTGTTTCAAGACATTACAGTAATGAAAATAATATATAAGTGACTTTATGAAGCACTGATAAGTTAAAATGCTCACTTTATGGCAAGTATTGAATGACAGTTGCCCTTTTTATTTATGCTGCTATAACTGCATATCAGTGGTTTATAATGCATTGTAAATGACATACAAGTCATTAATTACCCTCTTTATAAACCCTTAACAAAGGGAACATTAATAGAAAGTGTTACCACAATTTTATTGTCATTGTACAGAATATCAATACAAGCCAACTAAATACAGTTAGCATCTAGCCAGAAGTGCCAACCCAGTCTCATCAGAATCAGAATCAGCTTTATTACCAAGTATGCTTACACATACAAGGAATTTGTCTTGGTGACAGGAGCTTCCAGTGCACAAACAATACAAAAGCAATACAAAAACAGCAGCAAGACATAGATAATAATAAAAAATAAAAAATAATTTTACACATACGTACATACACACACAGACACACACATACATACATACACACATACACATACATAGTGCAAATCTAATACAAATCTGTTATCTGTTATGTACAGTGCAAATACAAATCTGTTATGTACAGTGCAAATGTTTTTTTTTGTTGTTTTTTTTTTCAGAAGAATGAAATGGCAGAAGAGGTTGGATGTGTTGGATAAATATAAAAAAGACTAAACTGTGTATTGCACATAGTTATTGCTCAGTGGGACAATTTAACTGTTTATGAGATGGATAGACTGAGGGAAAAAACTATTCCTGTGCCTGACGGTTCTGGTGCTCAGAGCTCTGAAGCGTCGGCCAGAAGGCAACAGTTCAAAAAGGTAATGGGCAGGGTGAGTGGAGTCCAGAGTGATTTTTCCAGCCTTTTTCCTCACTCTTGAAGTGTACAGTTTTTGAAGGGGGGGCAGGGGGCAACCAATAATCCTATCAGCTGTCCGAACTGTCCTTTGTAGTCTTCTGATGTCTGATTTCGAAGCTGAACCAAACCAGACAGTTATTGAAGTGCAGAGGACAAACTCAATGACTGCTGAGTAGAACTGTATCAGCAGCGCCTGTGGCAGGTTGAACTTCCTCAGCTGGCGAAGGAAGTACAACCTCTTCTGGGCCTTTTCCACAATGGAGTCAATATGTGTCTCCCACTTCAGGTCCTGTGAGATGGTAGTGCCAAGGAACCTGAATGACTTCACTGCTGCCACAGTGCTGTTTAGTATGGTGAGGGGGGTCAGTGTTTGGGTGTTCCTCCTAAAGTCCACAATGATCTCCACCGTTTTGAGCGTGTTCAGCTCAAGGTTGTTTTGACTGCACCAGACAGCCAGCTGTTCAACCTCCTTTCTGTATGCAGACTCATCGTCATCTCGGATGAGGCAGGTGACAGTGGTGTCGTCTGCAAACTTCAGGAGCTTGACAGAGGGGTCCTTGGTGATGCAGTCATTGGTGTAGAGGGAGAAGAGTAGTGGGGAGAGCACACATCCCTGGGGGGCACCAGTGCTGATTGTACAGGTGCTGGAAGTGAGTTTCCCCTATCTCACAAGCTGCTGCCTGTCCGTCAGAAAGCTGGTAATCCACTGACAGATAGACATGGGAACAGAGAGTTGGTGTAATTTATTCTGGAGTATAGCTGGGATGATGGTGTTGAAAGCCGAACTGAAGTCCACAAAAAGGATCCTTGCATATATCCCTGGTCTGTCCAGATGTTGCAGGATATGATGTAATCCTATGTTGACTGCATCATCCACAGACCTGTTTGCTTGATAAGCAAATTTAAGGGGATCTAGAAAAGGTCCAGTGATGTTCTTCAGGTTGGCCAACACCAGTCTCTCAAATGATTTCATGACCACAGACGTCAGGGCGACAGGTCTGTAGTCATTAAGTCCTGTGATTTTTGGTTTCTTTGGGACAGGAATAATGATTGAGCGTTTGAAGCAGCATGGGACTTCACACTGCTCCAGTGATCTATTGAAGATCTGTGTGAAGATGGGGGCCAGCTGGTTAGCACAGGATTGAAGACACGCTGGTGAGACGCCATCTGGGCCTGAAGCTTTCCTCATCTTTTGTTTCCGAAAGACCCAGCTCACATCATCTTCACAGATCTTAAGTGCAGGTTGAGTAGCAGGAGGGGGGAGGAGGGGGTTGCAGGAGGTGTTGGTTTTTGTGTGAAGTGAAGGTCAGAGTGGGTGTGGGGTGTGAGATTGGGCCTTTCAAATCTGCAGTAGAACACATTCAGGTCGTCAGCCAGTTGTTGGTCCACCACAGGGTTGGGGGTAGGAATCCTGTAATTTGTGATTGTTTCATGCCACTCCACACTGATGCAGGGTCGTTAGCTGAAAACTTGTTTTTCAGCTTCTCAGAGTATCTTCTATTAGCCACTGTGATTTCCTTATTCAGTGTGTTTCTGGCCTGATTGTACAAGACTTTATCCCCACCCTTGTAAACATCCTCTTTGGCCTGACGCAGCTGCCTGAGCTCTTCTGAAACCACGGTTTGTCGTTGTTGAACTTTAAATAAGTCCTAGTAGGAATGTACATATCCTCACAGAAACTGATATATGATGTAACAGTATCTGTGAGCTCATCCAGGTCTGTGGCTGCAGCCTCAGAAATGCTCCAATCCGTGCAATCGAAGCAGGCTTGTAGTTCCCGCTCTGCTTCATTGGTCCATCCCTTTACAGTCCTTACTACTGGCTTGGTTGATTTTAATTTATGTCTGTAGGTTGGAAGAAGATGAAATAGACAGTGATCAGAGAGTCCCAAAGCTGCTCTAGGGACAGAGCGATATGCATCCTTTATTGTTGTGTAGCAATGATCCAGTATGTTCCTGTCTCTGGTGGGGCATGTAATGTGCTGTTTGTATTTGGGCAGTTCATGTGTGAGATTTAGTTCGCTAAATTGCAATAAATCGTATGAGCTGGCTTGTACAAAAACATATGATTTTTACTCCCATACTAACTTTCCAAGTGTAACCCCTTACCCAAACCTTAAACGTAACCATTATTTTAATAGAAAAATTATAAAGAAAGAAAACACCTGGGGCCTGGGTAGCTCAGCGAGTATTGACGCTGACTACCACCCTTGGAGTCGCGAGTTCGAATCCAGGGCGTGCTGAGTGACTCCAGCCAGGTCTCCTAAGCAACCAAATTGGCCCGGTTGCTAGGGAGGGTGGAGTCACATGGGGTAACCTCCTTGTGGTCACTATAATGTGGTTCTTGCTCTCAGTGGGGCATGTGGTGAGTTGTGCGTGGATGCCGCGGAGAATAGCGTGAGCCTCCACACGTGCTATGTCTCCGCGGTAACGTGCTTAACAAGCCACGTGATAAGAGGCGTGGATTGACTGTCTCAGATGTGGAGGCAACTGAGATCCGTCCTCTGCCACCCAGATTGAGGCGAGTCACTACGCCACCATGAGGATTTAGAGCACATTGGGAATTGGGCATTCCAAATTGGGGAGAAAAAAAAAAGATCAGGGTTTGGAAAGACATGAGGGAAGTGTATTACGGGTTATTGATATACATCAGTCATTTGTATTACATAAATAAATATAATAAATAATGACATTTGATCACATACTTTATCTGTTGAGCCATATGAAATCTTATGATTTCACCATCTCATACAAATTATTAAGAGTTAGTTTATGAGACTATGTTGGAAGTGCATATAGTAATATATAGCATTTAGATTAAAAAAATTTTGCAAAGTGCAAAAGTTCCTCTTGTGAGAATGTGGTTCAGAAAATTAACGTGCAAAAAAAAAAAAAAAAAAAAGTAGAGCAGAGGTACTAGCAAAAGTGCAAGTGTGCAAAATGACAGGAGTGTAGTATTATTCAAATTCGAGGGGAGGAAGCTAAATTTGCAAAATGGCAATAGTGTACAGTCAGAGTTGAGAGGATAAAGCTGAGATGTGCGAAATGTACGAAAGAGGTTCTGTAGCACCTAGCAAACAACATATACAGTAATGTTTATCAAGCACATTGACTTTGTGAGATGAAGAGATGTTAATAACCCAAAAGAAATGTCTTGTTTCTCTCTCTCTATCTCTCTCTTTCTCTTTCTCTTCTCATGGCACTGGCTGTGGCTTCACTGGGTCAATCCAACTGCATTTCTCCATCAGGTATGTCAGTGTTCTCTTATATGTGGCTAACTCTCTTTCTCTGTCATCAGCTGTCTGTCACTGGGGATTAATAAAATTTACAGCCTGACATTCAGTTACTGGTCACAATGGGCCCCTCAATTGTTGTTCTTCAAACAGTGAGCAAGGTTACCTCGTGTCTGTCCTTCAGAATATCACAGTTTTCAGTATTCCCTTTAATAAGCATTTATTAAAGACCTTTATTAAATGGATAGTTCCAGTCCTGGATGCTTGTTGGTCAATATCCATGTTTTATTCATATTAAAGCACAGCTAGGACCTCTTCACCGAGGTTCTATCTGTATCACTGCGCAGCACCCATACCTGACTGTTATTCTTGTTGCATAGCAATGTTTTGTTAGTGTTTACTGTCAGTGACTATAGGATATCTTCTAGTGCCGTCAGTCGATTACATTTTTTTAATCGTGATTAATCGCATAATTTTTCGTAGTTAATTGCGATTAATTGCAGATTTAGAAAGTGCGGAAATTTGACTCTAAATATACTTATTTTCTTGTCAAAATTAATTTATTTCCTTCTTAGGAAAGAAAACAAAACAATATGTAACAATATAATGCTTTATTAACATTTTCCAAACAAAGCCTTCCACAGTATAAATACAGAAATGCACTAAAATACCACCAATTCAGTTAACATTAAACATTTCCCAAAGTGGGAGTTTGACTAATTGAAAGAACTAATTCCCCCATAGGTTTGCAATTGGCATTAAATCTCTTAAACTGTCATCCACCACAATATTAATCTGTCGGTAGACTGAGACCATCCGCTTTGCTACAGCAGTCTTGAAGCCCCGTTCATGATTCGCATCAGGGCGTCAGTGCCGTTTTGAAGTACATTTTGGTGATAGTTAAGACTTGGCTTGCTTCTGTGGTAATTAAAATGCGTCTTACTTATACTTGATTTCTGTCACAAGTCCCATCTAGGCTTGTTTTGTACAGCAAATGGCGTCAAGAGCTCCTTTGTCCATCATTTGATCACTGACAAGGATGTTGTGTGTGTTTGTGGTGTGTGCGTCAGTTTAAAGACCCCGGCGGACACATCGCAAAGGTTCCACCCTTCTAACCTGTGTTTATGCTGGTTTATGCTGAATTAACGGTAAATGCATTAATCGTGATTAAGAAAAATGTACGTATTAAACCTTTTAAATTAATTGCATGTTTTAACGCATAATATCTTCTAACAGAAGGATGGCATTTAGTGATTTTACTTTTAAAAAAATTACATTTTAATAAACATTTGAATCCTTAATATTTCTATTATGTGATAACCGTTTTATTAAAGCAATAAAGCACTCGAGGCTGTGCCATATTTTAAATATCGTCTCTCTGCTTTGCGTTGTGCATCTTGTACCTTTTACCCTTGTAACCTTGTACCCTTGTAACATTGCTTAATTAAATTTATATTCCGGGTCCAATAAACGTTTAGCTCAATCGACAGCATTTGAGGCATAATGTTGATTACTACAAAAATTAATTTAAACTTGTCCCTCCTTTTCTTTAAAAAAAAGCAAAAATCGAGGTTACAGTGAGGCACTTACAGTGGAGGTAAATGGGGCAAATCTCTAAAGATTAAAATAGTCACTGTTTCTGAGGCAGATACAAGAGATAAACAATGTGCATGCTAACATGATTTTAGTGGATATAATAACTTATTAACCTTTTCTGTGTAAAGTTATAGTTATATCTAATACGCATAGTAAAAACAGACGTTGTGGGCTCCATATAAGGTTATTTTGGAGAGGAGACGGGGTTGGGAATAAAGCACATGTATGTACGCACATTCTTCCGCTAACTGGGATTTATAAAAGGGGAACTTTGCACAGGTTCTTGTGTATAAACGGTTTTATAAATCTGAAAATTTTTGTGCATATGCACATTTTTAGGATGAAATCTATGCCAAGTTTAATATATGAGGCCCTTGGTCTTCTCATGTTGTATTTCTCCTCTTCGTGTGTAAGTAATTTTTGTATTGCAGCGATCCTGGATAAATCGTTCCATTTTTTCTGTTTCACTGACTCTTCAGTTTGAGTTGGTGCGACTGCAGTTATTCACCTTGTCTAAGAATACTCTCCTCCTCATGCTTAGAGGAGATTAATGACTTGTTACAAAGGGAGCTGCTTCATGTTGTCTGCTCGTGACAAATTGGTGCAAAACGTGTCTTTCTGATGGAATAAATGGTCTTCAACATGTGGTGAAATTAGGTTGAGCGTGTGTTTATATGAATGTATGTGTGGGTTGAGAACATAATGACCACTAATGGGATAGTGTTGAAAATGAATAGGTATGCATTAGTATGCATTTAGGACACTGTGTGTTTCTTTTGTTACACTCTTGATCACACATAAAACCCAATTTTTGCTGGCACGCATGCCATAGGTTGCCACCCCCTTGGTTAAATCATCTGAAGACAATGTTAGTGGTGCTTGCCAGTGTAAAACTTTCATGTTGTTATGTCATTGCTAGGGTGTTTTGTGTGGTTGCTAGGTGGTTGCTTACTGGCGTAATTGAAAGAAGAGCCCACCCCCAAGTTTCTATGATATTCTGGTTAATAGATATGTGTAAATCTATGGAATTTTTTCACCTGTTTCATTGTCCACCAGGCAAAACTCGCAGGTCTAACCTCTTTTAAAAAATAACAGCAAACCTCTCTTCAACAAACTGCTTGATTTGTGGTTTCATTCATGTATGTGAATCATTGTGCGCCCTCGCACAAGCAATGCGGGACGAGTTATGCACAGAAGTTTAACACTTAGGTTTAGGGGTTTGTTTAAATCCCTAACCCTTAGTTTGCACAATAGTAATAGCTGCCACTAAAATGCCCTTTCCCTCACCCTTATAAAACCTGTATATACAGAGACACATACTCATGGTGAGATCTTGCCCCAGCCATTTTGCCTCCCCAAACTCCTCATTCCTGCAGGAGCTGAGTTATAGTAAACTCTGTGGTAGTCCAGTGGGGTCCACAACCTCTTCCTGTCATCAGTGGGGAGACGTCTGTTTTCACAATCCCACCAGAGACTACCCACCGGTGACACCCGGGTCTTAGTGTCGCTTGTGACTCTTGGCTAAAAGTAGAGCTGATTAGCATCTGGCTACATTGCGTTCTCTCCATTGGAAAACAAGGTACCAACATTTGCCTACAAACTACCATGGAGGTGTAATTGTACTGAATGGTCGAGTTTTCTGAGATCAAGGAATCAGAGGGTGTGATAAGATCTCTTCATTAATAATCATTCTGTGTGGTCTTAACCCCACTGGCCTAACAGTCAGAGAACAGAGAAGAACTTGTCTTGAAGCACAACTGAATCTCTTTACTGAGAAAGCAAGCAGTCTGATTGGCCAGCCACCAAGTGAACAACAAACCGGCAGCCAATGACAGTCCATTTAAGGAAACTGGGAAATCACCTTTAACCTGCTAAGAATGTTTCGAAATGTGGCCTGCTGCCAAGTCAAGCCAGCATCAATGGACATGGTCTTGGATAGCTTTACAACAAACTGTCAGTTAAACAACAGAAATATGGATATCAAGCAAAACAGCCACAGCGAGAGAACTTAGCGTTACACATGAAACCAAAAAGGTAGTAAAAAGACAGCTGTACAAACCCGGAGATGAGATCTTGACAGTTTAGGATATTTTATGGGGCATTGCTGTGTCAGTTGAGGGATGCTGGGAGTTCGCCGCATGGAACTTCGTAGCATGAGATAAAACGCTGTTGCGTACAGTTCAATAATAAACTCCTCCCTGCTTGAGCGTGAACGTTCTTCACCCTAGTCTCCAAACAAATTTTATGACTGTACAAGGAGACACAAGGTTCGTCCAGAGCTTGTCGTTGCTAACGCAAGCTTCCATGCAGTTTAATTATGACATGTCCTAAATCATAAAGACGCCATTTTGGCTATTTTATCGAGGTAGTTTTTCAAAATGTAAAGGATGTGTACTTCTCCAAACCAAACAATTAGCTGTAGATCTTGATTTATGAGAACAGTGGAAGTTGTAACACCCTTAAAAATACTAGGTTGGTTTGAATGTTGTAAATTGTTTATACTGGTCGTTTACACCAATCATCGTAACTGTTCTGGTTATATATCTTAAGTTGTTGGCTTGATTATAGCGCTACACCGCTATATACATGTGGTTTGGTTTGCAAGGCTTGAATATTACACATTCCTTTATTCTGTAGTTTCTTTGACGGTAAATTATGTGAAGCTGAAGCACAGCATATGGAGTGAAATAATTGAAAACCATTGAATAACTGTTGTACCACTACATTTCATGTGGTTTGGGTGTGAATGCTTCACATTCCTCTGTTCTGGTTTTCAAGGTGTGAATGGTATACATTCCTTCGTTTGTAGTTTCTCTGAGGGAAAGAAAAATTTGAAAGTGTGACTTATGGAATAAAATTGTCAAATCATTTAAACCAAACATTTACACCAACCGTCATACCTGTTCTAGATATACATCTTAATTTGTTGACTTTACTGTAGCACCACTACAAATCATGTGGTTTGGTGTGCTAGGTGTGCATGCCACATTTTCCCTCATTCCATAGTTTCTCTGAGGGGATCAACATGAAGTTAAAGCATGACTTTTTACATTTAAAAAAATATTTTATACCAGTCATTTACACCAACTGTCATACCTGTATTTTAGTTATACATCTTCACTCGTTATTGGCTTGACTTTCGCCACACTTCGTGTGGTTTGGTTTTCAAGGTGTGAATACTACACATTCCCTTATTCCTAGTTTCTCTAGGGGGATAAATGTGAAGCTAAAGCATGACCTATGGAGTACAATTGGTAAATTTGTTTTTTACATTAGCCGTTTACACCAACCATTGTAACTGTTGTAGATATACATCTTCATTTATTCAATTGTAGTACATCTGTGCTTCATGTGGTTTAGTTTGCAAGGCGTGAATGATATGCATTCCTTCATTTTGTAGTTTCTCTAAAAGGATGAACATGAAGCTAAAGTATAACTTATGGAGTAAAATATTTGAAAATCGTTTATACAAGTTGTTTACACCAACCGTCGTACCTGTTCTAGTAATATAGTTGTTGTTGCCTCAACTGTAGTGCCCCTGCCTTTTATGTACTGTAGTGTTTGCACAGCATGAATGCTATGCATTCTTTAGTTGCGTAGTTTCTCTGAGGGGATGAAGCTAAAGCACAACCTATGGAGTAAAATCACTGAAAATCATTTACATCATCATCTACACCAGTGGTTCCCAACCTTTTTTAAACTACGGCACCCCTTTATAGTGCTTTTCCCACCCATGCTACTCCAACCACTGAAAATAAATAAACAAAAAAATATGCCATTGAAAACAATTCTTTATTTAAAAAGTTGAATATTAATATTAACAAATGTAATTAAAACAATGTAGCCTTCAAGTGTTTCTTAAGTAGGTAAATATTACTTTAAGCTTTTAAAGTGTTCATTTAAAGTGTTCAAGAGTCAGTAATAAAATAGAGAGTAAACAGTGCTTTAAGTTTTTCAGAAAGAGCAGCAATTTAACATTAAAAAATCATAACCGTCCACACCCCCTTTCAAAAAATCTAGTTCTGACAAACTTGCCACAAACTTGCTGAAAACTTGCTGGAAATTTCCCGCTCATTATTTTCACATGCAAATGAGCTTATGATTCGCTGCAAATGTTTGCCAGAAGTTTGCAGCTTTTCACTGGTAGTGTTGAACATACAGAAAACCTTTGGCGACAATGAAGAGTTTGCCGCAACACTCATTTGCATGTGAAAATAATGAGTGGTGAATTTGCTAGTTTGCCAGAACTCTCGATTTTTTTTAGGATCAACATACCTGTACTAGTTATACATCCTCAGTTGTTGGCTCAACTTTAGCACTGCGAATGCTATCCATTCTTGCATTCCATAGTTTTTCTGAGGGGGTAAACATGAAACCTAAACGTGGCCTAAACAGTAAAATCATAGACAATCGTTTACACCATCATCTACACCAAACATCGTACCTGTTCTAGGTACTGTATATATCCTCCTGAGACCGTGTGTGACTGCTGTGTGCATTTTTCATTTCCCTTTTTGATTTGAAACTAGTAGCACCTAATAAATAAGCAAAAAAAAAAAAAAAAAAAAAAAAAAAAAATAATATATATATATATATATATATATATATATATATATATATATATATATATATATATATATAATAATTCTAGAGCAAATAGTTTTCCTAAAAATTGATGTCCACATATGTGGACAATGGGACTAAGTTGTGAAATTTTAAATAATACCAAGCTATAGTAAGTTTTTATATAAAAATAGTAGGTTTTTTTTTTTTTTTTTTGTCAAATTGTTTATAATGTTTCCAGGAGTGTTGGTTTTTCATGTTTTTGAAACGTTACAGACATTACATCAGAAATTAGCATAATTAATTAATTGATTCAAAGTAATGGCCAGCATCATCCAATCACTGCCAACCATGCTAAAATAAAATTATACATTATAAATTCAGAATATATGTACTGATTATCATTGTTCCATATCTGCCAAACATGTTGAGTGGTCCAAACATCATCTGCAGCCTGAAACTGAACTTTTGACCGGATTTTAGGAGTGAATGCACTTAGCTGTATAGAGAGCTATAGAATGTTCCCATGCTCCCTATTTAGTGAATGACTTAACCTCCAGTGTTCTGTCTGTCTGCACTGGTCTCAGAACAGTTCGAAATGCACCTTATTTTCATCCTAACTCCGTATAAAGCCTCTGAAAGCAAAATTTTTCAGTTTTTGGATGAACCCATTAATTCTCAATGTGACTAAATAATCTAATGCACAGTAAATATAGGAATGCATTATCTAATGTTAATGACTAAAATCTTATTGTACAGTGATAACAAAATAAAATATAACAATTTTATTAAAATGAAGCAAAATGACCCACAGAAGTGTTAATGTTATAAGTTATTCAAAATATCGAGCATGTTTTTTTTTCTCCACTTTTGAGGGAATATTGTCCGAAAATCCACATATGTGGACATCATGTTTATCAGCACGCTGACACGTGAAAAGTAAAAAAGTAAAGAAGTTTCTTATCAGAGGCACTTTTGTTGGCTCTGTGCCCGTAGAAGCGCATGTTGTTGGGTCACGTGACTCGGTGCGGCAGAATTTAACCTTTAAATGACAGTCAACCTCTAGTCTTGTGAACAGTATTCAGTCAGTTTAAATTAATTTAAATTATGCATTGCGTATAGCGAAGCCAAAATACAGCGTCCACCCATGTGGATGCGGGGTTGCACGAGGATATCTTCAGATGTTGGCTCAACTTTAGTATTGCTACGTTTCACGTGGTTTGGTTTGCAAGGCAGAATGCAACAAATGACTTCTAAGAGGGTAGAAATGCGAAGCTAAAGCGCAACCTTATAATGTATTACTTCTGCTTATGATTAAGAAATAGACGACAGAATTCACTCCATCAAAAGTGGATTTGTGGATTGTGGAAGGTCAGGATTATTTCATTTAGTAGTTGGATTAACCAAAAATGCTAATGTTTTTAAAAGACCCAACTCTGGTTCATCATCAGTCAAATGTTTTTTTTTTTTTTTTTTTAGAGGTGAAAAAAGGTGTGAAGAATAATATTTGCTTATCTACAATATTGCCCTTGGATAATGTGGTGATATTTGGTGTGACAGTATTTTTATGTATCCGGCTCGCCTTTATCCCCTTCCCGGCTGATTAGGACAATTCAGCGCCAGGCGTGCGTCCTCACGGCCCGGCCACCCTCCTCCTTGTCACGTGGGATTTTAAGACTCTCTAATTTATTAAGATACACTATATGCACTGTTGAAAGTTTAAAAAAAAATTGCAACATATTTAATTGTTTAAAATTTAATTCTGCATACAAGGTGTCAAATTGCTGTGGGTGATTTAAAAGGCACATTTTGTTGCTGTTTTCTTGGTCAGTTTTGGTCTGGTTGTAAAATGATGGATTCAGTTATAATGATTTGCACAGCATACTTTTGATTTAGAAACAAAAGAGGCTGTTCAGGTCTAAATTAGGTCTTAATTTGTTTGTATGTGCTTGTGTGTGTGGGGATGCTTGCTCGCAGTAGAAGGAAAATCAGTCCATATGTGTCTAAAATGTGTGCGTAGATGCCTGGTGCACTGGCACTATGCTTTAATGACTAATTTTAGGAGCACTGCTTTGTAAAACTCTATGCCACCTGTTCTTGTTCTTCAATACTGCAATTGCTCTCTTGTATTAGCATTTTTTCCCCCTGCTGATAATGATTATAGATGATATTTGATAGATGAAGTAGTTCATAGTCTTTAGCTTTGCTGTTTGCCCTCAAAGACAACAGCTCCCACACTGTAAAAAGTAATCTACATAAAAGCACGTTAGATCAACAATATTCCTCCAGTGATACTGAGGACAATTATTAAGACAGTTTAGCGTAAAATACAAACACTGCACCTCTAAACAGGATATATACTGAGCAAAAACATTTTGCAATCTTACCAGTGAGAAGGTTATAAACTGCCCATAAACAGAGATTTCCTTATATTTAAAAAAAATAAAAATAAAAAATAAAATAAAAAAATTCGTAGAATAATTTCTGGATGTACTGCAGAGTGCTGAGCACATCCCAAAGTGTCAATCAGGCCTCCAAATGCAGCATATTAAAGACAGTTTACAGCCTTTTATCTTAGACTTCACAGCCTTCACAGAGAATGTTTAGCTACAGTACATCAAATGTATTTTAATGGTTTGTTCCAGACGATGCACAAAAGCAGGGCCCCAGATCATAAATTATTTCTCCAGCCCCATGTTTCAACCAAAGGATCTTGTCAGGTTGCTGAATGCATTTGAGCATATGAGTTTGGAATGCATATTTCACCAGTGAAGTATTAAATATTTTCTCTCTAGTTTCATTAGTTGTTAATGTTTGGCTATATAAGCACTCAGCAGGCAAGGAAGGACAAGTCAGTTTGAAATGAGAAGCAAGAGGATTCAGTATTGTGCCAACACATGTTGTTGCATGTTCATGTTTGGATAGCCTAATTTAGTGTATTTGATGATAATTTGATAACATGTCCCATTCATTGCTATACCAGTTACTCATGCAGGTCCAGGGTTGGGGAGTAACAGAATACATGTAACGGGATTAAGTATTTAAAATACAAAATATAAGTAACTGTATTCCACTACAGTTACAATTTAAATCATTGGTAATTAGAATACAGTTACATTCAAAAATTATTTTGATTACTGAAGAGATTACTTTGCATTTTATTGTCATTTGTTTCATTTAATATTTAGTCCTTTCAGATGGAAAACATTTATACATATAAATGATGTGATCCAAAGTGCATTTGAACAGCAGTGAAACAATTTCTTATGATGTGTTACATTCATACGAGCAGACAGAGAAGTAAGTTTCAAGTAAGTTTGGAGCAGAAGAAAAATAAATAAACCTTGTGTAAATTGTCAGCTTTACGCTAAGCTAAAATGCTATTTCTAGCCATTTTACATGCACATGTTACCAGGCACGATCATATTTTTTATCAAGAAAATTCACGTTGGATCATAATTTCTTTTTTTCTAGTAAAACCTTTGATATTAGGGCAAAAATCGTATTCTTGATAATAATTTTTGTATTGTTTTCCTGTAAAAATATCTAAAAATCCTTAAAACAAGATCAGTTTGATTTATCTTGTTTTAGAAACAACACTGCATAAGATATTTGGGTTTTTCAGAGAATGTATTTTTAACATGTTGTAACAAGGTAAATGGAAAGGAGGAGGTGAGAAAAAATCGAATTGGATTAGGAGTGTTCTTAGGACGTTTCATTTGCATATGTGAATTTTTTAACAGGATCCCATGAGATCTCTGTTACCGAGAGTTCCAGTACCCAAGGATCGGCCACATTAAGCCTTGTTTGTTTTTTCGCCTGGCATCAAAATGCTCTCGACAGCCCGAGGCATTTATACTTGATGCGCACTGCAGTTGTACTCTTCTCAAAACATAGTCCTTTTAACATTATTTTCAATAGTTATTATTTTCAATAGCAGGGTGGAGGGCCCCGTCTTACTGTACTGGCAGAGTTTGTATAGTCTAAACAAGTGAAAAAAAATGTACCAGTGCTGAAGAAGTAATCCAAAGTATTTAGAATACGTTACTGACCTTGAGTAATCTAATGGAATACATTACAAATTACATTTTACAGCATGTATTCTGTAATCTGTAGTGGAACTACAAAGAGTTGATGTAGAGGGGGTACAAGAGAAAGGAGGAGGCAAGAACCGGCTTAACAATATAAATAATATTTTATTAAATAAAAGAGCTGCCGTCTTCGGTCGCCTTTATCCCTCGCTCGCCTCATCAGGCTGATTGGTGTCCGGGCATCTGTCTTCCCGCCCGGCCCCACCCTCCTCCACGCTACAGTTGATTAAAAGCACGAGACAGTGATGTATGGCCTTTATTTAGAGAATATCATGTTGCCCATTGCATCTTATTATGGTCTGTTACAGGTATTTAAAATAGTTAAGATACAAATGACTTTGATACTTTTGAACTTCACTTCCTCACTCCTGCACACACATGGAGAAAACCCATTATTCTTGGGGCCCTTCTTGACTGAATATCAACAGTTTTGAAGAATAATCATATAGGAATGCATTACATGTTGTTGATACTACATGATACTACTAATAATATTTCCCAGATTGGGTTGACTTTGTGAATCTTACAAAACATGGTCAAGGTCACATTTCACCCTAAAAAAAATAATAAAAAAAATACATTTTATATATATATACAGTATATATATATATATATATATACTGTATATAGCAAGGATTGTCAGGTGCTCCTGGTCAACAGAGGTAAGAACCTACTGACAGTGGTCTGAAGAAGGACAAACCACAAACCGGCGACAGGGTATTGGGTGCCCAAGGCTCATTGATGTGCGAGGGCAATTAAAGCTATCCCGTCTGGTCTGAACCAACAGAAGGTCTACTGTGGCCAGTGTTGGGTAAGTTACTCTAAAAAAAATCTTCGACAGTGTAATTAGATTACTGTACTAATTACTCTGTCTGATAAGTAATTGCATTACCTTTAACTAATTACTTTCTAAAATCCTTATCAACCTCGACCCGATGAAAAATACAAGGATAGACATGAAACTGTTCTTTTCATTCTTTCAAATAAATCATATAAAATCAAATAAATTATTAATGGACTAGCCAAAAAATTTAAGGGGGCAGTGTAAAATTAGAAAACATCAATTTTAACATTAGACAATTTTAAATTCACTCTTGTTTTATATAGAATTGTTCTATAGTCTGTACAGTATTTAACACAATTACATCAGAAGTAACTGTAATTAAATATCTTAATTTACTTTTTTCAGTGAAAATGTAATTTAATTACAATAATTAATTACTTAGTAATGCATTACACCCAACACTGACTGTGACACAAGTCACAGAAAATTTTAATGATGGTTACGGGAGGAATGTGTCACAACACGCACCCTGGTGCATATGGGGCTGCATAGCCGCAGATTGGTCAGAGTGTCCATGATGTCCCCTGTCCACTGTCGAAAGCGCCTACAATGGGCATGCAAGCGTCGGAACTGGACCTTGGAGCAGTGGAAGAAGGCCGCCTGGTCCGAAGAGTCCCATATTCTTTTACATCACATGGACAGCTGTGTACACGTCCGCCATTTACCTGGGGTAGTGATGGCACCAGGATGCACTATGGGAAGACGACAAGCCGGTGGAGGGAGTGTGATGCTCTGGGCAATGTTCTGCTGGGAAATCCTGGGTCCGGCCATTCATGTGGACATCACTTTGACACATGCCTCTTTCAACAGGATAATGCACCCTCCCACACTGCACACATTGTTCGGGAATGGTTTGAGGAACATGATGAAGTGTTCAAGGTGTTGCCTTGGCCTCTAAATTCCCCAGATCTCAATCCAGTTGAGCATCTGTGGGATGTGCTGGACCAACAAGTCCGATCTATGCTGGCGCAACTTAAACAGGACTTAAAGGAATCTGCTGCTAATGTCTTGGTGCCAGATACCACAGGACATCTTCATGGGTCTTGTAGAGTCTATGTTTCAGCAGGTTGGTGCTGTTTTGTCAACACGTGGAGGACTAACAGCATATTAGGCAGGTGGTCAAAATGTTTTGGCTCATCATGTATATATACAGTATATCCTTGTGCAACCCTGCGTAAACATGCGTGGACATTGTATTGTATGGCTTCGCTATACACAGCGCATAAATTCATTTCATTTATACTGACTGAACTCAGTTCAGGAGACTTTGGGCTGTCAGTAAAGGGTTAAACTTTTTGTCACAGAGTCATGTGACAAAATAACATGGTGTCATTCGCTGCAGAGTTTGTCTGTGGAAGGAAACGCCAGCAAGGTGTATTTTTGACAGGTGTATTGTGTAAAACCAGTGTTACATGTCACATAGGGATTAAATAGCTGCATGGTTCAAAATGTTTCCAGTGCCTTAATCATTTAATGTTTAATTACATAATTTTAGTAGTTTCCCAAATTAATATTTTTTGCCCGACCACTTGATCAGAGTCTTGACTGAGCCTGAGAAAGAGAAGGAAAAGGAGAGGGAAAGGAAAAACAGGACAGGATGAGTAAAACAGTGTTATGAAAACCTCCACTCATCACTCCTGGACCGGATTAACTGTCCATTAGAACAAGGCCACAGTGTTGCATCCAGATGTAGTGATGTCAGTGTTTAATATTCCTCTCTCTCACCATTTTCATTATAATTTTTATTTTTTTTTACAAATGTGTGTACATTTTACAGATGGCCTGCACACAACCATTACAATCCAGAGCGATAAAATGATGAATTTAAGGATTTTTGCTGATTAATTGAAGGTTACAGAGTTTGAGGGGTTTGGATGTTTTCGGTTGTTGCTGAAGGTTTATATGCTGGCTCTAAATCAAGAACAGGAAAACAAGATGAGTGAATCTTTCCAACACCTTTGAGCCCCTCTCTGCCAAATCTTACTCCGTTTCTCCATAAGTATTACAACATGTCTTGTCATATGTCTTTCCTTCTCTTTCTGTGCTTCCATCCATATTTACTATGGGCCGTTCCTGTCAGTGATTTCCTTCCATGCGTAACATAAGTATAGTCTGACAGTTAAGTGTTTTTGAGTATAGTCTGTGTATTTTGCCTCCTACGGTACATTAAGAAGCTTTTCCTGTTTTTTTAAGGATTGTGTTGACATGTTTTTATTTTGGTTTATTATGATATAATCTCAGCCGTGAAACTGTATTTGCATTTCCAAAAGGAAATAGGGCGTGCAAGTAGGGATGGACGATATGACTACAAAAATTATATCTCTATATTTTACATTCTATATATTTATTTTATTCTACAAGAAATAAAAGATACGATCTGTTATGCAGATAAATGCAGGAAAGTACACCAATCACAATTCAGCATGCAAATATTACATCGCTATTTTTTAAATGCCAATGTGATGGAGAGCCTGTGTTTTTGTTTTACTCACCATTTTCAATATTTATCAGGGTTTTATTGTGCAAATGGTTTGTTCATCTTGTTTAATGTATTTATTGGTGTTTTAACTCTAATTTATCTCTTGTTCTTATGTATTTATTCAATTATATTGTATATAAGAATGGGGAGGTGAGTGTTAATTTTATTTAAAATAATGGTATGATCCAATTGGAAATGGCGGGAAAATTGTGTATTTAAACCAGCCGCCATTAAAGGGGGGAAGACAAGATGGACAACGAGTGTTTGGAGCGCATGGACAAGGTTGCTAGTGCTACTTTAGCACAATATACTCCAGCCTCCATTTTTGAGGGAGGGGAGTTGGTACTGCTTAGTACCTAAAACAGGTCTGTTTTTTAGATTTTTTTTTATTTTTTATGTAACCTTGGTTTTATGTTCGCTTTTAAACACTATTTATTTGCACATTTTGGACTCCTACAAAATAAACATCTTTTTGGAACGCAATTCCTTCTCTCCGGTATGATTCACGTTGTGACTTCTCTGGTAATTATAACAGCCGAACATTCTCTCGCTCTCAGCCAATGGGGAATTTTCACACTTTAATCTTAATGGTAAGAAATCTTACAAAATCCAAGAATAGATTGTGCACATACTGAAAGGACAACTCAAAGTCGGAATGAAATCATACACTTAAGCTGAATTAATTGAATAAAAACAGGAAATGCAATACACTGCTTGCCTTGCAAGCACTGTAATTAAAATATCTAGCGTGAGCTTACAGGTCTTTCACTCTGGCCCTCTCATCTGCAGAAACTAAGGAACCTGATCCGACTCATGTGGTTCACAGAGCAGTCGGGTTACCTTCCGTTCAGCTGCGGTCATACAGAGGTTGCACGTGTGATGCATAGAGGTGTTTGTGTGTGAGACGGTTTTGGGTTTGACTATGTGTGCGTGTAACGCTCATTGTTTGGTTTAGAACAGGTGTGTTAATGGCCACTGTATATCTTTCTCCATGCATTCTAGCAGCAACACTCTGACTGGGTTAGATCAACAGTTAAAAAAATAGTGTGGTCAATGCTTAAAAAAAAAAGTGTTTTTTTTATGGGGATTTCAGTGGGGAAAGAAAATTAAACTTTGTTTGCCTTTGAATCAAGTTTTTTTTTTCTAACCCCAATGTCAAATATATATATTTTTTGTAATAAGCAGAAATGTTAATAAATGTTTAAATTGTCACTTTGTAGACAGTCTAACTAACTATTAGGCAGTCTAACATGGGCAGGTTGCATGACACGCTCGCATCCTCAAAACAGACTGCTCACATTGAATTCAGTGACAGTAGGTGGAAATCTCTGGTGATTTCCACCGGAACTGCACCCAAGAATTTCACACACACCACTGCACTTGTGTATATGGCTGTGTGACAAAAGTTATTTTATTTGATTTAAATTGGTCTGTGCTTACTGAAATTTTAACCCTGGCCCCCAGTGGCTGAAGCTGGAAGTGTTGTTGAGGTGAAGTTTCCACAGGGTGGCACCAAAAGTGAGCTTTATTGGCTGTAAATGATGTAATACAGCCAACAAGAATGCAACTTTTATTAATTCTACCCCTTAATCCAAACCCCCAACACTAAACCTAACCGTCAGTGGAGTAAAATTTTTATTTTAGAGCTAAATTAAAATTGAATTAGCTTATTATTGTTTTTGTGTTGCTTCCCGGTTTCCATGAGTCTATGAAGTGTCTCGGAGGTTGCATGCGCAACCTGGTATCAGTAGCGCCACAGGTAGAGGTGAAAATGTTAAAATTGATGCAAAAATGTCTGATGGGGAATAGCGCTTGCCAGTAATTCGTCAGAATGGGGTCAATTTCAGGGCACATAAACATTCGGAAGCAGCATAACAATTTCCCGTGTGATCATGTTACCTCAAAAACCATGATCAAAACTGCACATGGCAAGAGAAAATACAACACAGTCTGCATTAATTATGAATTCACTTGAAACAGGCATAAACGAGGTTTGGGCTGACCTCAACGTGTAATTAATTGTGCATATTGTTGAGCCAATGCAGTTCATGGTTATTTTAGTAAATTTCAATGTTCATATTTGTTTTGCTTTTGTACAAAACATTTTTAGTATTCTGTTTGGTCATACTTGCTAAATGTAAAATCTGGGTCCTGAAGTAAAACCAGTTGAGAACCACTACACTAGTCCATGGCTCCGACTGTCATAAATCTCATTATTGAATGTGTTTTCCTTCAATAATTTATTTCAACAATCAGCTGGTGTGATTTTGACATCAGTTAATGAATTGGACTGAACTCATTGGCAGGTTAATTAAATCTTGGCCATGTGCTGCCTCTCAGGTTTCAAATGGGTGGCAGGGGTTACCAGACCCCTCTGGCAAACACTACCTTCAACTGGGGGAGCAGGGAGTGTGTTTTGAAGGCTCTGACCTACTGAGAGATCATAACTTCCCCTTTTATTTGCACAGCCGTTCTGCTACAGTGGAACCATAATGACCCGTCATGAGTTTCCCTGGTAAATGATGTGAGCGGGTGAATTTGATATATCCAGCTCTGAGCAGGGAGCTGTTTGCTTTGTCCTGGTCTTTGATTCACTAACTCTTACATACATTTTTGTCCACTTTAGCAGTGCCCTGTATTTCCATGCTGGCTTCATTTGGTTGGTTCAGAATGTGATTCAAGCTGCCCAATTTGTAATTGTAGATTAATGTATTTTAGGCAAGCTCACTATTGATATTGCTCATGTTTTAGGGTTAGGGATTGGAACAAACCACTAAGTCGAATTATTTACTAGTTTGACTATTGGCCTGAATGATACCTCAAATAACTAGGCTAGTTGAGGAGCAGTTTACTATTACTTTAAGCAATCAGACTCAATGTTTCACTGGACTAGGCATGAGCCACATCTAATGAGAGAGAGAGAGAGAAGAATAGCATTAAATAATTGTCATTTTCACTCCTGCATTCTCTGTTTGTTATAATGGAACATAACAATGATTACAAAGCCTTAAAACCTGTGTTGTTAAGCCCCTCAAAAGCAGTTGAGCTTTAGGGATGTTGCTTTTTATTTTCATAAATCTCTTGTCTTTTGAATCTCTCCAGAATTTTGATATTTCAACAAAATTTAGCAATTCGAATTATATCTCTATACTGTTCTATGATAATATGGCTGTTTGCACCAGAGAATCTTTGCTAAGGGGTTACATTCCACATTTGAGACTACAATGGCTGTAAGAGAAGTCCAAGTTTCCATGGAAAGGGGAATCACAGCAAAAGAGCTCAGCCGTGATCGAAGCATTGCGAATTACATAGTCGGTCTCCCTGCTACGGAGCCCCTGAAAGAACAGGGAGGGAATTTATTTTTTGAAGTTATTTTGTGTTCTCTCACAAATTGTTTTGTGTTTCCTCACAATTATTTTGAGTTCTCTCTAAATAGCTTTATCCATCGCTTATGAAAATGAACAATGGTTTTACTACAGTAACCATAGTTGAACTATGGTATTTGTAGTAAAACCATAGTAACCACAAAATTTACCTTGGTTTTACTACAGAAACCATATTTTTAGCATGATATTTGTGGTAGAGGCCTGCGCGGGATGGATTTTTCTGACTCGATCTCACCCGCTCTCATAAGATTCTGTCCCGCTCCTGCCCGCTCTCACCCGCACCCACAAAAAATATGTTCTATTTTGTTCCGCTCCCGCCTGCAACTTTCACGTTTTGTCCTGCTCCCGCCCGCAAAAGCCCACAGGTAGAAGTCTACACAAATTTTCTGTCCCGCTCCTGTCCGCTTAGGTGTCATAGGCTGTTTTTTCCTGTTTTTACAGTAAAAAAAAAAAAAAAAAAAGGAGAGAGAAACACATTTCGTTAACACTGTGCCAAATATCTGATTTGCAGTACCTGTGGTTGGTTTCAAAGTTTTGTTTTTACTTTCTTTAATAAAGCGTTAACATCTACAGTATAGCACTAAGGGATCTGCCTTCATGCTCAGACATTTTGCCTCAGAGTGGTACTTTTGCCACATGGAGCATGAGGAAGAATTTGTATGAATGAGCCACCAACCCTGCGCTTGTAAATCGTTTATTTTTGTTGCTCTTGCGCAATAGAAGAATAACACGAATGATATTATGTACCTTAAAATCATAAAATACATTTAAGTAGTTTTCATTTTATGCTTAGATATATTTATTATGCGGGAGTTCCTGGATTCATTTATTTCTACCACTTCCCATGCACACATCAGTGTCTTCCCCCAGCACATGCTCTCAGCAATCAAAACTTGTCCCGTGCCACACTCTGTTGCGTCAGGTCCCGCGGGTCAGCAGGAGTGCAGGCCTCTAATTTGCCACACATTAACAATGGTGTTACTATGGTAAAACTGTAGTAATCATGGTAGTGGAATGATTATGATTTTTATTACCATAATTTGGGTTTTCCTGTATTCTTACTATGGTTTTACTATGAATATTAAGGTTAACATATGGTTACTGTAGCAAACCCAGGGTAAATGTTGTGGTTATGGTTTTACTACACATACCATTATTGAATTACAGTTACTGTAGTTGAACCATTTTTAATGTTCTTAAGGGATGGAAAAGGCAAATAATAATAAAAAAAAATAAATACAATTATTGTGAGGGAATAGCAAACTTTTTCGAGAGAGCGCAAAACTATTCTGAAAATAAATTCCCACCCTGTCCTCTAAGGGGACCCGTACCCTATACTCTCAAGCAACTTGTATATTTATTTGAAATAAACTTCACATAATTGGGATTTTTGACTTCTCAATGAATTATAGTGAGTAGTTTTATATTGCACTGTTTGGATTATTGTGCATCATTGGAAAAAACAATGCTGCATAAAGTGAGTAGTTCATTGCTTCATAAAATATACTGTGTTAAGAACACAGTCTTGTACCTTTTGACTATTTTCTAATTCTCAAATATTTTGGCTTCCAATTATAGTCACCTGTGGAAAAAATGATAGTGATTGGAAAGAGTACATCTGTAACCAAAGTCACAAAAAAAGTAGGCGTTCATTGTTGTGCTCTGTAGCCTGTGTATTTGACCACACAGAGAGTTTCTCACACTAAGTCAAACAGACAGATGTCACAGCAGGTAGATGGGTTTGGCTGGATGACTGTGATCTAATAAAGTCTTAAACAGAGGTACTATAAATATTTCCACTGCTTTTTGTTTATGCTGGATCTTTTCGCTTTGGTGGGCAATCAACTTGTTTATTGTGTTATTTATCCCTCTGATCCCTATGAAAAACGTCTGCGGCTTGAGACGTTTTTCAGTAATACACTGTAGTGTGTGTGTCTCAGATGGAGAGCAGGCGTCTTTGATGTTCCTCTTTCACTATCTCTCTCACGTGTCTCAGTTTGAGTCATTGTTTTGATTGGTGTAATTAAGCAAAACTAAAACTTTCATGCATTTGTCAAGAACACTCCAAATCAACAACAAAGACAGATCACACCTGTCAAGCTCCAAAAGAGGCAACAAAACAACAATAAAAGTATTCCATATACCCTTACTAGCCCTTACACTTACATCTGGTGATCTAAACAACACAATGTCATAGCCCATAGCATGAGAAATTTGCTCTTGTTTTTGCAAATTTTGTCTGCTTCCCTTTCTGTTTCCCCAAACACGCACAAGCGCACATGCATAAATATAGACACTTATCCCCTGACCCACCTTTGACTCACCTTTGACAGCTCTTCCTGAGGGTACCAGAGAACATTATTTCTGCTAAACAAACCACAGCAAGCAGATCAGCCACTTCACATGACCTGTGCCCCTTTGCTTCTTTTTGGAGTACCCTTAACCTCTACTCACATTTTGTGTAACTAAAGTGAATCGTACGTTATTGATGTTGTGTCAGAAGATTTATACATTAGCTCGCTGAAAAAATATGTCAGAGTTCATTACAAAATTCTGGGTTTGCTGTAGGGCTGGACGATATATAGGATATTCACAATAATTCCACAGTGATTTTGCTGGTGATGTAAATTTAAATACTTTGAATATTGCAATGGTTTTAAAGGAATATTCTGGGTTCAATACATGTTAAGCTCAATCAATAGCATTTGTGGCATAATATTGATTACCACAAACATTTATTTGACACGTCAATTCCTTTTCTTTAAAAAAAGCAAAAATCTGGGTTCCAGTGAAACACTTACAATGGACGTAAATGGGGCCAATCCATAAACGTTAAACTACTCACCATTTAAAAATGATAGCCACAAGAAATAAGCAATATGCGTGTTAACATGATTTTAGTGTGATAAAATCACTTACTAACCTTTTCTGTGTAAAGTTATATCCAATTTTACAACTTTGTTTCCATGAAAATGTAATGTCAACAAACCCTAAATCCCTAAAATGACTAAAAATGACACTTTACAGCTCAAATGACACATGAATTTTAACAGAAGAATTAATTTGTGCTTTTATAAAATTATAAGCTTCACTTTTCTGTCTTTAAAACCCTCCAAAAATTGGCCCCATTCACTTCCATTGTAAGTGCCTCACTGTACAGTAACCTTAATTTTTGCCTTTTTTTTTTTTTTTTTTTTTTTTAAAGAAAAGGACAGACGAGTCAATTTTTTTTTTGTGCTAATCAACATTATGCCACAAATGCTGTTGATTGAGCTTAACTTGTATTGAACCCGTTATATTCCTTTAATGCATTTTGATTTGCTATTCACCCAAGCATAGAGATTGAGATATATAATAATAATAATAATAAAAATAATATATATATATATATATATATATATATATATATATATATATATATTCCTCCTTGATCAAGTTTTAGGAAGCCATTTATTATATACACTACCGGTCAAATGTTTTGAAACAGTTACTCATTCTTTATTATAATTTTATTTTATGTTTTTCACATTTTAGAATAATAGTAAAGTCATCAAAACTATGGAATAACATAAGTGGAACTATGGGAATTATGTTGTGACTATGTTGAATTGTTTTTAGTGCATATATATATATATATATATATATATATATATATATATATATATATATATATATATATATATATATATAATATAAGATTTTCTAAGCATATTTTGTTTTTGTTTTTTTGGGTGAATTTAGTTTGAAATTCAGTTTTTTGTGTGACAGCTGACATTCAATATGCATTTTTCCCCCACCAAAACTGTTTTTATAATACAGTTGGGGGGTGTTACTCTTAGCGGTATTTAGGGACACAGTCGGTGTTCAGGTTGATACAACTGGTAATGTATCACAACAGAGCATGCATTAAAAATTACTACAGAATTCATTAACAAAAGATTATTGTTAATAATCTTAAGAATAAACATCTAATTTAAAGATGTTTAAATTGTGCTGTGTTAAATTGATGTTATTGTAAATATTGTCACGACTGCTTTGTTGATCGGAACTGCACCCAAGAATTTCACACTCCATTGCACTTGTGTATATGGCTGTGTGACAATAAAGTGATTTGATTTTGATTTGATTTGATAATATGTGAACTAAGGCAGAAGAATTTAAGTGAGTAAAATTTCCATTCCTCACACAAAGCTGTTGTTTGTCTTCAGAAGACTATAGCACATGAGTCATGTTGACTTCTTTTATAGTACTTTGATGATGCTTTTCTGTCATTTGTGGAGCGCGACATCCCCAATCGCTATATTTGTATGGAAAACATTACCCGGGAAAAGTTTATGTCTGTATATGCTGTTTTTTAATTGTTTTTCTATGAAAATATGCGCCAGACCAGTGGTTCCCAACCTTTTTACCTTTAAGCTCCCTATACTTATAAATAAGTCTACACATACAGTATATTACCACCATGGATGCACGCTCTCTCCTCGCACGCTATGTGTTTGCCCGTGCACACACGAGAGAGCACTATCATCGATGGCTGTGAGAAATGCAAAATGATGATTATAATACAGTGATTTTTGGGAACGTGCATTGCCATGGATTTTGCATAATCCCGATAGACATGATACTTGATACATTTCTAACAGTTGATATTTCTACTGGTCTATTACACATTGATGCAGAGCCACGCAGCTGCTTGTTGGTCTCGTTATAAAGCATCAAGAAGGTATGCCGCTTTAAATAGTTTTTACAGTCTTGCAGTGCATGGTTATGATGTTATAGAATTTTCATGACCATTGAAGATCCAAGAAAAAGAAACCCACAAGCACTTGTCCACGTGACAGCCAGCGCACCTGCATTAGAAGCAGAATACTGTAAGTTAAGTTTTAACTTCTAAGATAAGAACTTTTAATTCTGATGGTAGGCTGCAATAATAAGTTCATAACTCTGGGCGATAAATCAGCTGTTACTCGCACCGTGCATTCAAATACTTTTCTGAATTCGCAAGTAGTAATTTTTACTCGCAAATACGAGTAAAACGCTCAGATGGATAACAACTCTATGTGTTGAGATCAAAGCAAGTGGTCAGTGGCTTGGTGGTTTGGCATTAGAATTAAGAACAGATCTGTTATTTTGCCCCTTATCCTTTGCCCTTACCCTTGTTACTTTGCATCCTTTGGCAGTCAGTATCCTTACGAATCATCTTCTCATTTTATTCATTTTTTTTTTTTTTACTGTTGAACGAAAGGCAAAAAGCATTTAGCAGTGCTTTTGAGGCATCGATATATTAAAATTAGCCAACATTTAAATTAGAAGCCTAATTTGAGTGCTTTCCAATTCACTCAGTTAGCCTTTTGTTTAACAGTCTGGCGTAATAGCATTGGGAGACCACAAGAGGGTGATATAACATGTACTGAAACCGGTCACGGTCACTCTCAAGGAGCTGTAAAATGCCGTCACGATCAAGGAGATCACACACACAGGATGAGCTGATGCAGTGCGGCAAATGGCAGTCCAAAGTTATGAAGGTTTTTCTACTTCAAGACTGAACATAATTGACGTTGATGAGTTTGCAGGTTAGCGTATGAAACTGGTGTATCTACGCAAACTGAACAATTAGAAATGGCAACATTTATTATGCAATTTCTCTGTATGTATCCTTGAATAGGTCTTTCATTCAAGCAGTCAAACAACAAAACAACATACTTGTAACTGAACTACATTGTGTAGGCTATATGAAAGATACATATATGCAATATATCATCCAGTGATGGCTAGGGTAAATAATCTTTGTCCTTTGATAATGATTTAGGTCAAATTTTATGGAAAACAAGTTGCGCTACATGGCGCTGCAGAATTTTCATGCTGAATGTTGGCAGTGTGTGCGTACCTTCGTGAAAAATAATTGTCTCAAATTTTAGAATGCACCATGTCATCCACCAGATGCGTCCAATGTGCGACCCCCTTTAATTTACCCTGCCACTCACACTTTACCAAAATTGTGTTGAGAAATGTGTTTTAAAAAGACAAAGACTATTGTGCAACAAACAGCCCAATTTATGTCTGAACAAAATACTGATATTTATCGTTAATCATCAGGAAAATCTTCTGATTATCAATGCGTGAAAAAGGTATCGATCCCGAGCCTAGTTAGCATACCCATTTATTTCAATGGTAGTAGCTGAACAATTTGGAACAGCAGAAAGATGACGAGACAACACTGATTGGCTGATGGGACCATGAGAACGTGCACAGCCCCAAGCCCTTAACTAGCAACATGGAAAAACAAGGTCTATTTAATGTTTTTAAGAGTCCACCAAAAATTGGAGAAACGTACTATAATAATAAAACATTTATGTTGCTTGCATTTTGAAGGACCATCAATGAAGAAACATGCTTTTTGACCTGCGTAGTGGTGTAGTTACAGCATCTATTAGCAGGGGATAACTGCTCATGCTAACCAACAAAAACCTTGAACCCCTTGGCTGAAGTCACACAATAGTCATCGTTTATTTCACTTAAAGGTACAGTAAGCGATTTTTTTCATGGAAAGGTATGCAAAAATGTTTACTACTCCCTGAAAGATATTAATAAAATAAGTGTCATGAGATATCTCAACTGTCTCTATGACAGCACTTGACTGTGTAAACAGCAAACGAATATATGTCCGCGATCTGCGGACAATGACGCTTTCTGCCTGTCTGTCTGTGTGCTTTCTGCACATACTCACAGTACTGTATTTGCAGTGAATTATTGAGGCATAATGCCATTTTTATGCCATGTTGCTCATAAAATTGGCCAGTTAAGGGTACAATTTTGCTGCTGTTGTTTTTGACAACTGTTTCTGCTTGTGTCGGTCTCAATAAAGCTCATTTGATGTCTTTGGAGTGTGGCTAGAATGGCAAAAATCTTACAACACCTTTAAGAATTCTGCCAGTCACATCCCCTAGAAGCCAAAGTGTCTGAAACTCTTTAGGGTACTTAAACGCTAAGCAGTGTCAGATGTAACCAGTTGGGGAGTTTTACAGTGGCACTATCACTATCTGTTGATTGACAGCACAGTTCTGAGCAGTCTTTTCAAAGGAGGGGTAGTTAGAAGAAATTTAGAGAACAAATGGATTGATTGGTAGGAAAAATGTGGTGGCCAGCGCTAGGGCTCAGAGGGACATCTGTTGATAAACCTGTGAGAGTGTTGTTTAGCACATCTTCTTGTTTCCATTGCTCTCTTTGCATGGTTGCACACAGGATCACACACATAGAATGCAGTGAAAGCAAATCAAGAAAAGCTCAGACTGAGTTTCTGCCACACCACTTGAACAGAAGAAATACGCATACTAAGCACGGCTGTTCTGTATGTACATGATTTGTTGAATTAGTACCTTTTTTCTGTTATTTCTTGTCATGACTAAAAAATTAGGTTTGAGCAAAGGTTTGCAATCCAGGCCATCTGTGTTGACTTTTCTAATAGAGGCATCTGAAAGTCCCATTAGCTTCATATACACCCAACTTCCCTTCAGGCCTTAAAACATTGCTTTTCATAATAATAACATTTTATCACTGTTATTGTTAGCATGAGATGACTCTGCCATAATTATTCACAGATTGGGTTGTTATCTAATTTTGGTTTCCATTTAGACAATACCTGCAGGTCGTAATACGTCCTGGCTATTGTACTGACCTGTGACAAGTAAGCTGAAACTGTACACCAGCGCAGAAGTTCTCCAGTCTTCTCTCCTGAGGCTCTGCCTTTCTTGGGATCTGCAAACTAAATTATTTCTGGACAAACATACCAGTTTTTGACCTGAAGAACTATAACTGTGGGATTCCAATGGATCTGTGCTCATATGAGCCTTATATAACACACTACCTGCTGGTTAGGTCATAGGTGATTTTAAGATTGTCAAACTAGTTAACCAGTTTATGGAACGTGATTAACCAGTTTCCCACCAGCTTAGCCAAAGTGGACTACCAGTTCTGACCAAGTTGACTAAGGTGATTGACCAAGTTGACCTCAGCCCCATGGACTAGTCCAGCTGGTCATCCACCTAAACCAGCATGGACCATCTAATGACCAGTTTTGACCATCTATTAACCATCTACTGTTACGAACTACCAGCTTTATTTTAGCAGGACTGGTATGGGACAGGTCTTGACATGACAGTTGTTCTGTGACAATTGACATTTTACATTAATCTACTTAAAATTGGTCTTTCAGTATGTAAAAGAGAAACAATAGCTGTTTGTGGTTTAGGATGGATGTTTAGCTGGTACCACACGTTCAAGTGGTACCACAAATCTTCAAGTATGCCATAGCAATCTATGGTTTTGGCCAGATTGTTATTGTGAGGATAGCCTAGCATGACTAATCGAGAAATTTTGAGCCATCAGTCCAAGTATTCTTGTTAAATGGGTCAGACTCAGTATAGCATATAAGGCCTCATATATAGGGATTTTTATTTTTAGTGCATAGCCTTACAATGGTACATAAGGAAGCCCTTTATAGAAAATAATAGGCCTTTGGTGTCATCAAATGCATGCTTTAGGGTCCATGCAGAACGGAACAGAAATGGATCTGAATGCAGGTGTGTCAGGATGCGTTTATAACAGTTGAAGTTCTTTTTAACTTGACATGGAGTCTAAAAAATGCGGCACTCCAGCGTGAGGAACAGTAAAATATGTCCGTCTAGCACTTGTTTACATAGAAAAATAATTGAAAAACAGTGTGGAGGTACACAAAAACACGTTTGGTGAGAACAACCCATTAATATTAATTGTCCTCGCCAAGTCAAGCATCGGTATTGCTATTGCTCAATCTTAGGATTGGTCCTTTGAAAGAATCTTAAACCTAAGTATTAAACAGGATGCGTGAGTAATGCATTCTGCACAATTGGTGCTACAGACATGAATGATATTGTACCTCAAATTGTGTGGCTTGTTGAGGAGAGGTGGTCAAGAGGTAATCAGTCAGACATGAGCCATATCTAGAGACCAGAATATCATAGAGACATGAAGGTGAGCTGTTTTGACGTGGGTCAGTAAGCAACCACCTAGCAACCACCCAGAACAGCCTAGCAACAACATAGCAATGCCCTGGCAAGCACCCTCAATACCCTGGCAAAGTGGTGGCAGCTTTTGCTCGGGCAAGCATCACTCACATTTTCTTCTGAAAATGTGAAAATCAAGTTGTTTATTAACATTCTACAAAGCCTGTTTACATTTGTTGTAAGCCAGAGACTCAGTCTGGATCCATTTGCATGTCACTAATCAACAGAACATCCGCCGACCAATCGGCTCTGTTTGCGTGTGACATGGGGCCTGCTCTGCAGAGCACAGATTGATGTCAGGAGCTGGCAGTGGGTGACCTTCCTCTAGTCTGAGCTATAGCAAGCAAATAACTTAATTGAATGCAGCAAGGCCTTCACTTTCAACTCAGCAGTTGTCAGACACAGGGGGTAAGAAGGGGGACCCTTTAAGTCCCAGAGTGTGGAGACAGACAGGGGACAGAGGCACAGCTGCTCCCCTGAGGAGATGGAGGTTGATGGTGGTAAGAGCCGTGAAGGGCATGCAGTGGTCTCCAGCTCTTGGCGTATATGGAACTGGATTCTTTGCTATTAGGCCACATTTATGCTGTGCTCAAAACTAACAAGCGTGCCTTTGTTCACTCTGTTCCTACTCAATTTGATAACAGATATGTTTTTTAAAGGACATGTTACATAAAGTGTGTCAGGTTACTGGATGATTTTTTAGGTCAGTGGACTGATTTAGGTCAGTTATAGCTGATTACTTGTATGATGGCTTATTTTATGAATCCAATATGTCCGATATGTCTTGCCTATTCATTTGTTTAATAAAGCAACACTCACACTAAAGCTTCTATCCAGAATTTTACATACTTTAAGTGAAAAGTGTTACTGAAAGATTTATAGGTCAGTGGACTGATAGGACTTTGTAAGGATATGATTTTGTGGCCGTGGTTGATACTACATAGCTAGTTAGCTAGTAAGATTAAAAAAAAAAATGTGTTACCTCTTGAGTAAAAAAAAATATTTAGAGAAAAAAACATTCAGAGAAAAACAAAAATTCAGAGAGAAATACAATTTTAGAGAGAGAAAAACACATACAACAGGTATGTTTTAGGAAGGCACTAAAACACCTAAGCATAAGATTTCATGGCCGAGGTTGGTACCACATGCTAATTGTTAGCTAGTAAGATTTTTAAAAAAGTGTTGCCTCTTGAGGAGTAAAAAAAAAATTCAGAGAGAAAAAAAAATTCAGAGAGAAAAAAAAGAATTCAAAGAGAAAAAAACAATTATTCGGAGAGAAAATTCAGAATTTTTTTTTTTTTCAGAGAAAAATATTAGAGAGAATTTAGAGAGAAAAAAAATATCTGAGTTAAAAAAAAAATGGCCCCAGAAAAAACAAAAAAATAATAATAATAATTTAGGACATAGGCTCAGGAAAAAAACAAAAAATTCACCTAATGATTTTAGCCCTTGCGGTTCAGGGCTTCCATAGATAGTTATGGCAGATTACTGGTAATATTGTCATTAATACAAAAAAGTAGCAGCTTGAAACTGTTACCTCAAGGATCTATTTCTACTTGATTTAGCCAATGAAAATTACTTTCGTGTGAATACATTTTTCAGGTACATTTAATCAGATTAAATACATTTTTGAATGAAACAAACTAGTTAATTTAGATGTTACCACACGAAGCAAATTGTTTAGGTAACAATACCTCACAAAACATTTTATACAGTGTATATTGTGCATCCGTAGTTTTAAATAATGTTTGATATTGAAAGACATTCAGATCAGTCTATTGCACCCAATTTATTAAGAACATTGTAAAGAGGAAAAGGTAATGAGTCATGCACTTTCTGCATGTAAGAAAACATCCTGGTTACTTGCGTAACCTCCGTTCCCTGATGGAGGGAACGAGACGTTGTGTCGATGTAGTGACACTAGGGGTCACTCTTGGGAGCCCGAAACACCTCTGGTCTTTGAGAAAAGGCCAATGAAAATTGGCGAGTGGTATTTGCATACCACTCCCCCGAACATACGGGTATAAAAGGAGCTGGTATGCAACCACTCATTCAGGTTTTGTGCTGAGGAGCTGAGACAAGGTCCCGGCCATTTCAGCGGGTAGTCCAGCATTGTGGCAGGAGGGACACAACGTCTCGTTCCCTCCATCAGGGAACGGAGGTTACACAAGTAACCAGGACGTTCCCTATCTGTCACTCACTCGACGTTGTGTCGATGTAGTGACACTAGGGGTCCCTATACGAAACGCCACAACTGGCTGAACTGTGTTACATGAACTGGCGGTGTGTGACTGGCAGACCACTGTGTGCCTCGTAGCCACTGCACCAGGCCGACACGTAACCTCCCCCAACACTGTTATGAGTGTCAAACGGCCCTTCGGGGACAAGTTGACTGCCCAAAAGATAGAGACAAGCTAGCCCAGTCGTGGCCTCTTATCCTCTCTTTTTTTTCTCTCCCCAAAAAAAGAGTGACATTTGTTAACTGACTGGGGCCACCAGGTCTACGTCGGGGGGATGTCAAAGCGGAGACCACACCCCAACCGGGGGGGGGGGGGTATTTTGAGTGGAAATATGTCACATGGTCTTGCCGAGCTTTGTCGGAAGTATGTCATGTGTAGAAGTCCCATGGTAGGTCCTACCCTACGGGGGAGGAGTTTCTACAAACGTGGTGACTGGGGCAGAGGGGCCTCTGCCCAAGGAAGATGCAGTTTACCAACAGGGAAATGAATTAGCGGAAGAAATGCATCGCATGGGGTTACCTATGGGGAACCAACACATGCGGAGCACCTACCCCAGTACAGGGCTTAGTTAGCACATGTACTGAGCCGGCAGCGAGTTTCTCCGCAAAAACGTCTGCCACTGGTCTCGGAGGAAGTCATCCAGGGAACACAGTTTGTGAACACTACTGGGAGTCAACAGCGCACGTCTTCAGCTCAGGGGAGGTGAAAGGTGCTATGCGCAAGCGATTCACCCGGCCAGCTGTCCCGGACTTACCTGCTTGTGCCTGCCACTACACGGGACGAAACCGGTTCCACCCGGAGATTGTAGAACCTCGCAAATGTGTTGGGTGTTGCCCAGCCCACTGCTCTGCAAATGTCTGTTAGAGAGGCACCACTGGTCAAGGCCCAGGAGGCCACCACACCCCTGGTAGAATGGGCTCATAGCCCTGACGGGGGCGGCACGTCCTGAGCGTGATATGCCATTGCTATGGCGACAATGAGCCACTGGGCGATCCTCTGCTTGGAGGCAGCGCTTCCTTTCCACTGTCCAACAAAGCAGACAAAGAGCTGCTCAGAGACTCTAAAGCTCTGCGTGCGATCCAAATACAGGTGGACACAGCAACTTCAGAGCTGGGTCTGCCTCCTCCTGGGGCAGCGCTTGCAGGTTCACCACCTGATCCCTAAAAGGGGTCGTGGGAACCTTGGGCACATAGCCCGGTCGAGGTCTCAGGATCACGTGAGAGTAGCCCGGACCAAACTCCAGGCACGTTTCGCTGACAGAGAATGCTTGCAGGTCTCCTACCCTCTTGATGGAAGTGAGCGCAGTCAGGAGGGCAGACTTCAAAGAGAGTGCCTTAAGCTCAGCTGACTGCAGGGGCTCAAAGGGGGCTCCCTGTAGACCCAGAAGAACTACAGAGATGTCCCATGAGGGAATGAGGTGCGGTCTGAAGGGATTCAACCTCCTGGCATCTCTCAGGAAACTGATGATCAGGTCGTGCTTCCCTAAGGACTTACCATCCACTGTGTCGTGGTGTGCCACTATAGCGGCTACATACACCTTCAAGGTGGAGGGGGACAGCTGCCCTTCCAACCTCTCCTCCAGGAAGGAAAGCACCGATCCGACTGTGCATCTCTGGGGGTCTTTGCGTCGGGAAGAACACCACTTAGGGAACAGACGCCACTTCAAGGCATACAGGCGCCTCGTAGAAGGGGCCCTAGCCTGAGTGATCATGTCTACCACTGCGGGTGGTATGCCACTTAAGTCTTCCACATCCCGTCCAGCGTGAGGTCCGAGAACCATGTATGGGTGGGCCAGTAGGGTGCTACCAGGATGACCTGCTCCTCATCCTCCCTGACCTTGCACAGGGTCTGTGCAAATAGGCTCACTGGGGGAAACGCATATTTGCGTAGTCCATGGGGCCAGCTGTGTGCCAGCGCATCTATACCAAGAGGTGCCTCGGTCAGGGTGTACCAGAGCGGGTAGTGGTAGGATTCTCGGGAAGCGAACAGGTCTACCTGTGCCTGCCCGAATTGACTCCAAATCAGCTGGACCACCTGAGGGTGGAGTCTCCACTCTCCCCTGAGGGTAACCTGTCGTGACAGCGTGTCCGCTGCAGTGTTGAGGTCGCCCGGGATGTGAGTGGCTCGCAGCGACTTGAAGTGCAGAGGAGGAGGAGGAGACTCGCAGGTCCAAGATTGGCCGCAACCCACTGCCTTTCTTCGATACAATGAAGTAGGGGCTGTAAAACCCCTTCTTCATCTCAACCCCTCCGTCTGCTGCTTCACCGCCGAGAACTGCTGGGCAAAGTCCTCAACGGTGTCACCGAATAGGCCAACCTGGGAAATGGGGGCACCAAGGAACCGTGCCGTTGCCGTCAGGGACGACGTAAACCTACAGGCCTTGGACGGGAGCTTTGGGTGCCCGCGCCAGGTGGCTGCGCTCTGCGGGCATAGGTGCACCACGAGCGCCTTATCCACTGGGGGGATCGCTGAATAGCCCTTGGCTGCCCCACCATCGAGGGTAGTGAGGGCGGGGGAGCTGAAAGATCGGGACCGGGCAGTAAAAGGTGCCTCCCACGACCTGGTCAGCTCCTCGTGCACTTCCGAGTAGAAAGGAACTGGGGCGGGGCATGGCTGTGAGCGGCGCCGCGAGCCCAGGAACCAATCATCGAGCCGCGAGGGTTCAGGGGAGAGCGGAGGGTTCCACTCTAGCCTGATGCTCGCGGCTGCCCGGGAAAGCATGTCCGTCATCTCCGCGTCAGCCTGTGACTGGGCAACCATACCCGAGGGGGGGATCCCAGCTGAGGCTTCCGTGTCCGACTGGACGAGCTCGCTCTCCAATGCTGCGCTCGAGAGCTCATCACCTTCGCGAGCTCCGAACAAGAGGTCGAACTCGCCGTGAGACGAGCCGGCGGACTCATCCGGAAGCCCAGAAGACAGACGAGCGTGCTGGGGAATGAGAGGTCCGTGGGGGGATACCCGGTGGAGGTGGTCCCGTTGGGGTCCCTAAATCGCCCCCAGTGCTAGCCGCGCTGGCCTCATACCCGTAGGTAGAAGGACCGAGACGGGGAGCCACTGGGGTGGCTTGCTTTCTTACGAAGGCAAGCCGCGACTGCAACGTTTCCATGGTCATGTTCTCGCAATGAGTACATGATCCATCCATGAATGCTGTCGCCGCGTGGATAGCGCCCAGACATGAAAGACAGCGATCGTGACCGTCAGAAGGCGAGGGATAACGACCGCAACCAGGAATAACACACAAACGGAAAGGCATCTTTTAAAAGATTCGTCTTTAAAAAGACGTTCCGTGTGTGCCGCTCTTTTAGAGAAATATACTCTTTTTTAGAATATACACTTTTATTTCTGCCGAAGCGCCCAGGGGCGTTCTCTGCAGTGCACCAGTGCAGGGGGGGAGATGCCACTGAAATGCGCCATCAGATCCAGCAGAGGTGAATGAACAGCCGTGGGAATTCAGCTCAGTGAACATCGACCGTTCGGCTCCGAAGAGAAAATCTGAATGAGTGGTTGCATACCAACTCCTTTTATAACCATATGTTTCGGGGGAGTAGTATGCAAATACCACTCGCCAATTTTCATTGGCCTTTTCTCAAATACCACAGGTGTTTCGGGCTCCCAAGAGTGACCCCTAGTGACACTACATCGACACAACGTCAAGTGAGTGACAGATAGGGAACTTTACGTAATGCAGTAACTACAATATCACTACAATATCGAAATTCAAAAGACTTGAGGATTAGTAACAGAATTAGCATTTTGGGGTAAACTGTGTCTTTAAAGTAACAATCATCCAGCTGTAGATGTTGTAGGTATCCAAATGTAGACTTGTGTATATTCAGATGCCGCATGTATTCCTCATGATAAATAATGTCTTCCATTTTGTATACACTCATAGCCCTTAACTCCCTTCCACTCTTTCTCTCAAGATCAGCTACTGTAAACTGAACTCTGGAATGTTTAAGATGTTGATGGCAAATCCCCTGCACTTTTTTCATTTCTGTGGCTCTCTCCCTCAGTCTCTTCTGGTGGGAACCCTCCTATTAAACCTAATGGGCCAGACGTCTCTTTTCCAAGCTTGGGTCAGCTGCTGATTTAGTCACTCTGTAAACAGTGAGATGTCCCCTGTAAAGCACAACCACAAATAGTAAACTTACATGAGTTCTTAAACCGGTAAGTTGGAGGATTCCAAAATTCATGACTCTTTAAGAGTAAGGGCCTGTTATTCTTTCAGGCTACTTTAACATCTAGGACTTGGACAGGGGTAAAAGGACAGGCAGGTTTGAGCTCATTTGGCACTGATGTGTATTTAGAAATACATGTTTGTCTTCTGTACGTGTTCCAGGCAGATTAAACTTCTCTGTTTACATGTTGAGGATATTTGTAACTGTAGCCTGAGAGTCACATAGGTATTATTGTGTGTTGTGATTTGAGTCAGCTGGGTGTAAGGGGTGATGAGGTGGGGGGGGGGGGATTTTTAAAATTGTTATTATTATTATTAGAATTATTATATACATTATTAACATTAATTTTAAGTGAAAATAAATTTGATTAAAGTATATTTTTCTTAACCCATTTTTGCAAAATACAGAGTAAGAAAATTATTTTTGCAGTGCAGGAAGGGGACCAAAGGAAAAAGTTTAAAAATTTGTCACTGAAAATAATCTGAATATTAATGTCTATTGTGGTTATGGCCATATTTACTAAGAATAGTGCCATTCAAATCATAGTAAGCAAGCCAAATGTGACAGTGGGAAGAAAAACTCCCAAAAATGTTTAAGTAAGTTAAGGAAGAAACCTTGGGAGGAACCAAAACTCAGCTGGGGTAGCCCTCCTCCTAAGGCTGTTTCAAATGTATCCAAACATACATGGATGCAAACACGCACAGATGTCCATTAACAGAATACAAATGAGGCACAGAGTGTTTATAGTTCTAAACTGATAAAATTTTCCAATGAAAAATGAAATGAACAATTGTATGCTGATGTATTGCAAGAGTCCATAAAAGACCAACCCCAAGAAATTGGAGTTTGTGGTTTTTAGTCAACAAAAAGTCAACTTTTAGCAGATATACACATTTTAAGTTTACAGTTTTTCTCTTTTGGAAAAAGAGACCAAAAATATTAATAACTCATCTTGCACCCATAAGCAAATCAAAATCTTTGTCCAATCAAATGCTCTCAAGAATGAGAATGTCCCTCTTCCTAATATTACCTGCCTCTGACAAACAATAGCAAGGAGTAAATCATTGGCAATAAAAAAATAAATAAAACAAAAATAAACAGAGATAACAGATAACCCAAGTCTTTCTATCTGACTGTGCTTCGGCTTTGCTCACAAACATTCTTTTATTCCAGTTACGAAAGGTTTTCAATGCTTACTGTCTTTGACAAATCCTTTATAGTGCTTGAAGTTGCAGATCACAGATCATGGTACGGCTGTTCCAGTTCACTTGAGGAGATGGAAGCGCTCTGTAAACATGCATGAGAAGCGGCCGCATACCTGCACGGTATATTTCCCACACCAGGTCTGTTTTCTGCTCTTGACTGGCATATTTTACAGGACACATCATTAAATGTGCTGTTATCAGCATCTGCTCTGCATCCATGCTGACCGGCAGGCATTTCTGCGTGCTCTACCAGAGATCTCCATAATTCAATAACCTGTCCGCTGGATTCTCATCTTATACGTCCCCCTCACTCTCCTCAGGGCCAACGGTTTCAGAATATACGGTTATGTTTGCTGGGCACAAAGCAGGTATGCAAAATGTGATAACATAGATGTCAGGTGAGGCTACAGTGTAAAGGTCATAGCAGAATACGTCACTTTACTACTGTCTTAAGTTTTACCCTACGTTTTCACAGATGTGGAAGTAATCCACTCAATAGACCAAAGTCAGGTTAGACGCCATATTGAAATTTACGTGGATGCAAACGAGACTGTGAGGGCTAGACTTACAGTCTGTTGGGTTTGATGCAAGGTTTCTTCATGGTGTCCTGCCATGGACACCATGCCTGTTTAATGTTTTCCGTATAGTATACTTATGAACAGAGATGTCAACCTGTTCCACTGATTGCTTTTGAAGTCTTTAGCTGTCACTTTAGGGTTCTTTTTTTTACCTCATTGAGCATTCTGATGTGTGCCCTTTGAGTCTTCTTTTCTAGACAGCCACTTCTAGGGAGAGTAGCCACAGTACTAAATGGTCTCCATTTATAGACATTTTGTCTAAATTTGGACAGATGAATATTTAAGCTCTTCAAGATAACTTTTTAAACCCTTTCCAGCTTTATGCAAAGCAACAATTCTTGATCGTAGGTCTTCTGAGATCTCTTTTTTTTTTTGCGAGGCATGGTCCGTATCAGCAGATGCTTCTTGTGAATTGCAAACTCAAAATGTTTGATTGCTTTTTATAAGTCAAAGTAGCTCTAACCCACACCTCCAATCTCATTTCATTAATTGAACGCCAGGTTTGCCAACTCCTGACTTTTGTTGACGTCATTAGCCTAGGGGTTCACATACTTTTTCCATCCTACACTCTGAATGTTTGAATGATGGATTCAGTATGTGTAAAAACAATACAATGATTTGTGTGTTATAAGTTGAAAGATTGTGTTTGTTAATTATTGTAACTTACATGAAAATCAAACCAGATTTTAAGACAAATTTATACTGCACATAAATGCAGGTAATTCCAAAGGGTTCACATACTTTTTCTTGCCAATGTATATTGCAATTTGGATATAAATGCGATCCCCCTCCTGATGTAAATTAGATCTCACAACGATTACACTTCTAATAGTTCTCAAAGACCCATTCCTGATAACCATTACATAATTTATGGCTATTATCAAAGGAAATACTCCATGTAATCCAAAAATCATTTTTTTCTGTATATTTTCTGTCAATGTGAAAATTTTACCTGTTCAACACCTGTTATGTGAGCTGTGTGAAATAGGCCTTAAAGAAAACTGATGCAAAATAATCTACCATAATAATGTATAAATGTATGACCCCAAAGGTTCAACCTGTTTTCGTGTAGTTAACACAGCTTGGATACATGCCCATTGTTATGTCTTCCTTCTTTCCTATAGATGTTTCCTAAAAATAACATTAGCGTATGTGTTTGGCACGGACCGATAAATCTGTTCTTAACTTAATTTAAACTTAATCCTGTTACCATTTACCTATGCACTATATACAAACTGTTTTTGCAGTCACAGATTTATATCAGGAGCATATGGCACACACAGGGTACATCAGGGCCCTTGTTACTGGGCCCTGTTTGACCAGTGGCTAAAGACAGTTACAAAAAGTGGATTGCACACATTTTCTCGCTCATCACTTTTTCTTTATTTGTTACTGCTGTATTTGAGAGGAATGCACAAATGCAATAATGACTTAGTATGCCACCACCACGAGCTTGAGGAGCTTTAGGTGCATTAGACAATACTGATTGTTTGAAATTATGATTTAGAATGTGCCAAACGTTCCGTCTGGCATGTATCCAGGGGTTAAATCACACCTTGTCGGCTTTCAGGACCACAAACTTTTTAATCATATTTGTTAATAATTTTTTCAGTCATCATCAGCACGTGACTGGCTTACCAATTGCTTATGGAATAGTTGTTTCACTTGGATTTGATTATAGTCTGTTACATCACATTACACAAATTGATTTATGTTAAACCACATCTCCGGTGGACTTGCATCGTGACCTTTAACCTCCTTGTGTGGCCTTTTTCAACATGATGAAGTGCCATACTTAACGAATCATCATTTCTGGCATTAGCGAATCATAAATCACCTGTAAAGAATGTTGGCTTGAGTGTGTGCACACTTGGGTTAGTTTTAACTTTAACACACGTCTAGCGTATGAATGGGAACTCTCACACTACGTCTAATGTAGAGCAAACCTGGAGGCCGATCAGTTTGATGACCCATCCACCCACACTACAGCCATATGTGCAGAGCCGTGACACAGTTACCCTGTTTCAAAAACAGAGCAGTTACTGATCTAATTAGAATGGTTTGTGTTTGTATTTATCTGAATCACGCAAGGTAATGTTTGAATTTTTGATTCAAGATTGCAAGATTGAATTGTAATGGCTTTTTGGTAGTGTTTTTGTCTTTTTCCCATTATATTTATAACTGCTGTCATAATATGAGATAATCCTTGGAAAAAGCATTTAAATGTCACTAAAATGAAGGTAATTTCCTAGAGGAATATGTTATTGCTTAGAGGTTGCTCTTTTAAATAAGCATTATTGATGTACAGAATCGTATACTTGTTCATTACATTTTCATTTTACTTGAAGAGATAGTTCACCCAAAAATGTAAATTCTCTCATCATTTACTCACCCTCAACTTTCTTTCTTCAGCAGAACACAAACGAAGATTTTTAGAAGAATATCTCAGCTCTGTAGGTCCATACAATGCAAGTGAATGATGATCAGACCTTTGAAGCTCCAAAAATCACATACAGGCCACATAAAAGTAATCTATAAGACTCCAGTGATCATCTTCAAAAGTGATATGATAAACGTGGGTGAGAAACAGATCAATGTTTAAGTCCTTTTTTACTATAAATCTCCACTTTCACTTTCACATTTTGAAAGTAAAAGTGGAGATTTATGGTAAAAAAGGACTTGGGAATTGGGAAGCGGCATCTTTGATTTTTGACAGAAATGACATCGAGGCTGTGAGGGATAGACTTACAGTCTCATCAATGGGTTGTACAGTTGTTTAAAGTGTTTTTGGATTGTTCCGCTGATGAAAAATAAAAAATTTCAAGAAATTAGAATTAGAAATCAGTAGACAAAAAAACTCCAGAAAACATAAGTTGTGGAAAATTAGATGTGTACTAGGAACTTTTTGATAGCTTTATTTACATGCACTGTTCATGTGATTAAAAAAATTGTAAGTCACTTTTTAAAATCAGGAAACTAAAATAGGTAATTAATGACTGCTCTGGGATTATTATGTAAAATTACTGGAATATATATATATATATATATGTAACAGTAAAATGTCGAGCAAGGAGGAGGCGGGAACCAGCTGAATAATCAACATAAACTTTTAATGCATAAATGAACTTAAAACAACATAAAACATAAGGACTCCATCACGGCCCGGCCACGTCCTCCTCCTCGTCACACTCCTCCCAGGCCGGGGCGCCACCAGTCTGACTACCCCGCCCCCCCCAATCTCCGGGGGAGGGGGGGGGACGCTGCCCTTCCGGCCGTTCTGTCACCCACCCCGCTTCCTGTGAACCTGGGGGAGAGACAAGGGGAGGCGTGGGGAGAGGGAAAGGGTGAGGAGGAAAGAGAGAAGAACTTGCTCACCGGCTCCTGGTTGCGCTGTCCCACAGTCCTCAACCGCTCCTTCACCCTCTGGCGGACACCAGCTCGCTCCTCCCCCGGTGGATGGCAGTGAATCCTCCAGCCCCTGGCGGACGGAACCGCTCTTCCCCTTCTCAGCGGCCGGCAGTGACCCGTCTATCCCCAGGCAGACAGCCGCGGCTACTCCCCTGGCGGATGGCAGTGGCGAGGACTCCGCAACAGCGCATCCCTCCTCCTTCTCAGGTTTCGGCATATATATATATATATATATACACACATACAGTTAAAGTCAGAAGTTTACATGCACCTTAGCCAAATACATTTAAACTCAGTTTTTCACAATTCCTGACATTTAATCGTAGAAAACATTCCCTGAATGTGAAATGTCAGAATAATAGTAGAGAGAATGATTTATTTCAACTTTTATTTCTTTCATCACATTCCCAGCGGGTCAGAAGTTTACATACACTTTGTTAGTATTTGGTAGCATTGCCTTTTAATTGTTTAACTTGGGTCAAACTTTTTGGAAAGCCTTCCACAAGCTTCTCACAATAAGTTGCTGGAATTTTGGCCCTTTCCTCCAGACAGAACTGGTGTAACTGAGTCAGGTTTGTAGGCCTCCATGCTCGCACATGCTTTTTCAGTTCTGCCCACAAATGTTCTATCAGATTGAGGTCAGGGCTTTTTGATGGCCACTCCAATACCTTGACTTTGTTGTCCTTAAGCCATTTTTCCACAACTTTGGAGGTATGCTTGTGGTCATTGTCCACAAGACCAATTTGTGACCAAGCTTTAACTTCCCGGCTGATGTCTTGAGATGTTGCTTCAGTATATCCACATAATTTTCCTTCCTTATGATGCCATCTATTTTGTGAAGTGCACCAGTCCCTCCTGCAGCAAAGCACCCCCACAACATGATGCTGCCACCCCCATGCTTCACGGTTGGAATGGTGTTCTTTGGCTTGCAAGCTTCACCCTTTTTCCTCCAAACATAACGATGGTCATTATGGCCAAACAGTAAAATTTTTGTTTCATCAGACCAGAGGACATTTCTCGATGTGCACTTGCAAACTATGGTCTGGCTTTTTTATGGTGGTTTTGGAGCAGTGGCTTCTTCCTTGCTGAGCAGCCTTTCAGGTTATGTCAATATAGGACTTGTTTTACTGTGGATATAGATACTTGTCTACCTGTTTCCTCCAGCATCTTTACAAGGTCCTTTGCTGTTGTTCTGGAATTGATTTGCACTTTTCGGACCAAACTATGTTCATCTCTAGGAGACAGAATGCGTCTCCTTCCTGAGTGGTATGATGGCTGCGTGGTCCCATGGTGTGTATACTTGCGTACTATTGTTTGTACAGATGAACATTGTACCTTCAGGTGTTTGGAAATTGCTCCCAAGGATGAACCAGACTTGTGGAGATGCACAATTGTTTTTTCTGAGGTCTTGGCTGATTTTCTTTGATTTTCCCATGATGTCAAGCAATGAGCTTCTGAGTTTGAAGGTAGGCCTTAAAATACATCCACAGGTACACCTCCAATTCAGTACACCAATTAGAAGCTAATTGGCTAATTGTCTAAAGGCTTGACATCATTTTCTGGAATTTTTCAAGCTACTTAAAGGCACAGTTAACAAAGTAGATGTCCTAAATGACTTGCGAAAACAATAGTTTGCTTATATTAAATCTGTGCAGTGGTTAAAAAATGAGTTTTAATGACTTCAACCTAAGTGTATGTAAACTTCTGACTTCAACTGTATATAAATATATATATATATATATATAGTATGACAAAAGAACACATCCAGCCACAGAGAACAGCCAAAAAACTGGGCGATCTTGGAATCAGGGATGCTGGACTGTGTCAAGAAAGTCCCATATGTAGTCTATATACATGGAGTTTGGTAGTCTGAGATTACTAGTGAAAATGCTTATATTTTTAATTTAATACAAATTTATATTTACAAATTATATTATCAGCATTACTATTTGAGTGATGAGTTGCATATAAAAAAATAATAATTATAGTATACAGAAATAACAGTTTGTTCATGGTTGTTCATAAACCAAAAAGTCTCCCTTTTGCTTTAATGACAGCATGCACACAAGCTGGCATGGACTTCGCAAGGCTGTGCAAAACCAGCATGATTCAAGAACGTTCCAAAGGGCATCTTGTGTGCTTCAATGGAAGCAAGGAAATCTGACCTTTTGTACAAAGGAGTTAACATTGTCAATTGAAATTAGTGACCTAGAAATAGTGAAGAATCTTAAATATGTCTTATTCATTTTACGTTAACTTCTATTTAAAATCCTAAAACTTTCTGTTTTTTTCCAGGTGTAAATAAAAATAAAAAATCCCAGATTTTGAATGTGGTCTCAGACTTTTGGTCCCCACTGTGTTAACATTTGTTTAGCTTTGTAGCTTGTACCTTGTGGAGTAGATGTGCTGTTCAAGAACTTCTGCTTCTGATTCCAACAAATTTTATGCCAACAAAGTTTACTTAATGTGCATCAGATCAATTGAGCAACATCCTGCACTGAATCATTTTTAAAGTCCCTGAAAGGATGGACTTCTAGAGTAGACCAAAGCCAGTCTGCTTGGAAAACGAGACAGATGATGAAGCTTTTATTCACATGGCTTACTGCATGGTTTTACCTATGCCACTCGTTTAATTGCAGGTTCCATTGTGACAACAATTTGGGCATTTGGGCGTGTTGTCACAAGAGCTCAATATTTGTTCAGTGAACTGTATATTTTTTCTTGGGCAATAACAGTGGAAATGTTCAGTTGCTTTTTTGTAGCCAAGACTTTAGGGTATGTGTCTATAGAGAAATTGACTTTCAAAAATATGAGAAATATTCATTGTAGTAAAAAAGTGTGACAACTAGCCCCGGTCTCTCCTATAAATTTTAGTTTTGATATTTTTAGTGGCGGTACTTTAATTAATGTGCTGACAGCATGCTCAGTCAACTCATCAACTTATCAATTTTGTAAATGTGCAGTTTTGCACATTTCTAATTGCTTACTTGTGGCCATATTGTGAATGTTGCAGTGGAACAAAATAGTTGTTTGCGAGCTTGCCTTCTCACATCTGCAACTAGAATCTAAGCACAATGTAATTATGAAATAAAGATGTATAATGTTTTGACTTCAGATGCCTTAGTATGCTGCTCAGTCACTTTAAGACAACAGCATTGCTTTTCTCATTGCAGTGTTTATTTCAGGAACCTCAGTTGCATTTGCTGTGATCTCAAAAGTCACCAAAACCAATACTGAGAGTGGAAAGTTAAAGACCAATGGAGGCTTCGTCTAAGTCCAATCCCCACTGAGAATATTATGAACTCTATTGTCTAAACTGAGATGAGTTCTCTCAAAGCAAATGAACAAACATCAGCTTACATTAATCATGAACCAGATCTTTTATAAGTCTTAACGCTTGACGTAGCGATCCAAACACCATTACAGATTTTGGCTTGTCTGCTTTGCTGTCAAAAATACATCCCATGTGTACTGTAAATATCACATAGAAAAAGTTTGTAAAGAGCTCATGAAAATTGGAGTGTTGTGGCTTTAGTCCTTTAAGAGCTTTGAGGCCATCTATATGCTAGTGTAATCCTTAAAACTGACGATATGTGCAGATATATGCATGTCTTCCAGGAAAACTGACAAAAAAAATCTGAGAACATATCTTTAACTGACTCATTTTATCAAATCAAATGCTTTCTAGAATGAGAATGTTCCTCCCCATAATAGCATCTTCTGAAGGCAATAGCAAGTAACAAATCATGTTCATGGCTGTCACATAAACTGAAGGCTATTGGCTATTTAAAAAAACAAAGACGAGCTCTTGGATATGCCCCACCCTAACTTCCTGTTTCAACAGGAAATACATCAACACAGAAAAGAAAACTGTTTATCAAGTAATTTCATGCTTTAATTGCAAACTTGCAAGATTGTCAGTCAGTATTTTTTACTTAAGCCTACTGAACAATTCAGTGATGCAAGAAATGTGTGTTTTTACTATATGCTATTGATTTTAATGCCATGCAGATCACCCTCACCATCATGTAACAGTTACGTATTAAGTGATTTATGGAAGGGTCTTGAAAGGTATTTGGATATGTGGTATGTGGTTTTGTGCATTCAGTGGCCCGAACAGCCAAGAATTCATCGTTGCTGAGTGAAGTGTGCCTGGAACCGATATAAAGTATAAAAAAAAAAAAGAATTTCAATCCATTGGTTTCAATCCAGAATCCATTTAAAGAGTGATTTAAATATCTATATATATATCTATATATATATATATATATATATATATATATATATATATATATATATATATACACACACACACACACACACACACACACACACACACACACACTGGCAGCCAAAAGTTTGGAATAATGTACAGATTTTGCTCTTATGGAAAGAAATTGGTACTTTTATTCACCAAAGTGGCATTCAACTGATCACAATGTATAGTCAGGACATTAATAACGTGAAAAATTACTATTAGAATTTGAAAAAGAAAATTCTATTTTAAAGACTACTTTAAAGATTTCTCATCAAAAAATCCTCCACATGCAGCAATGACAGCTTTGCAGATCCTTGGCATTCTAGCTGTCAGTTTGTCCAGATACTCAGGTGAAATTTCACCCCACACTTCCTGTAGCACTTGCCATAGATGTGGCTGTCTTGTCGGGTCCTTCTCACGCACCTTACAGTCTAGCTGATCCCATAAAAGCTCAATGGGGTTAAGATCCATAGCACTTTTTTCCAATTATCTGTTGTCCAATGTCTGTGTTTCTTTGCCCACTCAAACCTTTTATTTTTGTTTTTCTGTTTCAAAAGTGGCTTTTTCTTTGCAATTCTTCCCATAAGGCCTGCACCCCTGAGTCTTCTCTTTACTGTTGTACATGAAACTGGTGTTGAGCGGGTAGAATTCAATGAAGCTGTCAGCTGAGGACATGTGAGGTGTCTATTTCTCAAACTAGAGACTCTGATGTATTTATCCTCTTGTTTAGTTGTACATCTGGCCTTCCACATCTCTTTCTGTCCTTGTTAGAGCCAGTTGTCCTTTGTCTTTGAAGACTGCAGTGTACAAATTTGTATGAAATCTTCAGGTTTTTTTTGGGCAATTTCAAGCATTGTATAGCCTTTATTACTCAAAACAATGATTGACTGACGAGTTTCTAGAGAAAGCTGTTTCTTTTTTGCCATTTTTGACCTAATATTGACCTTAAGACAAGCCAGTCTATTGCATACTGTGGCAACTCAAAAACAAACACAAAGACAACATTAAGCTTCATTTAACGAATCAAATAGCTTTCAGCTGTGTTTGAATTAATGGCAAGTGATTTTCTAGTACCAAATTAGCAATTTAGCATGATTACTCAAGGATAAGGTGTTGGAGTGATGGCTGCTGTCTAAATTTGATCAAAAATGACTTTTTTCAAATAGTGATGGTGCTGTTTTTTACATCAGTAGTGTCCTGACTATACTTTGTGATCAGTTGAATGCCACTTTGGTGAATTAAAATACCAATTTCCTTCCGAAACAGCAAAATCTGTACATTAGTGTGTGTGTGTGTGTGTGTGTGTGTGTGTGTTATATATATATATATATATATATATATATATATATATATATATATATATATATATAAATAATATACAAATTTCAAAATATGATCTTAAGTGGTACATTTTGGTCCTTGGAGTTCTAAATCACTCAAGATCTTAAATTTCATACAAATGCAGTTTGCATTAATGCTGCCTTCACATGCTATCGGAATTAGCATAAATACAAGTTTCCCACTCGGAAGTTGCACATGAATGACCCCTCAAGTAATAATTACAACTGGAAAAATCGGAGATAATTTTGATAGTTGGGGAGGAGGCGTAATCTTTCAACATGGTGGAGGAGTGTACGGTTTCTGTTGAGAATAAATTTTTCCAAATAAAGCTAATTGTTAGAGCTTGCCGTTTCTGTCTTATACATTTATGTATATCAGCAACCATTTGATGCATGTTGTATATTTTCACACTGTGAAAATAGCTTGTATTTGACCAAAATATGTATTATGGTGTGTAATATGTATTATGGTGTGACTTTTATTTTGACTGGTGTTTCCTGTTCTTTCCGACAACAAAGCACTTGAACGCAATGTATTCGTAATAATGACTTCTGAAGTGGCAAGTAGGACAATTCTGATAGCACATGAAGGCAGCATAATTACCTAAAAATTTGCTAATTGTTTTGTCATTATATACACACCCTCATGTCATTCCAACCCCATGTTATTTTCTTAGTTCCGTGACACTGCTTTTTTTTAACCATTCAACGGAAGTGGATGGTGATTTATACTGGAAAATTTCCATCTTCACTTACGATGCGCGTTCATGAGTGAGAAAAGCTTGTTCACTTAAACCTTGCGCATTCACATGTTCACACAAGAACTTAGTTTTTGCCTCGGTTGAACTATTCCTAAATTAAGTTTTTCTTTTGTTAATGTATATTCCATCAGGGATAGTCAGAGATGAATAATCAATCAAATGGTCATTGTAACCCTGCTTTAACAATCAGTATGTAAGCTTGCACAATCAATTCTCTCTGTCTGTCTCTATTTCTCACCCTCTACACACCTTCTCAGTTTTCGGGTGAGGAACGAGGTGTTCACTGATGCTGCTGTTAGACTTTGCTCTGGAATCAATGGGTTAGGTGTTTAGAGGTGTAAATGATAGCCAGCCATCTCTGTCTGAACTTATTTGGCAGCAAAGCTGAATGTCTGACATGCTTAGCACCGCGTGATCTGGCTGCGTTTCGCAAGTACCATAACATGGATGTAAATATGTTCCAAAGGTCACCCTGAACAGGAAGCACTGTCAATCTGGGCTTCTGGATCTCGAAGCTCTGCATATGTACTTAGAAATAGGAGAAACCAGAGTTAGTTGTCACACTTTTTACTCTAGTGATTATTTCTCAGGTTTATTTTCTGAAAGTCAATTTTTCTATAGGCTTAAAGCCTTTTATTACATGTGGTTTCTAGAATACTCGATTCTGATTAGTGAATGGCTCCATCTAGCGGTCTGATATTTCTAAGTAACAACCGTACATCCGGGGATTAAGTCATATATACCTAAGTTATATAGCGCTATATATACCACTTCAGCACAGAAACATAACATACACAACACATTACAGTTTAAATCTTCTTGCATCGCTGTCAGGTGTATTCTGTTGATTCATGTCTTTTATTTTGAAATTCTAGTTCCTGTTTCATGTCATGTGTTCCTGTTTCCCTAGTCACGTGATTTCTGTTTTCCCTCCATGTTCATGTGTCATGTTTTCATTGGTTTATTGTTTAATTATCTTGTTATGAGTTCTGTTTGTTCATTGGTTTATGTTCTCCCATGTCTTGTATTTAAGCCCTTATGTTTGCATTGTCTATTGGTCGAGTATTGTATGTGATGGTATGTCCATGTCCATGTCCATGTCCATGTCCATGTCCATGTCCATGTCCATGTCCATGTCCATGTCCATGTCCATGTCCATGTCCATGTCCATGTCCATGTCCATGTTTTGTAGTCAGGGTTATTGGAGTTCACGTTCAGTAAATAAACTGCACTTAGGTTCTTCATCTTCACGTCCTCGTCATCGTCATCACTGTCAGCAGTTCCAGCATACGTTACAATCGCCTTGCTGGACAGCGAAAGATGCATTTAATAGGTCTTGATATCCTTCTCTCACCCTCTGTGCAAAACAAGCTGAATTACATTATATTAACTATGCTGATGAAAGTGGTTAGGAAATGTTTTCAGTTGCTATAGCTCACTCTGCTTGCTCTCTAATGTTATGTTGCTAGGGTTACAAACAGTGCATTAATATCGAACGGTGATTAAAACTGACCGAAACTACACGTGCATTCAGCGGTTTGATACGCATGCATTCCAGCCAATCAGAATCGAGTATTTGAAAAGACCATGGTATAATTAAAAAAATATGACGATATTGGAATTTTAGTAAAGAGAATTCACAAAAATGATTCTAACTTAAGACAGTTTTGAACTAGATGTTTGAAACCAACATACAAAACCACTGGTGGCAACTTGTCCACATATGTTTACATAAAATAAAATCCCAGCTTAGGACAGAACATTGGCCCCTATAGTTCTTGCAGGTAAACAAAACCATGTTCCGCAGAGTCCAACATGTTTTGTCAATGAACAGCTAAAGGGACAGTGAACTTAAAAAAATAATTTGAGGTTATTATCCCCACAGACTAATGTTGTGGTTAGCATGCATGATTAAACAGAATTTTTCCTGAAATTGGAGTAATAAAATCTTGGCTCGTGCTACAGTGATTTTCACATCAGTAATAAAACCTGCTGAAAATATTTCCGGTCCCCCAAAACCCGAGCCTGTGGTTTACAGTCCTCAGAATTTAATTTAATGAAAACATCCAGCAGTAATGCGCCGTTTAAAACATCCAGCGCTCCAGTTACAACTGTTTTTCATCTCAGACTGCGTGAGTTTGTCAACAATATTTAAAAAAGAAATGAGGAATCAAGAAACAGACTCTTTCTGTGGAGGTGTTTTTGCAGAGTTTGAAAATGATTCTTGTGGTTTGAAGGTGCTTTTGAGACCTTCTCTAGCCAGCTGAAGTTATGTTTTTGAGCATGCTCATTCGGGCTAGAGTTTTGCCTAGACTGCATTAAATGGAGCACCAAAGAATGAGTGTGTAATTTGGGAATCAAGACCACATGAACAAGTACCTGTTTGCGGTTAACTCCTCACAGGGACACATGTGTTTAAGACCAGACACCACAAATTCCTCTCACTTGTTAGTGGAGTGCTGACATTTAGGTGAATGGAAGGTGTAGTCACCTTGTTTACACAATTAATATCAACTGTCAGCCTACTAGGTAAATTTAAAGAGAAAAGAGAAGTGCTAAGATCTGCCAAGTATTGTAGACAGTGTTGTCACGATACTAAAATTTCAGTAATCAGTACATGTGTATGTAACAGGTAAAGGTTGGGCAAGGAGGAGGCGGGAACTGGCTGAACAGTAAACATACAGTTTTAATACAATACAACATACAATACATACAATACAATACAACATACAATTTTAAACTCAACTTAAAATAAACGTAAACAAACACAGACACATATGCAGTGCAGCCGCGTGCGTCTCTCTCTAACTGGCATCTCCGGCTGCCCTTTATCTCGCTCTCCCATTGATCAGCTGATTCAATGATAGAGCGAGATAAAGCTGTGCTCCATCATGGCCCGGCCACGCCCTCCTCCTTGTCACACTCCTCCCCCGCCCGATTCAGGCCGGGGCACCACCAGTCTGACTAACTTCCCCATCTCTGGAGGGGAGGCCGCACTTCTGGCCGTTCTGTCAGCCAGTGGTCCACCCCGCCTTCTGCGAACCTGGGGGAAAGACGAGGGGAGGTATGGGGAGAGGGAAAGAGCGAGCGGAGACACAGAGAGAGAGAGAGAGGAGAGAGAGAGAAGAACTTGCTCGCCGCCTCCCGGACATGCTGTCGCTCGGTCCTCAGCGACTCTTCCGGCCCCTGCCGGACACCAGTTTGCTCCTCCCCTTCTTGGCAGATGGCCGCAGTTCCTCCTACTCTCGGGGGCTGGCAGCGACCCCTCCGTCCCCAGGCAGACGGCCGCGGCTGCTCCCCTGGCAGATGGCAGCGGTGAGGACTCTGCGACAGAGCATCCCTCCTCCCTCCTGGGTTTCGGCACCACTGTAACAGGTAAAGGATGGGCAAGGAGGAGGCGGGAACCGGCTGAACAGTAAACATACAGTTTTAATGAGAAACTCAACTTAATACAAACGTGGGGGCCTGGGTAGCTCAGCGCGCAAAGACGCTGACTACCACACCTGGAGTCGCAAGTTCAAATCCAGGGCATGCTGAGTGACTCCAGCCATGCTTTCTAATCAACCAAATTGGCCCGGTTGCTAGGGTGGGTAGAGTCACATTGGGGTAACCTCCTCGTGGTCACTATAATGTGGTTCTTGCTCTCAGTGGGGAGCGTGGTGAGTTGTGTGTGGACGCCACGGAGAATAGCGTGAAGCCTCCACATGCGCTATGTCTCCGCGGTAATGCACTCAACACGCCACATAATAAGATGCGTGGATTGACTGTCTCAGACGCAGACGCAACTGAGATTTGTGGTGAGTCACTATGCCACTATGAGGACTTAGAGCGCATTGGGAATTGGGCATGCCAAATTGGGGAGAAAAGTTATTAAAAAAAACTTAATACAAACATAAACAAACACAGACACATATGCAACGCGGCCGTGTGCATCTCACTCACTCGAATCAGCATCTCCAGCTGCCCTTTATCTCGCTCTCCCGCTGATCAGCTGATTCAGTGCCAACCGTGCTTCATCACGGCCTGGCCACACCCTCCTCCTCATCACAGTGTACCAGTGAAATTTTACAATTCTTTATACCAAAACTAATAATAACTCATTTGTTAATTAGGTAAACATTGTTTTTTAAGTTCTGAAATCATTATTCAGGACAAGGAACAACAGTAATAAAATAATAACAAAGAAACAATTTAAGAAAACAGTGCTTACATTTTCTAACAGCAGTATCAATATCTATTCAAGTATACGTTAAGAAATAAAAAATAAAAAATTACCATAAAACTTAATAGATCACAGGTTTTCACTGCATGATTATAATACATTACTATTTTTAAAGCTACTAAACTTATCCAGCCAAAAGCAATAATTAGTCTTGATTTCTTGTTATTCCTCTACCGTGCACACACACACACACACACACACACACACACACACACACACACATACACGCACACACACACACATATTAGCATGTACAGAGAATGAAGGCATCTGTAAGTCGGGGGCGAATTTCCGAAATGTAGGATCGCAAGGGGATGGGTCGTTAATATTCATAAGGAAAGCGATACCTGATTGATCGAAGAAAATATAACCCAACACTAACCCTACCCATAAACCTAACGCTATCCAATCAGGTATAGTTTTCCTCATACATATGAATGAGTCTTCCCCTGCCATCCTACGTTTTGGAAATCCGTGTGCGGGGGAGACGAAATAAGGAATGTCCCTCATTGTGCCACCTTAGTGTGCCATCAGTGCCCCCTTTATATGGTGCCCCTATGCATTGCATACATTGCATACATGATTTTTGCGCCTCTGGCTGAAGCAACCATGTCATTTTGTTGTGCTTCTATGACACTTTTTGAAAGAGGGCAAAGGCTTTTGTGACCTGGTCAAAGCACTCTAGCAAAATAAACTGATCAAGACCAAGATGAGTAATTCAGTGAAGTTCAAACTCTTTGGAGGTCCTTGCTGTTTGACATATAAAATTACAATTTTGCCACACACCATTTGAGAAAACTTACCAGCCATAAATATTTCTTGCTGACTAACCGTATTTTGCATAATTTTTAATAAAACGTATTTTTTTTTTCGCTCTTACAAATGGTATTATTTCTTTCTTTTTTTTTTTTTTTTTTTTAAGCATATTAGTTACAAACAGAATAGGTAATTGTGTCACTTGTGGTTTAATGCAAGAAATATTCCACATACATGTTGCCACCTAGAGTTCTGGATGGGAAAAACCCCTTTAGTTATCCTAGATAAACTCCTGATGATAAAGTTGTGACAAATCTTCTCTTTAGGAAACAGTTTTATATGTCTTTAATGACTTACTGTATGTACATCAGAGAGGGTCTGATTATAGTTCTTCCAATTCTTTTTAAGCCATGTATTATGTCACCAGCCAACTGGTGAGGACATTTGAACTACTTATGTTAATTTTGGACTCTGGACCCTTGTTTTCTAACTGTAATTGGGTTTAGGAGTCCAACGCCTCTGAGAATTAAGCTGGTGGATGGTTTGATTATATCACTTTAATGTTCCACTTATCTTTACACTGTATCAGGAAAATCAGAATAGAATGTAGTCATATAGTCAGCTTGTTCCAGTGAGACAAAGATCGATCTTAACCGATAACAAGAAACAACTGACAGAATTCTGGCAGAATTTTAATTTTTGGGTGAACTATCTCTTCTGGTCGAGCTGATTTTTGTAACATAGTTGCTGGTCAACCAGCCAATGGCCAACTTGGACAAGCTAATGTCCAGTTTAGACCAGCTACCATGTTCCAAAACACAACTACCCGCTTCAAATGAGCAGCTACTTGTGAACCTGATATTTTCACCTACACGAAACCTCCTGGATTAGCCGATGAGAGCAGATTGGAAATGTAAACCGATCCATGTACTAGGGGGTGGTAGTATTGGGCCCAGGGGTGCTTGGTCATGCTGCGTCCAATGGAGCGTGAGTCTGAACATCCTCTCGGCCTTATATGTTCGATGTTGACTATAAAAATCACTCACACTAATGGAAGAGCCACCCAACGAGTGTCTGGGGCCTCACATAGGAGCCGGCCCCCCTCATAAACACCAACACTTCCAGCGTCAACAAACACATGGAAATGTTTCACTGGCGGGCGACTGGTGATGGAGGGCTGGAGTTTTTTATCTGAAGGTCAAGCGAGTTTAAACTCCATCACACAAGGGCCACTCCTAATGGCTTAAAACATGCACACATTATGGGCAAACCCAGACACTCACGCATGTGCACACAGCCAGATAGAAATGCTAATGGTGGATTCTCTATGTTTTTCGGTTTGGCTTAAATTGTTATTTTTTTCTTTGTACAAAGCATTGGATGGGGTGTATATAGAGGTTGTGAAATCTGTTTGTTTAACTGTGATTGTACAATAAATATATGCAGATAGAATTGGTTACTCATTCCATATTTATTTAAATCATACTTACTGTATCTAGTTCCAAACCCCAAAGTTTGCTTTCTTCCGTATTAAAATCATTGAAAGTTTTAGGGTTTGGGGTTAGACTTTATGGTTAGATGTAGGTTGGGTTAGGAGTTAAACCGAGAAAAAATCATAATAATATTGTTCGTTGGTTTGTTAATTTTTCTCTACGGGAGTAAAATTATTTTTTGTATAAGCTTGTTAGATTTCTTTTGATTTCGCCATCTCGTACTAACTATTATGACTTGCCTTGAGACCGGGTTGCATCAACATTGGCTCAACCAATGACGTGAGTTTGAGGCGGGACTATTTGTTTTTTCTTCCGACCAATGACAGATGGAGGAATGTTTGGGAAACCTGTTTCAAAACAGTCATTGCAATTTCTTTTGTAATGCTAGTGGCACAAAAATGAGACTTTTCAATTTAAATGTTTAAGGCAATTTCTTTAAATGTGCTAACAAACAGTTTCAATGAAAATAAAAATGTAATTGAAAGGGATAGTTTACCCAAAAATTCAAATACATTAATTCATGTAATTATATATTCACCATCATGTCGTTCCAAATATTTCTGTCTTCCATGGAACACAAAAGGAAAATTTTTAAGGTATATCTTGGGCCACTGTTTGTAAATGAGAAAATCCTTAATCTATGAATCTTTCATTTAACAGCACAGGCAAAGCATAACAAGATGGCAAGCATGTTCAATTTATGGTTGTCTGGTCATGGTCATGGGTCTTTATACCATAAGGACTCTGCCAAATGCCTCTTCGATGTACTCTGATGTACTGCTTATGATAAGTTGTTGATTAATACATCTGTTGTTTCTTTGTATACTAAGTATACAGTTTTTTTCAATTTGACACTAAAGCATAAAGGAAATCACAGGAAAGAAGTTTTAGTTTTCAGGACTAATTAAATATTTTTTGCATTGTGAGATTATATTTCATGACAGTTAACCCTGTATGGTGCACATTATGTTTTAACAGTGGAAAAATTTTTCCCATTTAGTTTTTTTGACATAAAATAGCTCTAAAAACAAAAATAAAAAGATCTATATAAAAAAAGAGTAAAAATAAAAACTGGGAAACTTAGCCACACTGTATCACAATGGAATAAGGTCCAAAAACTAGTTTTTCTTAAAACATATCTTTTTGAATTAGATTATTATTTAATTTATATTTAATTAGTTGATGTATTTATACACTTTTAACTCCTATAAACTAAAATTAAATGAATCAATATAATGTGTTCTTCATTGCTGTTTCTGAAACATTAATAAAAAAGAAAAAGATTCTGAACAGATGAAAACAATTTAAATTTGTTCTGATATACATTTTTATTTCATTTGTATTTAAATTCATTACATTTTTAGAATTCATTAGATACATTTTTAATCACATAATTCTTATTACTGTAATATAAAACATCTTCTGTAATGCGATAAAAACATATTATTTAAATTATAAATTAGTTGTATATGATAGTATTTGTTATACAGCCTTTAATGTATACTGATTTATTGAAAAAGCTTTATTACAGTACAGAGAATCACCATTAATAATAATGGGAATTATATATATATATATATAAAATGTCCAGTATATGACTTAATATAATTTCACTGTACAAAAAAAAAAAAAAAAAAAAATCTTAATGGTCCTAAAAAAAATGCAAGGGTTAGGGTTTTACTATATTAATGCAAAATATAGTTTTTAATTTCATTTTATTTTTTTTTACAATGTGTGAGTTTTTAAAAATATACTTACTTTAGTTTACAATGTTATACAAATAATCTAGAATCCACTGAGTGTTACTAAATTCATTGTATAATGTTGCTCTTGTTGTATGCTTACTATTTAACACACGGCACCCAAATCATTACAGACATACACACGCAGACATACTCATACACATTGGAATGTCCAGATAACACACCTCACCTCTCGTTATTTGAAACAGTTTAAACGGATGACTTGCGTTCTGTTATTTGGCTGTTCGTGCTCTCTCATGACCACTGCAGCATTGATTTGACAGTCCGAGTTCCTGTTCTGTTACAAGCCCCCCACAGTCAACATAAACCACCTGTCACACATCACACAACGTTTGTTTCTGCATTTCGCATGAACATGAAAGGTGTTTGTTAGAACATGATGAATAATGCCCAAGTGATTAAAACGGTTGTATTTCACACGTTAGGAAAACCAGAACTACAAGAAGTAAGAAAATTAAAGGGAATACATATTTGTAGTTGGTGAATTCGAGACTGTCCCATTATAAAGAAAGAATTCTTAACATCTCAATTGATTCTCCTACAGCTTTGAGATTAAATGGAGACTTTTTGCTATTTCTACTACTTCTCAGATTTTTCTTCTGAGAAAAGACCCCAGTAAAATGAGACATATGTCTGCCCCAGAGTTTCAGAAAAGATCTCAATAATGTCTCAAACTGTACTCAGATTTGCTGTAATACCAAAAGTATGCAATCAAATGTCAGAGATTTCAATATGAATTTAAATATTTCTCATGATTTTCTTGTTTTCAGTGTTTCTTTTATTCTAAATATTTTCTTAAATTCTTTAAAGACCAAATGGTGATTTTAAATGAAACGATATGTGAGATCTACAAGTCTCATGAGCTTTGAAAGACTGATCTCTTCAATCAAGGCGCACTGCATGATTTTATTGCACTGCGAGTTATCAGTGTTGGTAATTTATAGGTAGGATAATGTGCAAACTTCCTGTTAGAGTAATTATATTGAAAATTGCCACTAGAGCATGGAGACAAAGGGTTGTCAAAGGGCCGTACACAAACCAGACACCTTCTGGTATTAATTTGATTTCCTTTCCATTTATAGACTTTAATTTATTTCAGCAAGGGATATTGGAGAAAAAACAAGGTTGAGGTTCAATAACTTTTTGTGATTTCATTGTTGACATTTATTACGAACAGTTATTGCGCCTGACAAAAAGACACCGCATTCCCCCTCGCTCTGGAAAACAATTACGTTTTTTTTTTTCTTCGAACCATTTGTTTTAGACAAAATGTCACAGTAGCTAAATCAAGCCTACTTGATGACTATAAGAAACAGACGTTTGCGGTCGAATAAGGAACGGAATTCGGCAAGCGGTTAGATCGTCAAAGCTGAGAATAAGGATACACTTCAATTATCTGATTTCTGAATGTTAACTTAACGGGACAGCTATAGGGGAGAACACAGGAGACCTTTAAGATGCTGGCGACTTTGATTACATCCAGATTCAATCAATCCGGCATCATGTTTTTAATCTCGCAGTTGTTACTGTAATGAAAATTGTCCATGAGACAGCTCATCAGATGTTGATTGATAAAAAACAGATTAAAACATGAGTGGGCCCTTCCATCATTGAACCAGTATCTCTGAGTTCCTCCATAGGGTTTATGGGTTCTACTGGTGAAGAACATAGTTACACTTGTATTTATAGCTGTTGTGGTTTAGTCTTTGGTAATGTGATACTGTTTAGTGCAGTAAGCCAGAAGAGCTCAAAGATGAAGCCGCAAAGCTATGTTTTTGCTATGCTGACTGTGATTTGTGTTATCGTATACAAACCCTGGAACATCAATACAGTGGGAAGTTAAAACCCATAGGTCAGAAAGCCTTTTAGATTGCAATAATAAAAATAATTCCTTTCATTAAATAGTGCTTTTCTGGATACATACATTCAAAGCTTCACAGCTAGTGCTTTACAATTAGGTAATATCGATAATGCCACGAGAGAGACAGAATGACATAAGCTAGAGTTTACAGAGAGATACCAAAAGTGCATCTTAAAGGTATAGTTCACTCAAAAATGAACATTCTATCATCATTTACACACCCTCATGTTGTTACAAACCGTTATGATATCTTTTTCCATGGAACACAAGAAGAAATATACAAAAAATAACACATGTAATTTGTACTGTAGATCTACTGCAGTACAGTGATCCATACAGGAGAAACAAAACCCTGAGACTCATGTCCGGTCAGTCAGAGTTGTCTCTAATAGAGGGCTGAACCATCAGGGGTTGATTAACCTACAACAATAATAATAATGCCAACTAGAGACATGTGTATGTGACCAAAGCTTGTTAGCATCCCAGCATTCCCCTCTCCTGCCTCGCTCAGGTATGGTTTCTATTTCACAGTGCCAGAAGTAGAGGGAGGGAAAGAGGTTGATGGAAGTGATTTAGTGCTCCGGGGACATAGAGAGGGAGGGGGTTTAATCGGTTAACCAGAGGAACAGAAAGGAGGGGAGATGGGATTTGGCCAACTATCTCAGAAACCTGGGAGGTATGCCCTCGGCTGCTTTGTTCTAACATGCATTCACATGAGCAGGAAGTGATGTTAGTTGCCCAGATGTATCTTGCACAGATACTGTATGCATCTGTTTTCATCTGTGACTTTGGATTTGCGCCTGGTTCCTTCGTCACACATAAAATATGACCCTGGTGTTTTACACCTTTATACTTAGTCAGGTTACTGGGTTTGGGTCATATGGAGTTCAGGTAGGGTGAGTCACATGAAAACTGTTATGAAATGTTCAGATCCAATTTAATACCAAAATAAAAATGAAAAAATGAGGGCAATTGTCCCTCCCCCAATTGCCAGTGGCCTACTGTAGTGAAAATGTCCAGCTCATACACTACCCCAAAATCAAAAGACAAAAATAAGATGTGATATTTTATATAAAGAATGCATCATTAAGATTTGCATTTTGACATTATTTTAATGACAATGAAACATATTTCCACCTTAAATTCTCATTACTCTAATGCAGAAAAAAAAATCATCACCATAATGCCATACTCTATATATGATTTAAATGGTAAACAATCTGACAATTTTTGTTCCCTGTGATTTTTTTTTTGATTTTTTTTGTTGACATTCACCCATGCTGTATTTATTTATTTATTTTATTTTGTCATTTTAACTGAAAAAATGAATGTAAAATGCTACAGTATTTTTTTTTTTTTTTTTTTTTATTGGTTACCTTATCATGTAAGGTGAACAATTAATATATATATTATATATATATATACACACACTACCGGTCAAAAGTTTTGAAACACTTACTCATTCTTTATTATAATTTTTTTCACAATTTAGGATAATAGTAAAGTCATCAAAACTATGGAATAACATAAATGGAACTATGGGAATTATGTTGTGACTAAACAAACTCCAAAATCAATCAAAACTGTGTTATATTTTAGCATCTTCAAAGTAGTCACTCTTTGCCTAGAATTTGCAGACATGTACTCAACCAAATTCTTGAGGCTTTTTAAACAGTATTGAAGGAGTTCCCATCTATGTTGGGCACTTATTGGCTGCTTTTCTTTATTATTTGGTCCAAGTCATCAATTTCAAAAACTTTTTTTTTTAAATTACATTTTAGTTTTATAATGAAATAAATGAATATGGTGGCACAATTATATTTTTGTCTTCAAAACTAATTTCAAACATTTAAGCATACGCCTTCAGATCAAAAGATTTAAGATCATGAGAAACATTTCACTCAAATGTTTCAAAACTTTTGACCGGTAGTGTTTATATATATATATATATACAGCTCTAGAAAAAATTAAGGGACCACTGCAGTTTCTCTGGATTTACTAGGTATGTGTTTGAGTAAAATGAACATTTTTGTTTTATTATATAAAGTACTGACAATGAAAATTTTGTCATTTAGAGCATTTATTTGCAGAAAATAACAACTGGTCAAAATAACAAAAAAGATGCAGTGTTTTCAGACCTCGAATAATGCAAAGAAAACAAGTTCATATTCATTTTTAAACAATACAATACTAATGTTTTAACTTAGGAAGAGTTCAGAAATCAATATTTGGTGGAATAACCCTGATTTTCAATCACAGCTTTCATGCGTCTTGGCATGCTCTCCACCAGTCTTTCACATTGCTTTTGGGTGACTTTATGCCACTCCTTACGTAAAAATTCAAGCAGCTCAGCTTTGTTTGATGGCTTGTGGCCAGCCATCTTCCTCTTGATCACATTCCAGAGGTTTTCAATGGGGTTCAGGTCTGGAGACTGGGCTGGCCATGACAGGGTATTGATCCAGTGGTCCTCTGTCCACACCTTGATTGACCTGGCTATGTGGCATGGAGCAACGTTCTGCTAGAAAAACCAATCCTCAGATTTGGGTAACATTGTCAGAGCAGAAGGAAGTTTTCTTCCAGGATAACCTTGTACATGGCTTGATTCATGCATCCTTCACTTTAGCCTTGCTGAAGCACCCCCAGATCATCACCGACTCTCCACCAAATTTCACAGTGGGTGCGAGACACTGTGGCTTGAAGGCCACTTCAGGTCTCCTTCTAACCATAAGACAACCAGGTGGAGGATCGGTTATGATCTGGGGGTGCTTCAGCCCAATCTCTAGACCTGAACCCCATTGAAAACCTCTAGAATGTGATCAAGAGGAAGATGGATGGCCACAAGCCATCAAACAAAGCTGAGCTGCTTGAATTTTTGCATCATGAGTGGCATAAAATCACCCAACAGCAATGTGAAAGACTGGTAGAGAGCATGCCAAGACGCATGAAAGCTGTGATTGAAAATCAGGGTTATTCCAACAATTATATTTATATTTATTTTATGTATTTTTTTAATATATTTTTGATTATATTTTCTTGAAATATTTATGATTTTTAATATCAGTTATTTACATTGGAGTGTTTTGTTACATTTTATGTTGTTTCGTTGATGTTTGTTGTATTAATTTAGTGTTAATTTACATGTGTTATCCTGATGCTGTTTTGTGTTCATGTGGGTAACACAGTGCTTTGTCTATACATATTTATAAGCCTTTGATCATGAAAGAGCCACTCTTGGTGAAATTTAATCATCATGTGGCCTTTTGTTTTACCACCTGTGTTACTATGGTGGTTATAGTGCTAAACAGATTTTTGTAGTTCCAATTGGTTGGTATACTGTATTAACATGATATAATTTAATGATATATACCGATGAGCCAAAACATTATGCCTAATATGCTGTTGGCCCTCCACTTGCCGCCAAAACAGCGCCAACCCACCGAGGCATGGACTCTACAAGACCCCTGAAGGTGTCCTGTGGTATCTGGCACCAAGACATTAGCAGCAAATCCTTCAAGTCCTGTAAGTTTCGAGGTGGAGCCGTCGTGGATCGGACTTGTTGGTCTAGCACATCCCACAGATGCTCAATTGGATTGAGATCAGGGGAATTTGGAGGCCAGTGCAACATCTTGAACTCTTCATCATGTTCCTCAAACCATTCCCAAACAATGTGTGCAGTGTGGCAGGGCAAATTATCCTACTGAAAGAGGCCACTGACATTTGGGAATACCATTGCCATGAAGGGGTGTACCTGGTCTGCAACGATGTTTAGGTAGGAGGCATGTGTTAAATTGATATCCAAATGAATGGTTGGACCCAGGGTTTCACAGCAGAACATTGCCCAGTGCATCACACTCCCTCCACCGGCTTGTCATCTTCCCACAATGCATCCTTCCCCAGGTAAATGGTGCACACCTATACGGCCTTCCACGTGATGTAAAAGAAAACAGGACTCATTGGACCAGGCGACCTTCTTCCACTGCTCCAACGTCCAGTTCCGACGCTCGCGTGCCCATTGTAGGCACTTTCGATGGTGGACAGGGGTCATCATGGGCACTCTGACTGGTCTACGGCTACACAGCCCCATATGCAGCAGGGTGCGATGCACTGTGTGTTGTGACACATTCCTTCCATAACCATCATTGCAATTTTATGTGACTTGTGCCACAGTAGACCATCTGTCGGTTCGGACTAGATGGGATAGCCTTCGTTGTCCTTGCGCATCGATGAGCCTTGGGCACCCAGCCCCCTGTCGCTGGTTTGTGGTTTGTCCCTCCTTGGACCACTATCGGTAGGTACTCACCACTGCTGACCGGGAGCACCCCACAAGCCTTGCCATTTCAGAAATGCTCTGATCCAGTTGTCTGGCCATAACAATTTGGCCCTTGTCAAAGTCGCTCAGGTCTTTACTCCTGCCCATTTCTCCTGCATTCAACACGTTGAATACAAGAACTGATTGTTTGCTTACCATCTAATCTACCCAGACCTTGACATGTGGCCTTGTTAGGAGATGATCAATGTTATTCGATTCACCTGTGAGCGGACATAATGTTTTGACTCATTAGTGTATATGGTAGTGAACTGTAAAATATAGCTTACAAACACCACAATGACATCCTGTAATGCCTAAAACATTGTCACTGAATTTTTTACGGTGAATTTCTGGCAACGACAATTGCCTGTTTTGTTTTTTTACCGTAAATTTAACAGGATTTTTTCATTATACTGAAAGGTCTTCCATGGATAATGATATATTTGGAAATATGTGATGGTTGTGAGTCAATGCCAGAAGATCATTTGAGTGAATCCTTTTGTTCAGAATCCTCAAGCTAATGACTCAGAAATACAAGTCAAGACTTTGAGTCAGACTTTAAATCCCCCAAAAATCCCCAAACCTCTTCACTGTTGTTTAAATAATAGATTTATTAAGATATTATATAAGACATTGTTTATTAAAAGATATTTCCTCTTCTTGTTTTAGGTCCACCTGGGAAACGTGGAAGAAGAGGTGACCCTGGTGAGTCTGGTTTCCTAATGTCTAATCAATATAAATCTTTTAGGATGACTTTTTTTTAACTGTTCCATACACATTTTTAGGCATCCTTTGATGGCATGTAAATATTTATAAACATCGTTACTAGTGTGCAGAATTCATAATCATTAGATTTGACTTGGAGGAAGACCTCAATTAATGTGGTTTTGAGTCACTGTAGACTCAACGATGATTCAGAGGTATTAAACTCTGGTTGATAATGAGTCAACCAAGAAAATAAAGATGCTTATACATTTGTAAGTGAACCGTGCATTAGACAGACATATGGGTCTCATGGGCCCAGAGGTTTGGGTCAAAAGAATGATCCATTGTTGCATCATTTGCATAAGAAGTCGTTGTTGCAGTTTGTGAGGTTTATTAAAGATGTAACTGGCTGATGCCTTGCCCTGAAAACATCCCGGACTCCAAGTACACCGTAACTTTATCTTTGGACTGTGGATGTGTACAGTTTGTAGAACCAGCAGAACCTGATCATATCCAATTAACTGGCATTTGGACAGAACAACAATTCTGTCCATCTGTTTTTAAAACCTGTTCCAGCTCCATTGCCCTCGGAGAGGAACTACAAGCACTGGCGGAACACCTTATTTACACTGAGATAGTGGGTCGTTTTGTCACTAGGTCTGCTAGATGTGGTTCTGTTTAGCCATGCCTGCTTGTTGTAGATTGGTCGTAAAGCGGGCGGAGAAGAGTTGAACATGGGGAGATGGATGGAGAAGGTTCTCTGTTACAAAGGCATCTGTTTGTTTCTCCAGTGGGAGAGAGAGAATATGGTTGAAAGCTGGAAAACATTTAGCAGACTAATCAGTGCAAAGATTAGGCAGGTCACATGCAAGTTCGTTCTGGATAATTCATTCATTAAAAAGAGCTAATTTAATTAGGAGCCTCATTAAATGAATAATCAATAGTTGTACTAACCAATTTTGATGTTGCGCCATTTTCCTTTTCTCTCATACCATGTGCTCCACCCCTGTAAACCACACACATTCACTTGCCTTGTTTTTTTAAATGCTTCCCAAATGGTGAAGTTCAGCTATTTTGTGTACAATGGTCAGAACTTGACCATTTCGAATGTTGTCATTAATCCTTTAAGGGCAGTGGGTATTTGAGGCATCATCCACACATAAGTAAATTAGAACGACTTTCAGACTCATAAAGCTTCAAAGCGTCTCTTAAACCTCTCTGTCTCCCCTAAGGGTCATAATAACACTTTCCTGACATACATTTCTACACCATTGTGTCTAGTGCATATGTTGTTGTCTTTGATTGAAGTCAAACTGAAAATGAAAGTAATTTGATTTAGATTTTTTTAAACTAAATTATTTGTCATTTCTCTTTGGTTTTGTTTTCTTTTTGCAGGACCCCCAGTAAGTACCCTGTCCTCATACATCAAAATTATGTCATGTTGTAGCAGATGTGATCTCTGTAGTGTTGTGAGCAGTACTGAATTTTGAAGGTAAGTAATCTAAGAAACTGCATTTTCTTCAGTGCTTTTGAAAGATTAAAGTTCTAGAACCTTCCAAGTTCTAGTCTATCTCCACTGTTGTTTCTCTCATCAGCCCTGGGGTCTTGGGCTAACCCGTACAGTACATTAATGTCCAGATAAAGAGTGTGTGTTGTTTAACAGCAGCCACTTAGAAGCACATAAACAAATAATTAATAATTAGTAATTAAAATTTAGGGGATTCACTCTCACATTTAAATGCGGTTGTCTCTCCCGAAACTTTTTAATGTGTACTGGGCCATATATTTTTAGAGTGTTCAAACCAGATCCTATGATAGATTAAAGTTCTAGAGTGTTTAAACTAGATCCTCTGATATTAAAGTTCTAGAAAGTTCAAATTAGATCCTCTGATACAGTAAAGTTCTAGAATCTTCACACTGATAGATTAAAGTTCTAGAATGTTCAAATCAGATCAACTGATAGATTCATTTTCTAAAGTGTTCAAAGGAGATCCCCTGATAGATTAAAGTTCTAGAATGTTCAAACAAGACCCTCTGGTACATTTAAGTTCTAGAATCTTCACAATGATAGATTACAATTTTAGAATGTTCAAATGAGATTCTGTGATACAGTAAAGTTCTAGAATCTTCACACTGATAGATTACATTTTAGAATGTTCAAACGAGACCCTTTGATACATTAAAGTTCTAGAATCTTCACAATGATAGATTAACTTTCTAGAATGCTCAGACGAGATCCTATGATATAGTAAAGTTCTAGAATCTTCACACTCATAAATTAAAGTTCTAGTGTTCAAATCAGGTCCTCTGATAGATTAAAGTTCTAGAATCTTCACAATGATAGATTAAAGTTCTAGAGTGTTAAAGCCAGATCCTCTGATAGATTAATGTCTAGAGTGTTTAAACAAGATTGATTAAATTTCTATATTCTTCACACCAGTGCTTCTGATAAACTTCTAGAGTGTTCAAACCACATTCTCTGATAAAGTTCTAGAATGTTCAAACGAGATCCTCCAACATAGTCCCATCAGAATTCGTCACAATACTACAAGGTGCAAAGTCTTAACCAATTCTTATGACTTATACATCAACCAATTGCATACGTTTCACAAACACGCGTTCAAACCCGGAAGTGTCACTTTCTTCAGTGTAACACATCAGGCATTTTAACATTAATATCATGGCTATGTTTATGCTCTGGGTCATGTAAGGTGTTACACTGTATGGTTAGGTTTAGGGATTGTGTTTGGTTTAGGGGTTAAAGTTACAAAAAATGTTTTGGGATTAACACAGAACAAATGCCACATCAGAAACTACAAGGACACGAGGGAAGCATCTTTCATTGGTAGGTGTATAACTCGTACGATTTCGTATGAATTAACCCATATGAATCAGTACAAATTTGCCACCTCGTACTATTGTGATGAATTCTGGTGAGATCGGGTTGGATCCTCTGATACAGTACATTAAAGTCCTCCTACTGAGAAAGCTCTAGAGGGTTCAAATGGGACCCTCTGATAGATTACATTTCTTGAATCTTCACTCCAGTACCTCTGAAAGATTAATGTTTTTGGACCCAACACAAGGTTGCAGAATGACTGCTGAGGGTTCATCTGCTTTAGATTAAGGTTCAAATCAAGCCATCAACACCTTGTTGCATTATATCATGTTTCTAATATGTATATTATAACCTGCTGTCATGAAGATTTCATTTAACTGTTTAATGCTTGCAGATGACAAATTTTGTGACAGCTTGAATGTTGTTTTAACAGTATTAGTTAAGTTTATGCAGATTTCTAGAAATTCTTTAGAGCAGTGGTGCTGTACTAGTAAACACTTGGAAAGTAAATGATTTAATGTAGAAATGGTTTAGATGTGTGTTCCACATTCAAATTGGCTAATTAGAATAGTTTACTGAGAGTTTATGTCTGTCTTTTGTCTTTTATTGAATTAATGTCTTGAGACTATGAAAACTGTGCTATCTTTTTTCTTTAATCTAGGTTTATATGTATTCATTTGTTGTACCTAATTTTTATTTGTACAGGGCAAACATGGAAGAGATGGTTACCCGGTAAATGTTCTTTAATTATCTCATTTCAGTCTTGTGCTCTAATCTCAGTCTTAAGGAGCTGTTTTTTATTCCTTTCATTGATTTCTACCACATCCACTACACTTTGATGCTGTCAGTTTTGATTCACATTTTATCTGCTCAAGTATTTTTTCTCTCTCACTTTTCTTTCTTTCTCCCTACTGAGAAAATCAGAGTTTTGAATTTGTGTAGCACAGTGACGTTTGAATTGACAACAGCATCACACCACCACTGCAATCCAGACACCTAAATCGTCTCCAAAAAATGCCAAAAGTGCACTCGACTGCATGCCGCCTCTGCATAGATGCCCGGTTATAATGCTCTTCTCTGTCATTTGATCATCATTTGATTACTGCTGCTTTGCTAAACAGAAAATGTATACATATTGTACATCTCTTTTTAATACAGTTACACTTACCACCTTTTTTCATTGGCGGTAATTGTGTGACTTTAATCATGCAGGCAAATAGCGCTGACTATTATGAGGAAGACAATGAAAAGAGGTGTGTATGCACTGAAAAGAATAGCAGTGATTTCATTTAAATACATTGCAGCGCTATCTCTACACAATTAGGGCCGGGTTAACTGGACTGCAAGTGGTTAGTGAATAAGATGCGGGTTTTTGCACTGCAGAGAGTTGAGTGAATTCGCCCCTCAGTGTCTGAAATCTGCATTTATATATTTTAAAACTCTGTACCCTTCAGTTTTTTGTCATCATAATTATCTTGTAATATAATAGTTCAGAACGCCTGATTGTCACAGTATAAATCAATAAGGTAACATTCCCTGATGAAGATTTATTTTTGTTACTGGTACATGGACAATAATGACACTGAGTTTCCTGGAAGAATGAAAGAACTTCTGGGCTTAATTACATTGTTAATGGTTTTTCTCTGTTGAAAACACTATAGATCCAGCCCTTGGACAAACCTGTGTCCGGAAAACATAGGCACTTACAGTCTCGGAATAAAAAATTAGCACTTTCTGGATTACCCAGAAATGGAAAGTAATGGAAGAGAAATCAGGTGTTGAAAATGAATTGGCCATAGACAAAGCATCACATGTAATCTGTGGCACATGTGGTGACTCAACTTGCACCATCCTGTTTTGCCATGTGCCAGCGCACATCTGAAGATTGTTTTCTAATAACTGGATGCTGATTAGTTCCGCAGTGTGTTTGTGTTAAGTAAGCAATGAATGGAACAATAGTGTTTGCTTGGTAAACTACAATCCATAATTGTTTCTCTTGTTTTGTTCGTGAAACAAACCCTAGTCAAACAACAGCCCCTCCATATATTTTCTTTTATATCTGTTTATACTGTATGAATACAAACTCAAATCAATACTTGGCCTTCAAACAGAGATTTTTGATGAACCCATATGTTGTTGTACACTGTAAAAAAAAAAATTTATTCAGTATTTTTCCAGTAAAATATCCAAATATCTATCCTTACAACAAGATATATTTTAAGCAAGATTTTGTAAGACAATATAACTTGTTTTCAGAGAATATACTGTATCTTAAAAAAAAATATATATATATATATACTCACCGGCCACTTTATTAGGTACACCTGTACATCAACTTATTCATGCGTTTATCTAATCAGCCAATCATGTGGCAGCAGTGTAATGTATAAAATCAAGCAGATACGGGTCAGGAGTTTCAGTTAATGTACACATCAACCATCAGAATGGGGAAAAAATGTGATCTCAGTGATTTTGACCATGACATGATTGTTTGTGCCCAGTAGCGGTTTTATCCACCACGCAAACCATGCAATTGCGTGGGGCCCTGGACATCAGGGGCCCCACCCCAGTTGGAAAGCTCCGCAAAAACCGCTTGAGGGTTGGCATGTCACATGTTGTTCTGTTGTCACGCGAGAATATGCTGTTGTCAGTGCTCTCAGAGCTGTTCATGTTAGAGTTCCACTGGATTGGGTCAGTTTTTCAAGTAGGACTTTTAGTTTGGGATTGTAATTTATGAAAAAAATATACAGGCCTTCCGAACTTGTTTCGCCCACGTGCTCTCACTCACAGATACGTGTGAATGGATGAGTTAGGGGCCGTTCATACCGAAGGTGTTTTTTGCTCGTGTCTGCTCTGTTTTTCCATTGTTTTCCTATGTAAACACGCGCTGGATTAACGTCCATGCCTGCTGCACTGCGTCTCGCTGTTTCTTCAGTGTCTCACAGGACCGGCACGTTTTTAGACACAGTGTCAAAAGTTAAAGAGAACTTCAGGTCTCAAAAATGCTGTTTCACTCAAAAACATTCTGTTTCATTTGTTGCGCTGTGTCTAGATTGTTTTTAGCGCATGTGTCACAACGATATAACATTCTGAACAAGTTCAGGTTGCAAAGAGGTGACTGTTACAATGTTTAATCAAAAGTAACACTCCCAACCCTGTAGATATATAATATATATATATATATATATATAGTTTCTGACTCCATTGTACAAAATGTTGTTTTAAGGATAAAACTCACTAATTCTTTGTTTGGAGTAGCATACTATCAGGGTTTGAAGGGTTACTTTTGAAATGTATTCCACTCAAGTCATTTATATTGATGTTTTCCAACTTAAATGACTAAATACAAAATGAAACAAATGGAAAAAAAAAATGGAAAGTAATCTCTTAAGTAATCAAAATAGTATCTGAATGTAACTATATTCTTTTTTTGGGGGGGGGGGTTTCCCCTTTTTCTCCCAATTTGGAATGCCCAATTCCCAATGTCCTCGAGGTGGTGTAGTGACTTGCTTCAATCCAGGTGGTGGAGGACGAATCTCAGTTGCCTCTGCGTCTGAGACCGCCAATCTGTGCATCTTATCACGTGGCTTGTTGAGTGCGTTACTGTGGAGATATAGCACGTGTGGAGGCTTCATGCCATCCACCACGGCATCCACCATGCGCCCCACCGGGAGCGAACCACATTATAGTGATCACAAGGACGTTACTCCGTGTGACTCTACCCTCCCTAGCAACCGGTCCAATTTGGTTGCTTAGAAGACCCGGCTGGAGTCACTCAGCATGCCCTGGATTTGAACTCACGAACTCCAGGGGTGGTAGCCTGCGTCTTTACTCACTGAGCTACCCAGGCCCCCATATGTAACTATATTCTTTTTATTAACTATTTAAATTGTAACTGTAGTGGAATACAGTTACTAATATTTTTTATTTTAAATACGTAATCCCATTACATGTTTTAAGTTACTTCCTAACCCTGCATACTATCATACGGCTCTTATGATTTTATCGAATGTATTCAAAATGTTGTATTCATGCAGTACCCTGAAAACCTACTACATTTGCCTAAATGCACTAAAAATAAAAAAGTAAAGACATTTTTACACAAAATTTAAAACACAAAATTACACAAAATTTCGAATGGACCTTCCCGAAAACGCTGGATTCCCAAAGGCTTTGTACTCCCCAGATTTGTTAGTAAAATGTGTGTATGTTAAAAGGGTCATGACATGAGGAATCAAATGTTCCTTGATCTTTTGACTTATAAGATGTCATTGTACTGTAAAAACATACTGTAAGTTTCAGAACTCAAAACTTCCTCCTTTATAAAAAAAGAGCATTGCAACCAAGCTGCAAAAACATCTTGTTTGAATTCTTGGAACTTGTGATGACACAAGGACCAAATACATCTGCATAATAAGTGCCCATTTTCCATTGTTTTTGTATTGTTTTTTGTATTGTCATTTGCCAAAATGCGCTAAAAATAAAAAAAGGAAAGACATTTTTACACAAAATTTAAAGTCAATAACTGGACACCACTCACATGCTAATAATGAGGTCGCATGATTAGAATACTTATGTTTAAAGCATTTATTGTGGAATGATGACTACTGTTTAATTTACTATTTAAAAACAAATGTATGCATACTGCACAGTGTTTAGTAAGTAGAACACTGGTTCTATAAATCTAGTATAGCCTAAATTATGTTAGATTTGTGCTCAAAAAAAGGACAAAACTATTTGCCAATGGGGTAATAAAAAAATAAAATAAAATTGAAAAACAAGACAAAAATACTGATTAAGAAACAATTTTTTTCCAGTGTAGTAGTCATCGCCTGGTATGGCGGTGGTCTGGTGGCCTCTAGTGGCTTTCAGTAGAACACCAGATGGTTAGTGAGATAAGTAGCCTGCTGTTCTGGAACATGTCAAGTTGAACCTGGGGTCAGATTGTGGTTATTTTACTTTTAGTCACAAAGTGAATGAGACTTTATACCTTGTTTTGTCTGGTACCTAACTGAGGACTCATCATGAGATGTTTGGATAATGCTTGCTCACCTCATGGGGCATGAAGTATACATGAGGATAACAGAGAATATATTTGTCTGAGAGATGTGAGTAAGTCTTACTGTGCATCTTTAGCAGCCAATTATAGTGGAGATATTATTTATTACATTACCACTTCCTGCCTCTTTGCACACACTTCCTGTGTCTCTGCCCATTATCTCTCCTATGATTGCAGTAAATCACAGTGATGTTTGTACTAAAATGGCATGGCGTGTGTACTGTGAGATCACTCTGTAGATAACAGTCTATGCCAGGCTGGGTCACTCATGCTAGCAAATTAGTATGAGAGGAACTCTCATGGTTTTCCCAGATTCGTACGTCTGCCGGGAAAAGTCTGCTGCTAATTATAGACAGGTGTGTTTGCATGTGTGTATGTGTATGTGTGTTTGTTTTGAAGCAAAGCACCTTATATGCAGTGGCCCCCAAAATTATTTGGATACTTAAGCCATAATTAAAAGTGCACATCTGATAATAATGGCTAGAAAAGTGTTAGTTCCAAAAGCTCTACCATTATTTGTTCATAGATGCCACTTTTGTTATCTAATGCAATTATATTCCTGCATTTTAAAGTGTGATTTAATTGCCCAAATATTTTTTTGGACCACTGTAGTAAAGATTATGTTTTCTCTATAGAACTTACAGTAGATACATATTCAAAAGACCACCTAACGCTACACTGACATGTTTGTTAGTGATAAAGCTCATTGATTTTGAATGGCAGAATACAAATCATGGGAGTGGATTGGATTTCCTAAGCTGGAGCGCGTCCATTGGCATCTGCGAAGCCTCTGTTGATCTGGAACCGAGCAACAGGTGCGCGTGTGAACTCGGCCCAAATCCACATCCTTTACAGTTTACAGCACAATCTCAAAATGCTTTCGGGCAGCAACTGTGCAACATACGGCAGTAATTTTATTGTGCTCTCCAGCAATAGGTTTCTTTTAAACAAGTTCCATTTCCCTCTTCCCAATGATATATTTTTCTTATCCTGTACATTGGATGGATGTACAGTACAAGTCATTTTAACTTCAGTTGTAGATACAGAAATAAGTGAGTGCTTCTTCAACTACTATATGGCCACTTTTGGCCCTCTGGATTTTTAGAAAATAAACTCTCTTAAAACACACTTTACACACTCTTAACTAGTTTATTTAATTTGTCTACTAACAATGCGCCTCATTCATGAAACTTTCGTAAATATGAGTAGATTCTGAGTAATTAGCGTGTAAAATGGACCTTGCCAAATCTTTCCGCTGGATTTCCAAATGTTTTGTACTCCCCAGATTTGGGGGGGTAAAACGTGTGTATGTTAAAGGGGTCAATTTTCCTTGACCTTTTGACTTATAAGATGTCATTGTACTATAAAAACACTGTAAGTTTCAGAACTCAAAACTTCCTCCTTTATAGAAAAAGAGCATTTATTTAAACCAAGCTTCAAAAACGGCTCATCTGGAATTTGTGGAACTTGTGACGTCACAAGGACCAAATACATCTGCATATGCAACTCCTATTTTGCATCATTGCAACCTTGGCCCCACCCACTGGTGCTCAGTCAGTCACAAGTGTGAAGAGGAGAGATATGGGGATTTAAATGTTTTTCTACATAAACATGCACAAACAGACATCTTTGACTGCTTGATACATATCTCAGGCCGCTTTTAAAAGACACGGTGTCAAGTTACAAGCGCTCTGTCATGGATGTGTTCTTTCACCCACATGTGCTATTTTTAGTTGTTGGTGTATGAAAACATGAAGGAATGATACTGGAAACTGGATGTGGATGTGTCTTCAGTGTATTTTAGAGTGGATTGTATGTTCAGCTCATATCATACCAGTCATAATACGATTCAAGCTTTGCAAAGGAACTGTTATTGATGGATGGCGCAGTTACAAACACTTGGACATGATCGCAAAAACCATGAGTACACAGTTTCATTCATGAATATTTCATACTGTATGTCATGACTGTGTGATAGGTTATGGTGCTGACATTCTGTTTATACCGGGCGCATCTGTTGGCGGGATGCAACGGCTTGAGGCTGTCTACACCGGGCGCATCGACCTGAACATTCTAAACCGTTTATTTGTGTTGTTGGCAGTAGTAGCGCCAGCGTGTGCAGCGCAAAATGGAACGGGACATCTGTTTACTGCCGGCGCGACATGCCGCAACGGACACTCCCATGGTAGACAGCATCATTGATTTTATTGGGTTCTATTGCTTTTGATGCAATGAGGGTGTGAGTGTTAACAGTTGTGCTTGAGATGAACAGTTTAATATATTCAGATGCAATGTGTTGGATGTGCATTATGTGTAAACCCTGACATAGAGGTGGTTCATTCTCTTCCAATTGAGTTTAAAAAATAGCTCTATTCGAGGGGCTGTACGATGTTAGCCAATCAGAACAGTGGGTGTTTACGTTAAAGTTTAAAGGAGGCGTTTAGGCCAAAACCGAGCATTTAAAACAGAGGGCCAAAACAGGGTGGAATATGATCATATATTACTAAATTATGACTGTTTTAATGCAAAAAAAAACTTTACTTACATTATCAGTGGACCTCATGGAAGTTAATAAAACTATAAAAAAAGAGTGCACGTTCATTCACAATTATTATAATCCATGCCCATGAAAGCACCAAATAAGGAAGGCACTAGACTCCCTAGTAAATGATTTTAATCATCCATGCAGAACAGTAATGAAATCGTTTTTATGAATGAAGTGCATTCATTTCGTAACATTTTTATTTAGCAATCACAATAGCGTCTCAAAGAAAGCGAGAACTTTTGTGAATCAAACAGTTCAAGAAGTCAATAAAAATGTTTGACATGAGTGTGTTGGAGGATGTCCACCACCATTAACCTTCTCTGGGTATCGCCAGCATCATTTGTGAAACTTCTGAAAATCTTTGACTGAAACGCTTTAAGATATTACAGATTTGCAAGCTGTATGACAGTGTGGGGGCTTTTTCAATAGTGTGATTGTATGATGTAATGGTGATGACATTTTAAATATAGTTGGAAATAACATTCATAATAACATTTTTTCTAATTTCATAGCTAGCAGTATGTATCCTAAATACACACATTTAAATTATGAGTTTGATGAGTTTTAACAGAATAATTAATATAAGTGCTTTTATATAATTATACTCTTCACATTTCTGCCCTTTAAATCCAAAAACTGACCATATTCACGTCTGTTGTAAGTGCCTCACTGTAACCTCGATTTTTGATTTTTTTAAAGAAATAGACGGACAAGTCGAAATTATTCTTTGTGGTAATCAACATTATGGCACAAATGCTGTTGACTGAGCTTAACTTGTGTTGAACCTGGAATATTCCTTTAATGCACACTATATAGTCTATGAGAAAACATCATCTTGCAATATGTCGATAGAAACAAGACTCAGAGCTGTGCTCACAGACCTCAACGCTTGATGCACAAAACACGATGACGGTAACAATCAACAGATTTTAATTTTTTTTTTATTTTTTTTATTTTTTTTTTTTTATCATGAACAGGTAATTTTAATTAGAAAATGAACTTCAGACTTCAAACAAGAAGTTACCAAACGTAATTACCATTAACTTTAACATGTTTGAATTGAGTACAAATGTAGAATTTTCTTAATATTAATAATAAACTAACTTATCCAATGTAGAAAGTACTTAATCTTTTCTGCTATATTTACTTCACCACAAAATCATTTTTTTCAGTGTGGGACAAGGGTAAAACAATACAATCTATAGGCCTACATACATTTTTGAAATAGAAAAAAAATAAAAGATTAAGGCATTGTACACATTTTCAGAGACACTTTTAATGTGACCTTCATAAAAATAATAATAATAATAAATAAATAAAAAATCTGGTAGTTAAAAAAAAAAACAGCCCCTGGCTTGTAGTTGAAGAAACACCTCAATATGTTTGAACAAGATGACGGGGTCTAGGAGGATTAATTATGATATTTAGCAGACAAGGTAAACAAATATGATTTACACTGATATGCTTACCCTGGACACAGATCTGATCAGAACTGGTGAAAGAACTTCAGAAGCCAAACAGCAAGTGTATGCATAAAGTATGTAAGTGTGATAAAAACCATATTCATTTGCTCTGTGCGTGTTCCGGGCTGCATGTTACATGCACATGTGAGCACTCTCTCTCTCTCTCTCTCTCACACACACACACACTCTCTCTCTAGGTGTGAGTGTGTGTGGTTACCTCGCCATTGTTCTCATACACTCAGGTGGTGCCCACATGCTGTCTGTGCTCATTTGAGGCCGTGGTTTGATTAGCAGTATGGTAAACAGACTGTATTACATGCAGACATGGCCAAAAACGAATCTCATGTGACCGTCATTGCCTTCTCTCATAAATCATTTTTTGACTTTGCACAAAAGGTTTTCATTCTCTGACATGATCTGAGCAGAGTAAATATGTTGAAGTTACTGATGAAAGGGAAGGAGAAATACTCTATTCTTTTCTTTGGTCTTTTGATTGCCAGTTAGAAAAAGTTGCTTATTATTAGCGGTGCTTGCTAAGATCAAGCATCACTATTACTATTGCTCATACTTAGGGTTAAGGATTTCGTAAACATCCTGCACCGTTTGTGCTAAGAACAAGAATGGTATATAAAATCATGTGGCTTGTTGAGGAGAGGTGTGCTATGGCCTTTCTAAGCAATTAGACATAAAGATTTCAGATGATAAAACAAAAAAATCCCTCCAACTTTCATTAAAGGAGTACTTGTACTGATATTAAAATCAATATGTACCCTTTAAACCCTTGAAACATTCTAAGCACCAGAATATAATTTGTGAGACTTGGGCCAGTAAGCAATTACCTAGAACAACCTGGCAACCTATTATTATTATTATTATTATTATTTTTTCACAGGCAAGCACCAATGTCAAATGTACAGTAGTTATATCATAATTCTTGCTTACAAAAATCAAAGCCAGACCCTGAAATAAGAAGGCTTTTTATGCATGTTCTTTTCTTAGTTTTAGTCCTTCTTTTAAATCCAGGAACATCTTTCTTGGGGTCCAGGGTGAAAGAAATAAGTTTCACATATCCCAAAGTATTCTCTGTGTATTTTAAGCATAAAACAGTCCAATAAAAGATATTCCCTTCTGAGAAGAAAGGAGAACAGAGAGAGATGGAGACTTCATGGACATTGGATCCAGATGAGTTGTCTTCTCTCTCCTTGGAGCCCCACAGGATGAGATTGTGGTTTTGGGGGTTTCTTTCATGCAGAATAAGGAAACCTGAACTAAAGGGGGTCACATTGTATGTGTTCCTGTCCATTATCCTCTTCAGTTTCTTATATTATAATCTCTTTTTCCCAGATGAACGAAAGACTAAGTAAATGAAGGAGAGAATTGTTCTTTGAAGGTGAAGTAAACAGTGCTACCAAAAGTAATTGCAAAAATGATAATATTAAAAAATAATTTTCAAAATAATAAAAATAATATGTAATAAATATAATAATAAATGTTTTAATGTAAAAAAACAAAAACAAAAGAGTCCCCTTTAATGAACTAATAATCTCATTAATGGAGGTTTAATATTTTTAATTTAAAACATTTTTGTCATCTTTGACAGTATGGACATCATCCATAGTGCTGGATTTCAAAAATATTATTATGTTTTAAGTGGGTAGATTATTTGTTCTGTTACCAAAGCTTTTAAAGGCTTAGGACTGGATATGAAAGGAAATTTCAGTGCTGCGCCATCCAACCCAAATATGATCCAAATATGATTAAGTAGGTGAAGACAGCCACGAAACTGTGAAAGATTCTTTTAGAATTAGAATGGGACTGAACATTTAAGACTTGATTTGACTTGAAGGGCCTATTGATACAATCCTCCCAGATTTCCAGCACTGCACCATTGAGCCCACCAAGAAGTCCAATTTTAGCAGGAATGCTTTTGTAGGCATGAACTCAAAGCGTTTCGATTACCCTGTGATGAATTTGCAATTTATAGCAGACTTGAAAAACTATAACGCTGGCAAAGGGCAACAGACAAAAAAGTCATTATTTCATTTTCTCGAGGGTTTACTGGTAATCCGAATCCTCTTTTTCACTCCTTCACTCAAACTTGCACTTTGTGGTTAAATATATGTGGTAAATCTGTGCTACTTGGACATTTTTGTTTCTGGTGTCCCCTCCTTGGAATGTTGGTGGCACATACATACAACAAAATTAAATGTTCAGTATCAGATTTAATTATTCAAATTTTTTTATTTTATTTTTTGGTTATGTACTTAGTTTGACCATTTAATATATTGCATAAAAAGCATAAAAAGGAAAAGCAGGTTTAGGAGTATCGGATATATTTTAGTTTCTTCATGGTTGCCTCCTCTCTTCAGGGGGTTGTAAATTGAGTTGTGATAGTTTATGTGTGGAATCCACATGGACCTGCAGGTGTGAAACAGATAACAGACAGTATGGAAATTTGAAAGCAAAATTGGAGTTTTGCGGAATCTGTTAGCTTTGAAGCCATCTATATGCTTGTGGGATAAAAAAAGATGACAAAATTCACTTTTTGCAGATACACATTAAAAATGTAACATCTTTTTCTTATCAACAAATGGACCAAAAATATAGATATATTGATAGATTTATCTTGCACTACACAGATTTTTGTCCACAGATTATCAGCACAGTAACAACATTTTTAGTAATATCAGCATAAGACCAATATCTTCAGTAATATCAGCACAAGACCAATATCTTCGCTAAGATTAGCACAAAACGATATATACTGTAATATCAGCACAAGACCAATATTTTTAGAAAGAGTGATGTCTTCAGCAATTTCAGCATAAGACCGATGTTTTCCGTAATATCAGCACAAGAACAATATTTTTAATAATATCAGCACAAGACCGATACCTTTAGTAATATCAGCACAAGACCAATAACTTCAGTAATATCAGCACAAGACCAATAACTTCAGTAATATCAGCACAAGACTGATATCTTCAGTAATATCTGCACAAACCGATATCTTCAGTAATATCTGCAAAAGACCAATATCTTCACTAATATCAGCACAAGACCAATATCTTCACTAATATCAGCACAAAACAATATATACAGTAATATCAGCACAAGACTGATATCTTCAGTAATATCTGCACAAACCGATATCTTCAGTAATATCAGCACAAGACCAATATTTTTAGGAATATCAGCACAAGAGTGATAATTTCAGCAATTTCAGCATAAGACCAATGTTTTCCGTAATGTCAGCACAAGTACAACATTTTTAATAATATCAGCACAAGACCGATATCTTCAGTAATATCAGCACAAGACCGATACCTTTAGTAATATCAGCCCAAGACCAATATCTTCAGTAATATCAGCACAAGACCTATTTTTTAGTAATATTTGCACGAGTGATATCTTTAGTAATATCAGCATAAGACTGATGTTTTCCATAATATCAGCACAAGAACAATATTTTTAATAATATTATCACAAGACCGATATCTTCAGTAACATCAACACAAGACCGATATCTTCAGTAACATCAACACAAGACCAATATCTTCAGTAATATCAGCGCAAGACCTATTTTTTAGTAATATTTGCACATGAGTGATATCTTCAGTAATATCAGCATAAGACAGATGTTTTCCATAATATCAGCACAAGAACAATATTTTTTGTAATATTATCACAAGATCGATATCTTCAGTAATGTCTGCACAAGACCGATAATTTTAGTAAAATCAATGCAAGAGTGATATCTTCAGCAATTTCAGCATAAGACCAATATTTTCTGTAATATCAGTACAAGAACAATATTTTTAATAATATCAGCACAAGACCGATACCTTAGTAATATCAGCACACGACCGATACCTTTAGTAATATCAGCACAAGACCAATATCTTCAGTAATGTTAGCACAAGACCGATATTTTTAGTAATATCAGCACAAAACCGATATCTTCAGTTATATTAGCACAAGACCGATATTTTTAGTAATATCAGCACAAGACCATTATTTTTCCTAATATCAGCACAAGACGGTTATCTTCAGTAATGTCTGCACAAGAACGATAATTTTAGTAATATCAATGCAAGAGTGATAGCTTCAGCAATTTCAGCATAAGACCAATGTTTTCCATAATATCAGTACAAGAACAATATTTTTAATAATATCAGCACAAGCCCAATATCTTCAGTAATTTTAGCACAAGACCGATATATTTAGTAATATCAGCACAAAACCGATATCTTCAGTAATATCAGCACAAGACTGATATTTCCCGCAATATCAACACAAGACTGATATCTTCAGTAATATAAGCACAAGACCGATATCTTCAGTAATATAAGCACAAGACCGATATCTTCAGTAATATAAGCACAAGACCGATATTTTCAGTAATATTAGCACAAGGCCGATATTTTCAGTAATATTAGCACACGACTGATATTTTTAGTAATATCAGCACAAAACCGAAATCTTCAGTAATATCAGCACAAGACCGATATCTTCAGTAATATAAGCACAAGACTGATATTTTCAGTAATTTTGGCACAATACCAATATTATTAGTAATATCAGCACAATACCAATATTTTTCGTGATATTAGCACAAGACGGATATCTTCAGTAATGTCAGCACAAGACCGATAATTTTTATAATATCAGCGCAAGAGTGATATCTTCAGCAATTTCAACATAAGACCGATGTTTTCCATAATATCAGTACAGGAGTGATATCTTTAGTAATATCAGCACAAGACCAGTGTTTTCCGTAATATCAGCACAAGACCGATATTTTTAGTAATATCAGCACAAGACTGATATCTACAGTCACCTTATGGCTGCAGTAGTCATATTTGGCTGTGTAGCTACTGGTAGCCTGAATATTTGAGGAAGAAAACCTTTAATCCCCCCATACTAATGATGGATTATTCAATTACAAATAAAGGAGTCTTTGGCCTTGAGGGTCATCAGCAAACTGTGAGATCCTGCAATGGTGGCCAATGGGCCTCTTGATCACAATGATGAACTTTAAGGGTCTAAGACCCGAGCACCAGTGGTCATAAATCAGAGGAAACTTCCTGTCCAATTCAGCCATTTCTGTTTCAGGAAGTCCGCTGGCACTGACCTGTGTGTCCACATGGTGTCAACTCACCATGAGGAGTTACCACATAAACATTCCCAGATGTACTGATTAGAGTTTCTAGCACATCCACCAAATAATCTCACATACCCTTCGCTCTGTCCTTAACATACCTCTGGGAACGCTTAAGACCAGAGATTGTTTATTATCCACAATGGGCTTTTCCATCTTTTGTCTGTTTATTAAAAGGCAAAAGTTAAGTGTTATTTTAGACCAGGATGTTCCATTACTTTTAGGTACAGATGCATTTTATTATAATAAATGAGAATTCAGTTTGCAAACAGCAGTTTCTATATAGTTGGTCTCTCTTTTGAGAGTTTCACTTCTTTGTCTTTCTGAAAGGTATAGTTCAACACAAAATGAAAATTCTGTCATTGTTTACTCACTCTCATGTGAATAAAATCTCATTGAGGTTCTACTGTATATTCCATGGAATACACAAAAAGGAGTTATTTATAGCAGAATGTCCAAGCTAGTCTTTTCCACAGTCTGTAACTCACACATATCGCTTCAGAAGATTTGAAATATAGTGCACAGGTCGTATGGACTAATTTTATGAATGTATTGTTTTTATATTATTTATTTAAAACAGAAGTCCTGGAACATGTCTCTCTTGTATTCTATCTGTTCAAACTTTACAATAGAGCTTATGCTGCATTTTGCTACATAACATTAAATCACATTTCAGCTCTAACAATGAAAGAAAAAAAAATGTGAATAATGTCACTCATATAATGTTGATGTGAGGTTGCCACTCAAGGGCTGATTACTTGTTAGGAACCTGGGATTGTACACATATATGTTTCAAATGTCAAAGGTCATTACCATTATGGTGGCCTCACACACTCTGCAGTCTACACAGATTTATGTGTTTTTTCAGTGACACTGCTTTATAGAGCAAGACTAGGAGCATCATGACACTTTTATATAGCTTTCTGAACCAAGTAAATCCTTAAAGGCCATTTATGGCATGACAGATGGGACCTCTTATGACAATTACTTGATCTAAGCCAGTCCTCATAGAGTCCCTACAAATTACTGAGCTACTCTATTTTATTAATTTGTGTCATGATGTAGTGCTATAGGATCCATTTGCATAAGCTCCATTATTAGCAAGAAAGGCCAGATGATAGGATTTATGTAGCAAGTCTTTCACATGTAAATAGTCTTGATTTTTGCATACAAGGCTCAGCAAAAAAACTTAACATTATTTAAATGTATTTAAATAATATTTAAACATTTACTTTCTCACTGTAATACACATCTATGTTCTTATTGTGATCAATTCATTGGTGCATGCTATTCATAATTTTCATCAAAATGTAATAGCTTTTCTCCACCTCTGAAACAGTTTTCCTTTTTGGCTGATCTTACTAAGACTGTGAGAGCTTTTGGTTAACATGAACCAACACTTATTTAGGCATTGTTTTAGGCTACTGTTGTAGGTAATGCAGCATTTCGAAAATCTTAATCTTACAGTAATTTAATGCCCCTTAACATCAATGTAATAAAGATTAAGGCAATAATAGCAAATAACAATAGGTTTGAAAAAGAAACGTTACCACTGGCATAGGTCAAGATGCTCTCAAGGGTGAACTTGACCTTCAATGGGTCACAATCTATTTAAAATACTGATGATCACATCACAGAAATGTGAACATTAAAACGAATTGCGAATGCTAATTCCTGTTGACTTTAAATCGTGTAAATCTGTAAATCATAATCTCCCTCTTCACTGGCCAGTAACAGAAACAGTAGGGTAGAGGTTGCACAGACTAGTCGATTATAACTAATGTAGTTGACACTGTTAGCCTGAAGTCGACTAGGTGCTCTCCATGTGATTTACAAAATGCTACTGTTGGTAATACAGCAGGTGGCAGATTTCGGAAACATTGGATTGCAATGGAAGACTCAATCATATTAATGAGTAATAGTTTCTCTGACCAATCAGGTAGCGTTTTCCTGATTAATATTACTGAATCGTCCAATCAGTTATCGCTGTACTCATGAATATAAATGACTTTCCTTGCCTCCCTACGTTTCGGAAACTCGCCAGCATAAAGTGTTCCAGAAATGATGCTCTGGGTGTGCCTGTAACGTATGGAAGGAAGTCACGAGAGATGGATCTAGGAGCAGCGAAACAGTCTTTAATAAAATAAACAAAGCACAGGATAACAGGATTAACACAGGAACAAAAGAAACATCCACGAGGGGAAAACACAGGAACAGAGCAAAACATTTACGAAGGGAACGGGTCAATAAACAGGAGGTCAAAACACATAACAACTGACAAAGAACAAGCAAACAACAGGGGATTAAATACACAAAGACTAATGAGTTAATGAAACACAGGTGAGGACAATCAAGGACAGCTGGCAGTGATGAGGGCAGGGAATTATGGGAAATGTAGTCCAGGAGGAACAGATGACAGGGGAGAAACACAAGGCAAACAACAGTGAATCATGACAGAACCCCCCCCCCCCCCCCAATGGTCGGCTCCTGAAGCCCAAGGAAGGCTGGTCAGGGAGGCAGGGCCAAGGTGGAGCCAGAGACCAAGGATACCAGAACAGGCAGAAGGCTGGGAGACCAGGGAGACCAGAGCAGATCGGGCGGATGGCCATGAGACCAGGGAGACCAGAGCAGATCGGGTGGATGGCCAGGAGACCAAGGAGGCCAGAGCAGATCAGGCGAATGGTCAGTAGACCCAGAAGATCAGAGCAGATCAGGCGGATGGCCAGAAGACCCAGGAGACCAGAGTATAGCAGGTGGGCGATCAGAAGACCCAGGAGACCAGAGTATAGCAGGTGGACGATCAGAAGACCCAGGAGACCAGAGTATATCAGGCGGGCGGCCAGGAGACCCAGAAGACCAGAGCAGATCAGGCGGATGGCCAGGAGACCCAGGAGACCAGAGCAGATCAGGTGAATGGTCAGGAGACCCAGAAGACCAGAGCAGATCAGGCGGACGACCAGGAGACCCAGAAGACCAGAGCAGATCAGGTGGACAGCCAGGAGACTCAGAAGACCAACTCAGGGTAGGGACTGGATCAGGAGGCCTGGTTGGCAGCCACAGGGCTGAAACAGGATCAGGAGGCCTGGGTGGCGGCCACAGGGTTGAGATAGGGTCAGGAGGCCTGGGAGGCAGCCACAGACTAGAGACTGGAGCCGTGGAAGACTCTGAGGATGAAGTCGTGGAAGGCGGAGCTGTAGTAGGCTCGGGAGGCGAAGCCGTGGAAGGCGGAGCTGTGGGAGGCTCGAAGGGCGATACCGTAGAAGGCAGAGCCATGGCAGGCTCGAGGCTAAGATGACTGGGAAATGACCTCAGTGGTCGTGAACATGAGCAGAGTCTCGGGAGCGACCTCGGTGGTCGTGGGCATGGACTGAGATTCGGGGACAACCTCTGTGGTCATAGACAGAGACTCGGGTATGACCTCTGTGGTCGTGGGCATGGACTGAGACTCGGGAACGACCTCTGTGGTCGTGGGCATTGACAGAGACTCGGGTACGACCTCTGTGGTCGTGGGCGTAGACAGAGACTCTGGAACGACCTCTGTGGTCATGGGCGTGGACTGAGACTCTGGAACGACCTCTGTGGTCGTGGGCATGGACTGAGACTTGGGTACGACCTCTGTGGTCGTGAACATGGACAGGGACTCGGAAACGACTTCCCTGGTCGTGTACATGGGCAGAGACTTGGAAACAGCCTCCGTGGTCGTGTACATGGGCAGAGACTTGGAAACGGCCTCTGTGGTCGTGTACATGGGCAGAGACTCGGAGACGACTTCTGTGGTCGTGAACATGGGCAGAGACTTGGAAACGACCTCTGTGGTCGTGTTCCTGGGCAGAGACTTGGAAACGACCTCCGTGGTCGTATACATGGGCAGAGACTCAGAGACGACCTCTGTGGTTCTGAACATGGGCTGAGACTTAGAAACAACCTCTGTGGTCATGAACACTGGCAGAGACATGGAAACGACCTCTGTGGTCATGGACATGAGCAGAGACTTGGAAACGAAAGCCTTTCCTCTCCTCCTCCTCCTCTGGACGGCTGAAGTAGGCAACGCAGGCTCTGGGACGGACGAGGCTGGCAACACTGGCTCTGGGACGGACAAGGCTGGCAACACTGGCTCTGGGATGGACGAGGCTGGCAATGCAGGCTCTGGGATGGACGAGGCTGGCAACGCAGGCTCTGGGATGGACGAGGCTGGCAACGCAGGCTCTGGGGTGGACGAGGCTGGCAACGCAGGCTCTGGGGTGGACGAGGCTGGCAACGCTGGCTCTGGGACGGACGAGGCTTCCAGCTCGTTGACCGTGGCAGGCATGGGCGTTGGCTCGTTGGCCGTGGCAGGTGTGGGCGTCGGCTCATTGGCCGTGGCAGGCACTGACAATTTGTGGGAAAGGGTCTTCGTGGCCCTACGCACCGATATCAGTGGTGGATAATTCAACTTGGAGACAAGGGCCATGGAGGCCTTTGCGGAAGGCTGGACTGTGGTATGACATGGAGCCAACTCGGATTTGACTGTGACATGGTGTGGATCAGACTCAGACGTGGCTGTGACATGGCATGGAGCAGGCTGAGCTTTGTCTGTGACATGGTATGGAGCAGGCTGAGACATTGCTGTGACATGGCATGGAGCAGGCTGAGGATTGGCTGCGACATGGCATGGAGCAGGCTGAGGCGTGGCTGCGACATGGCATGGAGCAGACTCAGACGTGGCTGTGACATGGCATGGAGCAGGATGAGGTTTGGCTGTGACATGGCATGGAGTTGGTTGAGGCTTGGCTGTGACATGGCATTGAGCAGGCTGAAGCATGGCTGTGACATGGCATGGAGCAGGCTGAGGCGTGGCTGTGACATGGCATGGAGCAGGCTGAGGCGTGGCTGTGAAATGGCATGGAGCAGGCTGAGGCGTGGCTGTGACATGGCATGGAGCAGGCTGAGGCGTGGCTGTGAAATGGCATGGAGCAGGCTGAGGCGTGGCTGTGACATGGCATGGAGCAGACTCAGACGTGGCTGTGACATGGCATGGAGTTGGTTGAGGCTTGGCTGTGACATGGCATTGAGCAGGCTGAGGCGTGGCTGTGACATGGCATGGAGCAGACTCAGACGTGGCTGTGACATGGTATGGAGCAGGCTGAGGTTTGACTGTGACATGGTATGGAGCATGCTGAGGCGTTGCTGTGACATGGCATAGAGCGGACTCAGGCGTGGAAGACTTGGAAGCCGGAACCGGGATTGAGAGAGGAGGATCCCCTGCAGCGAGTGTCTCTAAGATTAGCCTCACATATTCCTCCCACGTGCAATCTCCGGTCTCTGGCAATTCCTTCCACCGGCGTGTTGTTAGTCCAATTCGGTAGATGGATTTCAGGGTGTCATCATCAAAACCAGTGTGGACGGCAACGGTGGAGAAGAAATGGGAGAACTCTCTTATTGATAGGTCCACCTGGGTCAGGTGTACGAAGTACGCCACTAGATCCATTTTGTGGTCAGTTGTTCTGTAACGTATGGAAGGAAATCACGAGAGATGGATCTGGGTGCAGCGAAACAGTCTTTAATAAAATAAACAAAGTACAGGATAATGGGATAAACACAGGAACAAAAGAAACATCCACGAGGGGAAAACACAGGAACAGAGCAAAACATCTATGACGCGAACAAGTAAATAAACAGGAGGTCAAAACACATAACAACTGACAAAGAACAAGCAAACAACAGGAGATTAAATACACAAAGACTAATGAGTTAATGAAACACAGGTGAGGACAATCAAGGACAGCTGGCAGTGATGAGGGCAGGGAATTATGGGAAATGTAGTCCGGGAGGAACAGATGACGGGGAGAAGCACAAGGCAAACAACAGTGAATCATGATAGTGCCAAGGGAAAACAGGGTGTGCAAGAGCTGAATCACAATAAAGTGGCATGTACCATTGTCAAATATTGCATTCATTTGTTTTTAGCTCTAAATTCAATTTTTAGCCATGTGTTACAATATAATGACTTAACAAATTACTGCGACTTTTATCAGTGGATAAGGTAGGCCTGTTAATGTATCCAAATATTTGTCTTTAAGGGATAGTTCACCCAAAAATGAAAATCCTCTCATCATTTACTCACCCTCATGCCATCCCAGGTGTGTATGACTTTCTTTATTCAGCAGAACACAAACGAAGTTTGTTAGAAAAATATCTCAGCTCTGTAGGTCCATAAAATGCAAATGAATGGGTATCAGACCTTTGAAGCTCCAAAAAGAACAGACAGTCAACATAAACGTCATCCATACGACTCTGCTGGTTAAATGAATGTCTTCTAAAGTGAAACGATCACTTTCAGTGTGAAACCAATCAATATTTAATACTTGTTAACAATAAACCATCGCTTCTGGTCAGCAGCAGTAAAACATATGGATGACGTTTATGCTGACTGTCTGTGTTTTTTGGAGTTTCAAAGGTCTGATCACCATCCACCTACATTTTAAGGACCTACTGAGCTAAGATACTTTTCTGTTTTTCTTCAAATGTGTTCTGCCGAAGAAAGAGTCATACCCATCTGGAATGGCATGAGGGTAAATGATTAAAAAAAAAATCATTTTTGGGTGAACTGTTCCTTTACAATATAGTGATGAAATCTGAAATTTGGTCATGATTCGATATGATTATTTTTGAACAATTCATAAACATTTTACAAAATATGCTAAAGACACATATGTAAATAGAGGGACAATTTGCATTATTATAGGCTATAATAGCCTGTAATACAAAAATATATACCAGGTTGTACATTCACTGGCTTAAAATATATATATATATATATATATATTCTTTTCTTTTTTGGATAACAAATAAATTAAACAGAGCACTTTGGTTTAAGTTTGACTGCAAATAAAAACAGAAAAATAATACTGATGTTACATTAATTATTGAGCCAATAAGAATATAGGATAACATGTCTGACTTAAAGCAAACTAACAAAACAGACATTAAATAGACCACTGATCATAATAGACACTGCATATCATCTAACGAGAACATTTAGCTACTGAAACAATAATAAATATAATCTGTCATGAATACTGGCAGAGAAGTCTTATCTTTAAATCAAGCATGGACACAGAAATAACAACTTAATGGCGTATGCCTATAACATGTAAAGAACCATCCGCTAATAATCAAGAGAAAAGGAGCGCAGTAGCCTACCTTTCCAAGTGTGTTCTCAGAATATTCCAGAATATGCATAGGCCTACTATAGTGTTGCAGAAAAGCGAATAACTTATTTTGCTTAAAGGGATAGTTCACCCACAAATGAAAATTCTCTCATCATTCACATCAAGCCATCCCAGATGCATATGACTTTCTTCTGCTGAACACAAAAAAACAAACACAAACAAAACACAAACACAAACAAAGGTTTGAAGAAGAATATCTCAGCTCTGTAGGTCCATGCAATGCAAGTGAATGGTGACCAAAACTTTTAAACATAAAAGTAATCCATGTGACTCCAGTGGGTTAATCCATGTCTTCTGAAGCGATATGATATGTGTGAGTAAGAAACAGATTGATATTTAAGTAAATTTTTACTATTAATCTTGACATCAGCAGTCTCCTTGGCGATCATTTCAAGCTCGATCCATTAAGCATTAGGAAGCATAATCAAGCTTTGAATCATGATCGTGCCTACAACTAATGGGTTCAACTAGTTGGCTATTAAATATCTGTAAAAATATCTCTCTGTAGGCCTGAGTTAGGATATAATTCATGTTCTTTTGGAAAAGTTTTTCTAGAGTAGACTGTTCTTGCGTTTTAATCTTTTGATTCTGCTTTTAAACTGGGCTGTCTGATACTGTAAGTCCCTTTTTAATGACAAATGTGAGCTTTATGGCATGTAAAAACATTTATCTTAATTTGAGCCACATTGCAGGTTTATGTTCGAAATTAAAAGAAACAATACAAGTTTGTCTGCCTCCAATCTCCATCTCTTAAATGGAGGAATGACATCATAACCCGACATCATCATTTCAATGTATTTCTACTTTCCCCTCCTGGTCTTCTTCATCTCTTGATTTATCCCTCATACTTCCTTTCACAGTCCATCTAGACTTACCTTTATTATGACAGGCTGGCTGCTAGACTCCCACAGTTTAATCATCTCTTTTTCTCTTTTTCCACTGTGCAGGGTCCACTCGGTCTTGATGGCAAACCCGTGAGTACTCCACATCTTTAAAGTGACAAGTTAAAGACATGTAGTGATATAATGGTTGCATGTAGACATCAAGGTTGAAAAGTTTACATTGATCTTCAGAGTCTCATTAATGTAAAATACCTGTAAAATTAAAAAAACAAAAACATAATCATAATCAGCCATTTAGACACAACTTCCATATAGCTTGTGAATGGACATTTAATTACTAATTTAATTTGTCCGATAAGGGAAGGATTTATTGGTGAATTTGAGACTTTTATACTTTTTGTAGTATGTAAAATATACAATAGAGCTCTATTACTATAAATGTTAGAGTATTTTTATGTATTCTGAAATACATTTCGCATTACATTTATTACTTAAGATTCTTTTTGATTACTGATTTGTTGATGTTTATTTACAGGGTCCTCCTGGACCTAAAGGAAGCCAGGTAAATACAGTTTCATATCTCTTCTTTGCAGTTAATATTAATCTTATATTGTCAGGTAAGGATCTGATGTTAACTGTATAAAATGATTTTTAACTGCTTCATAGGTTTATGGAAGGTGACTTTCCAGTAGCTTTTACACACATCTGGCAGCTTTTAGTTCATACTGTGTAACTGATGGAGATTAAACTCCTATATGTCTTCAGTTTTCTGGCCATTTATCACCTTTTATTACCAGATATACAGTCAAACATCACAAAGTAACATTCATCTTGTACATCCATCCACAAATGAGATGGAAATAATGGATTACACACCAAAAAAGAATTTATCATCCTTAACTTGTGTTCGTTCACTGCCAAGGGAAGCCCATTTGTCCATTGTAACATAAACCACTTAATCTTTGAGAACTTTTGAAAGCAGATCACCTCCAAAAACATCATTTATCTGTTGCTTCCCGTGAAAAACAGTTGTTGAGTTGTTTTGACTCATTCAACTGAATTCAATCAAAAATCTCATTTAGGTGTGGTATCTGCCTGATTTGGGCACTAAACAGAGCATATAACTGCCATGCATCTCATAATGTGCCTTTTCTAAAATGCAATTTAACGGCAATCTAACTCTCCATCTACAGGGAAACTCCACCCGAAAATGATTTGACTTTCTTTTTGAGTCAAAAAAACTCCCTTTTTTTTTTTTTTTTTTTGCAGTTATTGCTTATATTTTGTAGTTCTATTTATAAATGTAAAAAGTTGATACTTTTATTGACCTCAGTGGGTGGAGCATCTCTGTACAGCACTAATATTCTTTATTTAATTATTTCAGTGTTGCCCATTTGTCACCTTCTTACCCTCATAATTAATTAACATTCAGTTTGACACCGGCCTCAACTGCACATCAGCTTCACTAGCTTGGCCTCCACATTTAGTTTATTTCTAATGAACATGCCAGGTTCGGGTGTTTTACACAGCCTGGTCTCATAGAATCATGTTACTATATCTATATTTTTGCAAAATAATTTTTACATAGCTCATTCTTTGTATTGCGGCAGCGTCCTGGTGAAATGAACTCTAGAGGCGTTACAACAACAATTAGGTTTATTACCTCAGTAATAAAGGCATGATCAAGCATGATCACATTGCCTGATAGAGCTGATAGAGCATTGCACTTGCAATGTAAAGGACCAGGATATGAGTCGTGAAGAGCATGCTAGTTGACACGTGAGCCGAAAGTGTCAAAGAAGCACCATAAAATAACTAGGTTTTTAGCAATTGCATTTCTCATGTCACATTTGCTTTTTATGACACTATTGGTTAGGTTTAAGGTTTAGGGTAGGGAGGTATGTTTTGTTGATTTAAAACTCAATAGATCATTAACCTTAAAAATCTGAACTGTTTGGGAGAAAATTTACACTAGAGGCACTACAATAACTGCGTTTAATTCACTTTTACACAAATCAGGACTACAACGGCTTATTATGACTTTATAAACACTTTTGTTTTTGCTGTATTACTCACACACACTATGTTATGATATCGAAACACCTTTACTATAACAGATCATTTGAAAAACAATATATTTGAACACTTGTATTACAGACCAACCTACATTTACACACATATTCCAAAGTGATTCACTTCTGCGGTAGCTAACTTCATAGAGTGTTGTACTTTGGACCAAGGCTCGAGCCTGCAGCCAAACACGTAAGCTGACACGTGAGCCAAAAGTGTCATAGAAGCGACTGGAAATTATGTGGTTGCTTCAGAAAATTAGCTTTTTTGCTTTTTCCACATTATCGGTCAGGTTTAGCTGTTGGTTAAGGGTAAGGATGTCTGTGTTGTTTACCTCTCATTTGCATTCATGACACTATCGGTTAGGTTTAGGCATTGGTTAAGGGTAAGGATGTCTGTGTTGTTTACCTCTCATTTGCATTCATGACTCTATCGGTTAGGTTTAGGTATTACTTTAGGATAAAGATGTCTGTGTTGTTTACCTCTCATTTGCTTGTAAAACACTATTGGTTGGGTTTAGGTGTTGGTTAAAGGTAAGGATGTCTGTTTTGTTTACCTCTCATTTGCGTTCATGACACTATCGGTTAGGTTTAGGTATTACTTTAGGATAAAGATGTCTGTGTTGTTTACCTCTCATTTGCATTCATGACTCTATCGTTAGGTTTAGGTATTACTTTAGGATAAAGATGTCTGTGTTGTTTACCTCTCATTTGCATTCATGACTCTATCGGTTAGGTTTAGGTTTAGGTATTACTTTAGGATAAAGATGTCTGTGTTGTTTACCTCTCATCTGCATTCATGACACTATCGGTTAGGTTTAGGCATTGGTTAAGGGTAAGGATGTCTGGTTTTTTTTACCTCTTATTTGCGTTCATGATACTATCGGTTAGGTTTAGGTTTAGGCATTGGTTAAGGGTAAGGATGTCTGTTTTGTTTACCTCTCATTTGCATTCATGACACTATTGGTTTGGTTTAGGTTTAGGTATTGGTTTAGGATAAAGATGTCTGGGTTGTTTACCTCTCATTTGCTTGTAAAACACTATTGGTTAGGTTTAGGTGTTGGTTAAAGGTAAGGATGTCTGTTTTGTTTACCTCTCATTTGCATTCATGACACTATCGGTTAGGTTTAGGTATTGGCTTAAGATAAAGATGTTGGTGTTGTTTACCTCTCATTTGCTTTGTAAAACACTATTGGTTAGGTTTAGGTGTTGGTTAAAGGTAAGGATGTCTGTTTTGTTTACCTCTTATTTGCATTCATGACACTATTGGTTAGGTTTGGGTTTAGGTGTTGGTTAAGAGTATGGATGTTTGATTTGTTTACCTCTCATTTACGTTCATGACACAATGGGTTAGGTTTAGGCGTTGGTTAAGGGTAAGGATGTCTGTTTTGTTTACCTCTCATTTGCGTTCATGACACTATCAATTAGGTTTAGCTTTAGGTATTGGTTTAGGATAAAGATGCAGATGTTGTTTACCTCTCATTTGCATGTAAAACATTATTGGTTAGGTTTAGGTGTTGGTTAAGGATAAGGATGTCTGTTTTGTTTACCTCTCTTTTGTGTTCATGACACTATTGGTTAGGTTTAGGTTTAGGCGTTGGTTAAGGATAAGGATGTCTGTTTTTTTACCTCTCATTTGCATTCATGACACTATTGGTTAGGTTTAGCTTAGGTATTGGTTTAGGATAAAGATGTCTGTTTTGTTTTCCTCTCATTTGCATTCATGACACTATCTGTTAGGTTTAGGTTTAGGTATTACTTTAGGATAAAATGCCTGTTTTGTTTACCTCTCATTTGCATTCATGACACTATCAGTTAGGTTTTGGTATTGGTTTCGGATAAAGATGTCGGTGTTGTTTACCTCTCATTTGCATTCATGACACTATCAGTTAGGTTTTGGTATTGGTTTCGGATAAAGATGTCGGTGTTGTTTACCTCTCATTTGCTTGTAAAACACTATTGGTTAGATTTAGGAGTTGGTTAAGGGTTGGGATGTCTGTTTTGTTTACCTCTCATTTGTATTCATGACACTATCGGTTAGGTTTAGGTATTGGTTTAGGATAAAGATGTTGGTGTTGTTTACCTCTCATTTGCTTGTAAAACACTATTGGTTGGGTTTAGGTGTTGGTTAAAGGTAAGGATGTCTGTTTTGTTTACCTCTCATTTGCGTTCATGACACTATCGGTTAGGTTTAGGTGTTGGTTTCGGATAAAGATGTCGGTGTTGTTTACCTCTCATTTGCTTGTAAAACAGTATTGGTTAGGTTTAGGCATTGGTTAAGGGTAGGGATGTATGTTTTGTTTACCTCTCATTTGCATTCATGACACTATCATTTAAGTTTTGCCATTGGTTAAGGGTATGGATGTCTGTTTTGTTTGCCTCTCATTTACATTCATGACGCTATCGGTTAGGTTTAGGCGTTGGTTAAGGGTAAGGATGTCTGTTTTGTTTACCTCTCATTTGCGTTCATGACAATATTGTAGGGTTACCAGATTCCTGCTTGTGGAAAACGGGACGGCCCCCTCCCAGCAAAAATTAAACTGACGTATCCTTACCTAGGCGCAGATCAATGCGAAGCAGAGGGTGCATCCACATCTGTAACTGTTGTCACTTTGTACTTTTCGCTGGCAGAAATTTTGTGTGATTGTCTTTCAAGAGTTTATCGTAAAATGCAGAGCAGTCCAAAATTAAGATGTACAAAAAGCATTGCATTCATGACTGTTACACTGAATCGAGATTTATCCGGTGTCCATGCTGCGTTCATTAATAAGAACGCGCGCTCCACAGATGCAGATGTCTCGGGCAGGCATAAAAACAATCTCCACGACCATGACTAAGACTCCGAAGTTGATGGTCTTGCTCTCCAGCTCACGAAAATTGTCTGTCCATCTCACAGACATGGCCGTCTTGCTCATGTTGCACTCAGTGATGCGATGAGTGACAATGTTTTCCCGCAAGCACACTCATCAAAGAGCGTGGTTTCGTCAATCAAACTGAGAGCGGGGATTCTGGAGTAGAACTGTTCGAGGCTGCTCTGAATGTCTTTCCACTCTGGGATATCTCTCAGTAGGGCTCACTCAAGTTTTTCTGTGTTCTCCAATGAGCAGCTTCAATTTTGGAGGTAATCCACCGATGCTGAATAAAAGTTTCTCATTGCACAAAAGAAATCATCCGCTCGCATGTCACCAGCTTCAACCAGGGCATCCAACTGCTTTTTAATGTCAGAGGGTATGAATGATTCCTCCAGCCTGACCTAAAAGACTTTTCTCAGGTCATGAATGTGCAAAGCCACTTCTGTGGCTGATATGTGGTCTTGCTCTACTATCTCCAGTGCACAGCTAAAAGTGGCTTTTTGCTTGAGTGCGAAGCCAATCCAAAGTTTAGTGCAAGGATTGCTGAAAATGTCTCTTAGAAACTTTTGGCATTTTTCTTGAGAAAGAAAGTATGCACACAGACCATTGAAAATGTGTAGTATTCTTTTAAGAGCTGGACAAAGAAAGAGAAAACGTGTGTTGCCATGCTACAGTAATTTCTGATAGTCCAGCTGCACAAAAGAGAGTTCGTTGCATATGACAGCTTCAGATTTTGTGCGGGCAGAAGAAAATTTCGGATCATACAATTTCTTGATCAATTTTGCAGTGCAGTCAGCCAACCGAAAACTATGGCCGTGCACAACAGAATGATAAGCAAAAAGTCCTTCACTTGGATGCACCTTGTCAGATTTGGAACTTTGCTTCACAAAAAAAATCGCTAACACTTTGTGTGGCACACTTACTTTTAGTAGCATCCACATGCTTTTTTGTATGAACATGCTGCACGATGTCTGTGTGGCCTCCATGGGCGATGGAAAAGTGAGCTCCACAAATCTCACACCTCACTTTACTAGACTCTGTCTGTGACTCCTTTTTTAGAAATTTAAACTCTTTTTGAAGATCCTCATTAAATGTAGATGCATGCTTCCATGACATTTTTACAGTCGCAATTTCATCTGTGTGCTTTTTCAAACTGACTCTTCAATCAGTTCACTAACTGGACATCTACTGATAGGGGATTGTGATTGGATAGTTTAATCCAATCATGTACTTCAAATATCACAGTGCGATTTTATTAGATTTACAAGCTGTGTCCTTGGCTACCTTTGATTAGAATACTCACGTGACTGAGAAAGCCGCATAGGCGATAAAGAAATTTTAGGACAAGGGAAATACGGGACAAAACACGATTTTTTTCAGAATAAGTTGGGACACTAGATAAAGTGCTTAAATACTGGACTGTCCTGGGAAAAACGGGATGTCTGGCCACCCTACACTATTGGTCAGGTTTAGGTTAAAGTTTTAGGTTAGGGAGGTACATTTAACTCAATAAAACCTCCAACTAATATTCACTTTAAAAACCTCGTCTGATTACAACATCATTTCACTCACTTTTGGTGCCCCCTGCTGGACATTTCACTGGGAAACTGCTACCAAAAGTGTAATAAAGCACGCAATTTCGTTTTGCAAAAATGTTGCCACAGTCATGTAATATTCATGAGATCAGGGTGTCTCATATTGGTCACATTTCAAGCTCACATGAACAACCTTACAGAAACTTTAGATTTGAGCAGAAAATCTGAATTGGCTTGCAGTGTGAACATAGCCATACATTCTTACTTTCCCTTTTCAGTTCTACTGATGTAATTTCACCCAAACCATTCTTTTAATGTTCAGTCAATAGTAGTTCCATCATATTCACAACTTTTGATCATGTTATCTGCAAGTTAAAGTAAGATCAATGATTACAGCTATATCTAGTGCAGATGGAGTGAGGTACTGCCTCTATTCTTAGCTGGAAAATAGATGACTTTGGAAAATCTCTAAAATGAGGTACATGTGAATGTTAGAAGACATGAAGACACCAGAGACTCTTTGTGATTGGTCTCAGTGAATGAATTATAAATGGTCCACATGGTTTTTAGACATGTTTTTGAACTGCACTCTGATCTGTGCTTTTTCCCTTAGACATTTGTCATATCAATTTTTCATTTTTGACTATCTTTCTAATCAACGCACCCAACTCATTTATTTCCAGGGCCTGCCGGGACCAAAAGGAGATAAGGTACTTCTTTTCAATGTTTTATGTGCACACAAAGAACTCGTTCTTTTCTGTTCTCTGATTCCCAGTAAGCAGATGTTTTCAGATTTTTTTAAATAACTCACAAATTTCATTTGCATTTGCTGTTGTGTTCAAACATTTGTTTTAGAGTATGTCAGCTATAATATCAGAGCAACAAGAAACCTGTGGTAAATAAAGGCAGACTTGGAATTCTCCTCTGCCTGATTACAGTGAAAAACACAACAAAACAAAAACATGTAGCCTCAGGATCATTTTTCTCCCAGTTCAGTGTTGCTCGTATACAGTAATTAGAGCAGAACAGTAATTAGTAGCTGCACATTCTCTGCCCTGCTTTAATTTATCTGCCCTCTTGTTGTGTTTCTCACATTAATGGGATAAATCAGTGAATGTTGCCTGAAAACGAGTGTTTAAATAGGCTAATTGATCTTGTTAGTGGGTCAGAAATGTTTCAGTTATATCTAAAACAAAGCAAATCATGCAGCACATTATGTTTCTAAACATTTCTGTGGTGCTAATTGTATTTCCTGTTTATGTCTGTTTAAGGGTGACCAGGGAGACTCCGGGCCAAGGGTGAGTGCCTTCATGTTTCTGTCACTTTGAATCCATATTTTCCATTATAATCAGAACAGGATGTCACATGTATCTGAATCGACATTAAGTAAATATGCGCCATTAGCGATTGGTGAATCTTTCTCCTGCACTTACTCACAAACAAATATGAACACAACCAAACAGTCAGATTACTCGCAGAGTAATAATTAAAAAAAACAACAACGAGGGGATGAGTAGTGTTTTACACACAGAGAGATGGTGTGTGAGAGACCTTGTGTGTAAGCTGAACTGAGTATGCGATCTGAGTGTAAAAGAGAGCGTGGGTGTGTATGTTTGTGTGCTACACTTTTGGTCACAAAATTGCTTAAAGTGTCCACAGAAGTTTGCTAAATCTGAACAAACCTCTCTTGGGGGACGCCCTCAAAAGGAAAAAAATAGTACATAGACTAAAACATTTCTTAATTTTCTTCTAAAAATGTCAGAAGTTGTATTTTTGGGTTGGGGTTAGTCTCTAGTAAATATAATTAGCATCATTTAAGAACAATTTAAGTCAGTAGGAAGCCCCCATTTAGATAGCTAGCTGTGTGTGTGTAGTGCTGCATAAGGCACCAGTATGGGAAACCTCAACCATCCCTCAGGTCACCACATCCCTGCTAACTGAGCCCTCATGCTTACACTGGCATCAACATGGTGTCTCTTTTCCATTCTCTTTTTCTCTTTTTACATTTTGTCTTTCTCGCAACTCTTAGCCCTGTCCTTATCAGCCTTTTAAAGCTAACTACACATTCTTAGCCATGTTAAAGTGTAGACAAAGTTTCCCTGCAACAGTTTCTCTCACGCTGCAGACATTTTGTGAGATTTTAAGTAATTAAAAAATTAAAATTCTGTCAGTGTAATGAGTTCCTGTAGCTCAACTGGTAGACCATGGTGCTAGCAACTTGGTTCAGTTCAATGAAACACAAACTGATACAATGTATACCTTAAATGCAATGTCGCATAAATGCATAAATTTAAATGTATTTCCTCACCCTCATGTCATTCCAAACCTTTATCACTTTCACTCTTCTGTGGAACACAAAAGGTGAGTTTTTGAAGAATATCCTGGCCACTCTTACATATAATGCAAGTCAATAGGGACTGGAGATATCAAGCTCCAAAATTACAAAAAAAGCACTATAAAATGACCATAAAAGTAAACCATACAACTCATACACTATATTTAAAGTATTCTTGCGATAGCTTTGAATAAGGAGCAGACCATAATTTAAGTCATTATTCACTGATAATCTTGAACCACAAAAGTTGATTGGACGTCAAAAATGGTTCTCACATGTTGTCACTAATGGCTACTTTTATGGTGCTTTTTTGTCATTTTTGGAACTTGACAAAGCCAGTCCCTTTTTAATTAATTTATTTGGAAAAAAGTAGCCAGTATATTTCTCAAACATTTGTGTTTTGTGTTCCAAGGAAGAAAGTCATATAACATGCAGGTGAATGCTAAAACTTCTGTACTTTTTATTACAGAAATAACAGTTCTTGCACTTTTATTCTGTCCGTCGTCATCCTCAAGCCTTTTGAGAGAGAGAGAGATAGAGAGAGGGAGAGAGAGATCTGTCCTCACCTAGATGGTACCACTTGATATAAAATCTCTTTTGACAGGAAATACACATTTCTCTTTGATTTTCAATCTGCGGTTTTTATTACTGCTGTCAGTACAATTCAGCCTTCTAAGCATGTGGTATATAGGCACTTGCAAACATAAATACCAGTGTGATTTCAAGATTGCAAAAATAAAACATTGTTTTTTTCCAGTGTTATTTCAAAGTAGCAAAGTTGGTCATTTTGTGTTTAGAGCTTAGTTGACTTTGTCTTTTTTTGCCCTGCATTTAGAGCAAGTCAGAATTGCAAGTATTGCTTTTAATTGGAGATTAAATAAACAAATCCAGTCAAAGACAATGAGTGCCATTTCCTTGCCACAACTTCCTAAACTTGACAAATCAGATTCATTTCAGTGTTATGTACTGTGTAAAATACAGGTGAGTATGTAGATAAGTTAGTATGTATATAGCATATGGTATATATATTTGATTTGATTTAGTCAATTCAAGTAAGTGATTTAGTTATGGAAATACTTGATACTTGGTTTTTAGAAGAAAAACTATATATAGGCTACTATGAATTGAGTGGCCAATGCCGATATCAATATCTATAGAGCTGTATTGCCCATACATATATTTGAGTCATGACAACTCTCTGAATAAATTGAAGGTGTTACAATGGATATGACAAGACACAAACATGCTGAGTTGAGCTTGTAAGACATGCTGCTGCTGCACAATTAGATAAACATTAAATTCTCATAAAGCAGATCTAGACAAGTGCTGCTGGGGAGGAGGAGGGTTTCAGAGAGAAAACTCTCATAGCGTGCTGCAGTAAAAACCGGCTTACCTTTAAACAAATGAGGCAATTTAAATGTTAGACAAAAAGAGAGTATGTACTTGATTGGCTAATGTATTACATGTTCAAAGGACATATCAACTTGCGCCATGTAGAGTTACATGACTGAACTAAAAATCATGCACTAAATGGATATAATGCCAATATACACTACATGGCCAAATGATGTGGACACACCCTTCTAATTAACAGGTTTGGCCAGGCCTCATATTTCCAGTGAAGACAAATCTTACATTACAGTTACATATAATTACTTTTCAAAGAATTGCATGCTTCTCTGGGGTAACATATTGTGGTGGGCAGTTTTCTATGATAATGATAATGACTTGTGCACAAGGTACACACATCAAGGTTCATTAAAAAAATGGTTTACTGAGTCTGGTGTAGAAGAACTTGACTGGTCTGCACAAAGCCCAGATTTGAATCCCATTGAACACCATTGAAAGCCTTCTCAGAAGAGTGAAAGTTGTTATTGAGGACCAGCATCCCTGTTCATGCCATTGGTTTTGAAATGAAATACCAAACTGTCGGCCGTACAGTGTTTATTATCAATTTACTGACAGCAAATAATATGTATTAAAATTGTCTTAATTTAAATAAACACTTAATTCCCTCAAAACTAAACATTTACATAATCCATTGACAAGACCACACCTGTTAATCAGCCAAGTTGGCACAGTTTTTAATGGATAATCGGCTAATCAATCACTAGAAGGGTGTATCTTTGACTGAAGCCAGATTAACCTCTAGTCCTGTATTTATCTGCTGCAAAATACTGCAAGATGATTTGTATGGTTTGATAGTCAACAAGTATTGTTGCACAGTCCAATAGCAGATAAATGCTTTTTCAATGCTCTTTTCACTGAGTACTCTGTGTATCTCTGCTTGTCTGTTCAACCTGTTCATCTCGCAGGGCTCTGGCACTCATGCAGGTCTGCAAAGTAATCAGATTCTCATTAAGGTTTGTCCATTCTCTGCTGCCATAGCCTTGATCTCCAAGCAGCTCTGTGCTCCAGAAAGTCTTCCACTCTTGCCGCTGAGATCTTGCTCAGTTCTCTTCCTTGTTTGTCCTCTCTTTCTCTAACACAATCCTCCACACTATGTCCCATTTTTCTTCTTCTCCTCCATTTGTAATTCTTGGATCTTCCTGCCTCTTTCTACGGGCGACAATGTATGCAGATGGTCTTTCCTCGATATGATCATGGCTACATCTTGGCTGATCAACCCAGTTTCCAGAGGCGTATGCTGAAGGTAGCATGTGTGTAAGGCATGTGCTCTCTGCAGACGCTTCCCTAACACTTACTAAAACTTACTGTTCATCATTTTTAATTCTTTACGGTTGAATATGCTAATCCATGTGTGAAGGATCTAAAAGTTGCTTGCAGTGAATGTAATCAATTAATGTGGCTGGTGAGGAATTCTGCAATCTACTTCCTTAGAAGACAACCTTGTAGTAAAATTAAATTATGTGAATTTAGAAGCATAACAAACTGCACCCAAATAGTAAAAGTAACTGATGGCATGATCCTGTCACACATGATTTGGTAGAAAACACCTATATGTTTGTGTCACTCCTTTACAGTGAATGAGTCATTTCATCTATATCACATGTCTGTATATTTTCATCAGGGTGATCAAGGTCAGGCTGGCCCACCAGGACCTCCAGGCCCTCCTGGATCACCCGGTCCAAGAGGGCCCCCAGGGAACACTGGAAAAGATGGTCCCCGTGGCCCACCAGGAGATCCAGTAAGACACTTTTTGGTCACTTTGCCTGGTGTGTGTCTCTTTATTTTAAGTCAGCATGAAATCAGAATTGATCCTGTTTAAAACTGGGGACTCAGGGACTGACATATAGAAAATTGTTGTTTGATTTCATGTAAGGCTGTCGATTTATCTTTAAAAAAGACAATCACACTGCGTTAAAAAGGAATGTTCTTACCAAAAGAGCAAATCAAGCTTGAAGTGCCATGTTTTTGTGAGTCTCAGTCAGGAGGAGGCAGTAAGTGCAATTCCAGCTGTAAAGGTAATGCACAGCTGTACAGACAACAAACCGTCAGCTGATCAGACATGTGGACGGAGCAGAGCACAGGGGTCTCAAGACGCATTTTTTTAAGTTTTAAACTATATTTAACTTGACACATCATCCTAAAAACACCGCAATTATGGCTAGAGACGCTGAAAACCAGCTAAATGTGATGCAACCTCAATGAGATGCAAGAATGCATCCCGTAAGAACATCTACCTCGGATAGATTGATAAATTCAATGGTAAAATGGATCACTGATGATTGTAATCCAGTGATAGGCTTATGTTCAATGATACGGAAAGAAAACACAACACACTGATTTCTAAAGCCACTTTTTGTATTGTCTAATCAAATACTTTACTTGTCTGTGACAATTATCTAATGTCTTTGAATTATCTGATATTATCATATTATTTTAAAATAAAATTATATTTATTTGGGAACTTTTTTCAGCAAATATTGATATATGCAATTAATAGAGATTAATTTGATTGATTAATCGACATATCATGCAATTAATTCAAATAAAAAAATATATCTGTTGACAGCACTAATTTTATAAGGAGTATAAATTGTTACTAATTATGCCAAAAATACATTTTTCATAAAAATATGCAGTAAGTAATCCAAAAGTAATTGGATTAGATTACTTAAAAGTATAATATAAAATGCTACATTACTGTTTACAATTTCAGTTGTGTAATTTGTAATCAGTACTAGATTACATTTCATAAGAATCTACCCAACACTGCTTAAAGGAATTTTTCACCCCAAAATGAAAATTCTCTCATCATTTACTCACCCTCATGCCATCTCAGATGTGTATGACTTTCTTTATTCTGCAGAAAACAAACGAAGATTTTTAGAAAAAACATCTGCTCTGTAGGTCCATACAATGCAAGTGAATGGTGGCCAGAGTTTTGAAGGTCCAAAAACCACATAAAAGTAAAAAAAAAAATAATCCATACGACTCCAGTAGTTTAATCCATGTCTTCAGAAGTGATGTGATAGGTGTGGGTGAGAAACAGATCAATTTTTAAGTTCTTATTTATTATAAATCTCCACTTTCACTTTCACATTCTTCTTCTTTTGTTTTTGGTGATTCACATTCTTCGTGCATATTGCCACCTACTGGGAAGGAAGGAGACTTTAATAGTTTTTTCAAGTTCTCTCAAGTTCAAGGGTGAATTTCAGAAATGTTAGATGGCAAGGGAAGACTAAGAGTCATTCATATTCATGAGGAAAGCTCTACCTGTTCGGAGAAACTATACCCCAACCCTAAACCTAACACTATTCAATAAAATAGAGCTTTTCTCAAAAATATGAATGAGTCTTCCCCTGCCATCTTACTTTTTGGAAATCTGTGCACGGAGGAGCCAAAATTAGGAAATTAAAAGTGTTTTTAAATTTTTTTATCTAGTTTCTCCCTCTTCTCCCTTTCAACATGTTACGAGATCGATCAGCGGTTGTCTTGCGATCGACCAGTTGAAATGTTTGCCTTTTTAATCTTTCATAAAAATGTCTTAACATGCTCCGCCTCTGAAATAACTTTCCTTTAACTCAACCGTAAACTCAACATCAGTATTTTGAGCTTATTTTAACCTTCACAATTAACACAAACAATTTGTCAATATAAATGCAAAAAAACAAACAAATGATTAGTATCCTGATGAACAAACTTCAAAGTGGTTTCAGAATGAAAGCATATGCTTTAGGTGTATGAAGACAAAACTGTCCTTCAACACACTCCTTATTGCGTTCTGTTGACATTTCAGTTATTTGTTGCTTTTTCCCCTCCACTCAAACATAGACTAAAGAAAGTGAAATCTGCGTTAGTCGTTAAAACCAGAGTTGTTATTATTTCGAATTTTAATTTAGTTTTTATTTCTACTTCATTTTCAATTTGTCCTTTCAATTTAATTTAGTTTTATCTAAAATTATGGGTGAAATACATTTAACGTAATTAATTAAATGCATTTAATGTGTTTAATACTTTTAATAAATGGTCATATTAAAACATTTAATAATGCCCATAAAATTAAATACAACATCATAAAATAAAAAGAGAAAAGATCAGATACCATTAAAAAATATATATTTATACACTACAGTACTACACTTCACACTTTTCAGTCTTCCTGCTGTGTCCAGGTGTAGCCTACTTCCCTAAAGTCAAGATCAAACACACTTTGGGCTGACGTTTCATTCTTTTCACATATTTAGTATAGATAATAGGTGAATAGAGACTTCTCCCCTCACTTGTGTTCTTCATTGTATTTTCTGACTTTTTTGCCATTGAAACGCAAGTGCCAGCTTTACAGGTAACACACAGAGGTTGCGCTACAAATATGTAACAGACTGAGTTGTACGATTTCCATCATGGTCTGTTTCATCTGTCATATTAGTTTAAATGTCACTGATACATAGTTAATTTGATTTTGTCTCAACATTTTCAGTTAGAAATTACTTTGCGAAGTAAGTGTGAGTCTGATAATGACGTGTTCTATGTAATAATTTGCAGAGTTGAGGAATGTACTTTTTAAAGTGTACTTATGTTATTGATATTTCTGGATGAAAGCGGCAGAGCACGTCTGGCGAATGGCGATCTCTTTCCTGAACACACATACAGAACGAGCACGTGGGTGAGAGAGTTAAAAAAGTACTTTGAAAGAGTGTGAAAGAGTGTGCACTGCTGCTCTCAGCTAGAATAACCACATGCAATATACGTGTGAAAATGTATGCACAGTATCAAATACACAGAATGTATGATAGTACTAACTGTAGAGAGCACATCAATATGAAGACAAAGCCAAATCCCGGACATTTAGAGGCAATTTTGAAATCCCGGCCGGATGCTTTTTTCAGGTCTGAAAAAGGGGACATGTCTGGGGAAAAGAGGACGTATGGTCACCCTATGTTACATTCTTTTTTGTTTGTTTGTTTGTTTGTTTTTCATTGCATCACAAATGCCATGGACTCGGCTGGACTCTGAAAAAAATCCCAAGTCCGAAAGGCTCGAGTCCAAGTCAAGTCCGAGTAAAAATGCATTCGAGTCCATGACAAGTCAAAGTCCGAACTCGAGTACCCAAATTCTAATATTAACTAATAATATCATAGTCTAGCTCAGGGGTGTCAATAGCAGCAATACTGTATTCATATCATCTGAAGTTGTTGTTGTACTACTGCAGACTGTGGTTTGCAACAGTTACATGATGTACCTGAAAGGTTAAAGGCAATATCAGTGCTCCAATCTGCCCTCTGTCACCTGAGGGGTGAGTTTTGTTCAGCCAGAGGTGATGGAGAGAGAGATGTTAGAGGGGAAGGGGACAAATGCAGTTCATCAAGCGTTGTCTGAATTCACAATGTTTTTTGGCTTGGGTCCCTTTAAATGAAGTTCATCCCTCTAATTGTATCTTATCATAAAGACAGTTACATTTGGAATAAATGTAACGTTGAAATGGATATTCCAGATTAATCACACCGTGAATTTGGCGACAAGTGGTCAAAAGTTCTGTTTCTGCCATCGGTTTGTGCTTAGCAAAATTTTAATCACTGCCCCCAGTGGCCGAAGCTGGAAGTGTTGTTGAACATATGGACATATGTGAGATTCAGTGTCCAATCACATACAACATAATAACAGAATAACACAAAGAGAGCGACACAAATAGACAGCCTGCTTTTAATTCAAATTGATGTGACAATGGCAACATTTTTGCAAACCAAAATTAAGTGCTTCATTACACGTTTGGCTGCAGTTTCTCATTGAAAGGTCCAGCGGGGGGCGCCAAAAGCGGGTGAAATGATGTTGTACAAACAAGATTTTTAAGGTGAATATTAGATGGAAGTTTTAATGAGTAAAACGTACCTCCCTAACCTAAAACTTTAACCTAAACCTAAGCATAAATGAGAGGTGAACAAAACAGACATCCTTACCCTTCACCTACACCTAAACCTAACCGATAGTGTTTTAAAAGCAAATTCGACATGAAAAGCACATGCACTTAAGAAACCATGTCAATTCGTGTCACTTCTATGGCATTTTTGCTTCATTATTACTTTGTTTCGAGCATCCTTGACTGGGCTCGAGGCTCAGTCTCCGACAACACTCTATCAGGTGAGCTACCGCAGAGGCTAATCACGTTGGAATACGTGTGTAAATGTAGGTGGGTCTGTAATACAAGTGTTTTAAAATGAACTAACATGAACTAACAATGAACCATTGTATTTTTATTAACTAGCATTAAGAAAGATTAATAACTGCTTTAAAAATATATTGTTCATTGTTAGTTCATGATAACCAATGCATTAACTAATGTTAACAAATTGAACCTTATTGTAAAGTGTTACCAATAATGCAGTACAGGGCTTCTGATTTTAGCAAATGCTTTGCGAAGCTTCTTCTGGTTTTGTTCATATTTGACAGAGCACAGAAAATGATGTCTGTGTGTATTGTGGTTTTATACCAGCTTTAAAGTCTCCTTGACACAAAATACTAGATTTTGTGCATACTGTACATCTGTCTTTTTTTTTCTTTCTCTTTTTTTTAATTATAAAAATACAAAATGAGTACAAGTAAATATTTTACAAAATGAAAAATATTGCTTAATATAATAAAGAGTGTCGTAATGCTTTATTATTAAGCTATATACACTCTCATTCACTCTCTGTACCTCAGCGAACAGAAGCAACAAAACAGAGACTAAAAAGCTCATACTGTACATCACTGCCTCTTAGTGGTTAAATGACAAACACACCGGTCTCTTCTATAGAGAGAGTTTTTACTCCCAGTGTGTACAAGGATGTAAAAGGTGAGATCTACAGTAGGGCTACACAAATGTCTTGTGAAGAACTAAAGCAGTATTTTGACCGGAACAGTAAATTCTCATTAAAAAATTCTCTCTCTCTCTCTCTATGTCTCTCTCTCTCTAGGGTGTCGCTGGTCGAGATGGAATGGAGGTAAGTGTGCTTTTAGCACCTTTTTGATCATGTCTTCATGAGTTAAAATACATGTTGTATTTTATTGTCTATCATGTTTTTCTCTGTCCACAGGGACAACGAGGCTTACCAGGAAAGCCGGTAAGATAAAAGCACACAAATTGGATGCACTTTATTCACTGTAAAGAGCTGCATGTGTTCAGTTATGTGTTTACTGTAAATCATGCAAATTCAACTTTTTCATGTATTTAGTTTGCTCATTCTTAACAGGAACAGGTGCATTCATGTGTATGTTTGTGTGTAAATGTGTGACAATAAATCTCTGTAACCTCTTTATTACACAGGGTGAAGTTGGTGAACAAGGTTACACAGGACCACAGGGACCTCCAGGGTCAAAGGTCAGAAGCATTAAACTTCTTTGCGTAACCTGTCCTGCATGATGCCCCAAATCATGCGGCTTGTTGAGGAGAGGTGTGCTATTACTTTACCAAGCAATTAGACTTAAAACTTTCGCCTGGAGGATGATAACACTTTGATAAAAAAACAAAACAAAACAAAAAAAACATACCAAGCCACATCTAGGGACCAGAAAATAATAGAGACTTGGGCTCTTTTGACCTGGGCTAGTAAGTAACCACCTAGTAACCTGCCATAACACCTTAGTAACCACCTAGCAATGCTATAACAACCACCCAGAACACCCTAGCAACTTAGCAGGAAAATAGCAATGCCCTGGCAACCACCTACAATACCTGAGCATTGTGGCCGTATGTTTTGAACAGGCAAGCACTAGTCACACTGCCCTCAGAAATGTAAAATTCTAGTTTATCTTTTATTTCATACTCTTTAGGAGTAGTAGTAGTTTATAGTTTTTATTAAAAGCTCTTTGAACTCTGTTTTCAATCCTCTCCTCTTTTTCAAACATATTTTTTTGAGTTTGAGTTTGATCATGTGCTGGGTTTCACCATTACCTTTGACCATGACTTAATCATTAGCAGCTTAATGAGTATGATTTCATAGAATAATCAGCTTCATATGGAAGATCAGATCATATAAAGCACCATTCTTCTCCTGCAGTCACTCTCTATGATCTGTTTTATATTAAATTAAACTCTCTCTGTATTGTGCAGGGTGAGCAGGGAGAGCCGGGTCCCCAGGGTGACCGAGGAACCGACGGTCTGCCAGGCTTGAAGGTGAGCGCTGAGCTCTTTCTTTCATAGATACAATCATTACTACAAAGTCAGGACTTAGGGTTACTTCAAGCTGTAACTCAGGGATGCTGAAACTTGATTGTTTGGCAGTGTGCTAAGTTTTATTGGTTTGATTTGTGCTTTGTGTTTTTTAGGGAGATAAGGGAGACGTTGGAGAACAAGGACCCCAGGGAGAAACAGTGAGAAAGGATATATAATTTTGTAAATTTGTACACAATGCTGCCTCTGTAAATTTGGACATACACAATCCCCTTGAAGCAGCTCTAGACAAGTGGTGCTGTGGAGGAGGAGGGTTTCAGAGAGAAAACTCTCACAGCATGGTGCATTGAAACCAGCTTACCTGAAAACAACTGAGGCAATTTAGACAAAGAGAGAGTATGCAAGTTCATTGGCTAACAGATTATTGGCTCTATTTTCGTGACTGCACTAAGCGCAGTGCAACGTGCACCGATCATGCACTGCAATTTATCCTATTTTCATGAGAGCGCTAATTCTAAGTGCAATTTTCATGCCAACGCAAGTGGGCATGGGTGGGAGTGTTTGCACGATCTGTGCATGTACACACGTAACTGTGGGTGTATTGTATGGTAATGAAGTGGCACAAAGCGCAAATTGATATTTCCTGAGAAATAGGTTATTGCGCTAAGACGTTTGAAAAGCACCTCTAATCTCAGCGCAAGTCTAAACTCAGTTCCTGCATTTGCAGTTTGGAAATTTCAAAAGGAGGTGGTAATAATGTGTTCATAGTCTGAAAATACAGTCGAACATCAAATTATTTCCCTGACGATCACTGCTGTTGCTGTTTTATGAAACAAATGTTTATGAGATTTGTGTTAAAATTTCTAGATGACATGGTTTATTTTGTTTAGGCTATATTTACATTGTATTTATGATCTAATTAATATTGGTATTTTTAAACCTGTTGTCAGTGATTTATAAATCACTACAAAAGGGTCCGGTGGAAGAAGTTGGAGAGTGTAAAATGTTTGGATTTTGTATGATTTTCTGGACAGATTTGTTATTTTGATTATATTATATTAAATATTTTAGAAATATTTTTGGTTTAATTTTTACGTGTTTCAATAAAGGAATTACATTTTTCAAAATCAAAAATTAACCAGTAGAAGTGAAATGCATGCAAAAATTTGTATAACTCGAGTCTGAAGGAACTTAAAGACGGTCTAAACTCCTGAAGAGAAAGTCCAGTGTCTCATAGCAGTCATAGTGTGTGCCTTGTCCAACCGCCTGTGTATGTGCGCACAGTTAAATGGAGTATACTTTGACAGTCTCGCATTCGACTGTACTATGCAGATGCTGAGCATTTGCATGAAAGAAGTATAACTAGAGCTTAAATGCAGAAAAGAACATAAGTCCATATTTCTATTTTTCTAATTCATTGAATACAGTCCATTAACACTACCAACTTCTTTTACTCGCAGTGTGTACTTGAAGGGCCGGTCCAGTAATGCTCCTTAACCTACATTAAGTGACGAGAGTGATTTGCCTGAGAAAAAAAATTACGATTCGTGTTTTGGTAGGCTAACATTAGATGATTAAAAACATTTATTTATATCGCTGGTGCTTGACAGGGAATGGACTATATATTAGGACACAAATGGTGCAAAAACTGGAGAAAAACCTCAGAATTAAATTGCACTTGACCCAGCCCATTAGCGCTTTGTACACACAATTTTGCCAAACCCACTTGCACCTAGACTGAGCGCATGCTTGCATGAAAATACCAAAACTTCAATACCAAACTTGGACCATGTGGAGTTTCATAACTGAAATTATGATTATTTCACGTAGTCTGGTAAAGTCTACTCTACATTTAGACCTTAAAAGACAGAGAAACATCTGAGAATATTCACACATTTGTGTAGATTAATTGTGCAATATTAGTATGCGCATGATTTTCTTCTCGGTAGGGACATCCTGGTGAGAAAGGCACATCAGCATCGGGTGACATCATCGACTTCAATGGCAAACTCTTAGATGCTTTTCAGGTGAGCTATGATTATATAGGTGGTAATTTCTAGAACTAGAAGTTCTACACAACTTATAATACATTAGTTATTCACAATCATGAACCAATTTTGATGTTCAGCCCACAGTTACTGTAACAGAGTTATGTAAGCCACAAATGACTTTAGAAAGTGATACATTCATTGTTAGATTTAAACCAATCCAAATATAATTACATTTATTGAAATCGGAGGTCTGACACTGGTTGATTTTCTCTGGCAGGCCATTAAGACCATCAGTGTTTCGGTAACCGTATTATAGCATGGGATGCCATTTCTGTTTTCATTTACCTTTACAAAAATGTGAACAGATTACAAATTAACAAATACTCACTGTGTGTTTGTGTGTGAATTGAAACAATGTTAAAAAAAAAAAAAAAAAAGTTGTAACTGCTCATCATAGTGTGTTTAATAATTCAATATTTTGCAGTTATAGCTTTTTACATTTCAGTATAGAAAGAACTGGCTCTTGTATCAGTAACACACTAATATGCAAAAAACATTTTTTTTATTATTATTAATTTTAAAGCTTCAGGCATGCATTCATTATTTCCTAGACAAAGACAAGAGAATAGCTCACAGATGTGGTTCATTTAAAATAATGAGTCATATACTTATACTTTGTGTAACATATGAGAATGCTAATGTAACAAGCCTAAATTTAGATGCAGTTACTGGGAAATGTTGTTATGCATGTTTTTAAACATAGAATATGCATATATACAAATCTGTATTGTTTAATGAATTGTTATTGTGGTTACATAATAATGGTTTAATGGTTGTTTAAATGTTTTGGACAGTGGCCTTTTAGAAAGCCTGTGTTTTGTCACATGGGAAATTGGGAATAGGGGGGGGAAATGAGGAATGAATAGTTTTCTCTTGAATAACCAACAGATCCACCATATTCCATGTCTGCAAGAATTTTCAAGGCTACTTTGTGGTCATCACTATCAACAGTATAATTTATCAGAAATGTATATCAAACCACAGACCTTGACAATGCATTGTACGTATACATTGAAATATGTTATTAAGCAATTGAAAAATATCAAGCATAACCAAATGATGGCAATATTTCCTTTTTTATAGTGCCATTAACATTGTTTATTATCATTCAGTATGTTTTTTTTTATTATTAAAAAGTTTTTAAACCAAACAGTTATTGCTGTAATAAACGTTATATGTGGAAAAACGTTTATGTCGTAAAAAGAGGTCTATTTAAAGAGTTGTTTTTATTTTATTTTATTTTATTTTTTTATAAAAATTAAATAGTGGGTTTTTCAAAAGGACATTTTATAAGTTTTAATTATTAACATTCTGTTTTCTGTTTGTCATAAAGGGACCTCCTGGTCCTCCTGGACCCCCGGGACCACCAGGAAAAGAAGGGCCAACGGTGAGTTTTACACAAACACGTTCAGCATTTTATCCAGTTTGCACTTATTATGAATAATTGTTAGGTTGGTCAGTTGTTTTCCTCACATAATTTTCCATAACATTAAAAAATGCATTAGGAACTAATGAGGTTATTATTTCACAGTGTTAATACAAATATCAAATCAGCACCATTTTCAGTACATTTTTTTCCCCATCCAAACAGGGTGAACTTGGCTTGCCTGGGCCTGCTGGGGTTGATGGTGAAAAGGTAATAATTGTTTCAACATACAGTGGCAAGAAAAAGTATGTGAACCCTTTGGAATTAGCTGGATTTCTGCATTAATTGCTCATAAAATGTGAAAGAGCTAAAGACTTAAAGGAATCATTGGAACTGGTTAACATATCTTGTCATTAGTCTACTATACAAATAACATTGAACAGACATAGTGTCCAAAACAGGACACCACGAAGGAAGCTGCTGCTTTCCAACAATAACATTGCTGAGCGCCTGAAGTTTGCCAAAGACCACCTTGACACTCCACAACGCTTCTGGGAAAATGTTTTGTGGACTGATGAAACTAAGGTTGAATTGTTGGGAAGAACACACAGCACTACGTATGGTGTAAAAAGGGTACTGCATACCAACATGAAAACATCATCCCAACTGGCTGTGCGTCAGCTGAAGCTCAGTAGAGGTTGGGTGATTCAGCAGGACAATGACCCTAAACATCGAAGTGAATTCACTACACAATTGCTTCAAAAAAAGAAAATCCACCTTTTGGAGTGGCCCAGTCAGAGCCCAGACCTTTACCCAACAGAGATGCTGTGGAATGACCTCAAGAGAGCCGTTCACAGCAGACATCCTAAGAATATGGCTGAGCTGAATCATTTCTGTAAGGAAGAATGGTCCAAAATTCCTTCTGAATGTTGTTCGTCTAATCCGCAGCTACTGGAAATACTTGGTTTAGGTTATTGCTGCCAAATAATGATCGGCCAGTTATTAAATCCTAGGGTTCACTTACTTTTTCCACAGCACTGTGAATGTTTAATGGGATGTGTTCAATGAAGACATGAAAGATTATAATTGTTTGTGTGTTTTTAGTTTGTGTTTTGTGGTGAGATGAGATCACATTTCATGACCAATTAATGCAGAAAACCAACTAATTCCAAAGGGTTTACACACATTTTCTTGCCACTGTATATAAAGGGATATGTGGAGCGGGACGTGGTCTTTCAAAGCCCGTCTCTGTCATCACTGAAACGAGACACAGGTGTTTAATGTTAACAATCACCAGGTGATGGCCCTTACCGCTTCCTCTCTCCTCAGTGGCAGACACATGACCAGGTCCCGCTCCACAGGATAGTTCAATAAAAAATAAGAATTCTCTCAGTTACTCACCCTCATGCCATCCCAGATGTGTATGACTTTCTTTCTTCTGCTGAACACAAACGAAAATTTTTAGAAGAATATCTCAGCTCTGTACGTCCATACAATGCAAGTGAATGGTGACCAGAAATTTGAAGCTCCAAAATGCATATAAAGAGAGCATAAGTGTAATCCATGCGACTCCAGTTGTTAAATCCATATCTTCAGAAGTGATATGATAGGTGTGGGTGAGATTTATAGTAAAAAATATTGATCTGTTTCTCACCCAGGTCTACAGTATCATATCGCTTCTGAAGACATGGATTGAACCAATGAATTACTTCTATGCTGCCTTTATATGCTTTTTGGAGCTTCACAGGTCTGGCTGCCTGTATGGACCTACAGAGCTGAGATATTTTTCTAAAAATCTTGGTTTGTGTTCAGCAGAAGAAGAAATTCATACATATCTGGGATGGCATAAGAGTGAATAAATTATGGGAAAATTTTCATATTTGGGTAAACTACCCTTTAAGATTATCAGTTGTTATACAACAATTAGTTCCAATCCTTGAATCTGATTGGACGAGAAGTTTTCCAAGAGTGCTGATATACAGTCCGACAGCACTGGGGCACTTTACTATTGTATCACTCACTAATCGACTCATATCTAGAAACCAGAATATCATAACCTTGAGGGTGGGCTCATTTCACTTGGGCCAGTAAGTAAGCATCTAGCAATCACTGGGAACACCCTAGCAACTGCATAGCAATGCACTAACAACCACCCAGTACACCCCAGCAACCACATACTGTAGAAACGCCCTGGCAACCACCCAGAACACCTTAGCATGGTGGCAGCTAGTTTTGCATGGGCAAACACTTCTCACCTTATTCAGAAAGTGTAAAAATATGGTTTTATTTGATTATAGTGAACTGATGTGTTGACAGACTTACTGATGTAATAATTTGACTCTTTGGAATTTGGTGTGCTCAACAACATAAGCATATGCTGTACATTATGAACATTCAAACTTTTGTGGACTATTTAACAATTAAAAACAAACTAATATGTGTTTTTATTTCTTATCAGGGTGATAAGGGAGACACTGGAGAGCCTGGTGAAGCTGGAGAGAGGGGCGAGAAAGGAGAAATGGGCCTCTCTGGTCCCGCTGTAAGTGAAATAAATTAAATACAAAAAAAAAAATTAAATAAGACATTGTTTATCTGAATTAAATGGTTGTTTGTATTATAGGGAATGGATGGGCAGAAAGGAGAGAAAGGAGACTCTATACTAGAGGACAATCTGGTCAGTCTTATTGGATCCAAATTCATGAACTCATTCATTCATACTTTACTTTGAAGTGTACAGCAGTCTTTAGCTGTGGTTGTATAAATGTCCATAGGTTCAGATGATTTCACAGCCAGGACCACCAGGACCTCCAGGCCCACCAGGAACTCCCGGATACATGGTTAGACACATTTGAGACTTACATGATAATATTTTGAAACAATACACTTTCAGTTTATGTAACTGATGACTATTAATTTTAAGTAATTCATTTACAATGGACTGTACATTCAAAAAGAATGTGGTTATAATTTACTGAATAATTTGATGGTCAAGAATTTGCAGCTGAAAGAAAAATATTTTGATAGTCATGCATCATGTTTTTTGTAATTTTGTCACTGTAGCATATTTATCTAACCAAAGCTTACTTTATGTCTGAATGCGATGTCTTTTGCTTGACTCTTAACTACTTCATGAGCAAAGATCATTAATATAATTCATTATGTCATTTGAAGATTGTAACACTTGTTATTTGTGTTTTAGGGTCATCGTGGCATGCCAGGTCCAAAAGTAAGTTTTTTTTTTGTTGTTGTTTTTTTGTCTTATGTTTACTTTCAGAGTCAGACTGATACAAATTAATATACTGTAGACTTTTCATTAATCTATTCCTCCACTGACCAATTTATCAATCTTTTTAATCATAATGCTCTCAAGTGAACTTAGTTCTCCTAACTTAAAAAATAAAGTTCTATTCATTATTTGTTTCACTATGCATTAAGCATTAGGTATCATAAACTAACAGTGAACAATATTTTGACAGCATTTATTAATCTTTGTTGATGTTAACCATTTTTGCTCGGATCGGTTTTTATTAAAAAAAAATTATTGCCAAAAAATTCATAACTATAGTCTTGACCAACACAAAATAGGTATCGTTTGAAAGCTTAGAAGCTCTACTTTACAGTGCATGCAGGCGTTATGACCAAAACTGAACAAGTGCTTTGAAATTTGCAGACAAATCAGAAGTGTTCCGTTTTTAAAACGTATATATATATATATATATATATATATATATATATATATATATATATATATATATATATATATATATATATATATAAATTGCACTGTGCATATTATTGCAATCAGTAAAAACATCAGACTCATCAAATAGCCATGTGTCATATGTTGTTGGAAAGCTCTCAAAGAGTAGAATATAACCAGCCTTTACTCACAGACAAAAATATAGTGAGTAATAGCTAAGTATATGTCTTAAAAACAAATATGTTGATGTTGCTTATATGCCGCGTTTTCGCTGATAGCTTCACGAAAAATAAAAGGAACATGTCACATACCTTTACTTCGAGGAGGTGATTATCTTTCAAACAAGCCCACACACAAGGTAATCAGATGCATAAATCATTAGATAATCCACACGAAGCACAACGTTACCTATGGCCACCAGGAGATGGCGCCATGATGCAGACTCATTGAGTCAAAAGGCACTCATTCTGTGAAATCTCATTACTAAAATCATGTCTGCATGCTATGCAAACCTTGAGTTATTGTTGTGTTTGTGTACTTAGTGCTTATGTCCAATTATGTTTTATTTGTTTGGAGAGGCTTTTGGACACATTAATTCATTATATTTGTATTGCTAAAACTTTTGGTTGCTTTTTCATCAACACAACATTTTTCTCAAATACAGTTGACATGATTTGGAGCAAAGAAAAAAACAAAAGCAGTTTTTCGGAGCCACCTTATTTACACCCAGAGATATATAATGTGAAATACATTTTTTGTGTGATTTTTCAACAGTTTCTTAGGCTGAGAGTCTCAGAATGTATCATAATCTTTATCATTAAACAAATTGAAAAGTTTTCTTTACAATGATACCAAACACTTGACCCTCCTTGTTTTTTGAGTTATAAGCCTTTAACTTTGGGTATGCCACTGAAACAGGAAATCTTTAAAAACACCTTCAGTGCTTAAAGGGTTCATTTACAAATGCACCATTGTTCAGTGATTATGTTAGTCCATACAGCATGAACTAATGTTAATGTATACAACCTCAAATGTTAAAAATGTATCAAAATATGTTAAAAAAAAAAAATGTAAAAGTGCACTAATCAAGATTCATAAATGCTGGAAAAGTATTGTTCATATTAACTACGGTGTTAACTAACTGTTAACATATACAGTATAACCCTAAATGTAAAGTGTTATTGTTAAGTTTTAACTTTTATTCCAGAGTAAATTGAATAGATATTCAGTGAACTCTTACTTCATGTACTGTACTAATACTGTGTTGAATGTTTTTTAGGGTGATCCAGGGGAAAATGTTAAAGGAGAAAAGGGAGAAGCCGGTGCTCCAGGAATTCAAGTGAGAACACATCTAATCCCATAATGCATTAGCACATGATTAACAACTAAAAGCTATATTCAAATAGACGTAAGATCGGTTTGTGGATGCTGTGTATATGAAGTTATCCATACATAATAAATATGTGTCTGTCTCTAATATATTATACTTGTTTCTATTTTATAGGGCCTACAGGGTCCGCGGGGTCCTTCGGGGGCAACCGGATTAGTTGGTCTTCCCGGCACAAAGGGTGAAAAGGTAAACAACAAATCATAAGAGTGAAAAATGTCTAAACCTTATCATAATGTCAGAAAGTTATATGACAATGTTACTAACTCAGATAAGCTGCAGATAAAATATCAGTATAGCAACAATGATAATGATTTGTTTTCTTTAAAGGGAAAACAAGGGGAACCTGGATTAGATGTAAGTAGAAATCAGTGACATTTGTGATTCCTCCTTTATGTCTCAGTGGAAAAGAAGCTTAGACCTGCATATTTTAATGGTTAATGCGAGCTGATTGTTGTGACTTAACTTTAGTAAATCAGTTAACTTTTAAATCAATGAGTTTTACACTGGAGTGTTATATTTGATTTCTTGTTCTTATATTGTAGGGTTTTCCTGGAGTTAAAGGTGACAGGGGTGATCGGGGGGAGAGAGGGGAAAAGGTAATTTACCTTATTTTCTCTCTGGAAATCAAAAATGTATCAAAGAAAGGATCTGCAGGCATTTTAACAGTTTTGACTTTCCAGATTATTAACTTCAGGTAACAAATTTCTAAAAATATTTCCAAAATAACAGGAAATAAGTATAAACATTAAATCACCTTTGCCTATTACATCAGCATTTGTTAGCATCTTTTAAAGGCCATTTTCTTAAAGTGGCATTCTGCTTATATGCTAAACGTAGTGTCTTATGTTACATAATAGGTAGAGACCCCTAATTTAAGATACTGCTTCTAAAATTATATTGCTAATAATTTTCAGAGATTATTGAAAGTATTTTATGCTTGTCATGTTATGGCTGTTTTTTTAAATGTTCATTTACATACACATTTTTTATTAAATATTTTGTTTTATTAAATATCTGATCTCTTTCAATATGTAATATGCATATGTGTGTATATATAATAAAATTATGCATAATTGTCATATTTTTACAGTTTCAATTGGTTAGTTTCAATTTAAAAAAAAAAAAAAAAACTTGTTTCAATTTAATTAAAGGGACCCAAAAATGTTAATTCTCTCATCATTTACTCACCCTCATGCCATCCCAGATGTGTTTGACTTTCTTACTTCTGCTGAACACAAACGAAGATTATTTCAGAAGAATATCTCAGCTCTGTAGGTCCATACAATGCAAGTGAATGGTGACCAGAAATTTGAAGCTCCAAATATCACATAAAAGCAGCATAAAGGTAATCCATAAGACTCCGGTGGTATAATATGTCTTCTGACGCGATACAATCACTTTGGGTGAGAAACAGATCAATATTTTCACTTTCAGAATGTGAAGGAAAATGAAAGTGGAGATTGATAGTAAAAAAGGACTTAAATATTGATCTGTATCTCACCCACACCTATCATATCATGACAATATTTTGAAGACATTGATTTAATCACTGGAGTCTTATGGATTACTTTTGTGCTGTTTTTATGTGATTTTTGGAGCTTCAAAGTTCTGGCCACCATTCACTTACAGAGCTGAAAATCTTCATTTGTGTTCTGCAGAAGAAAGAAAGTCACACACATCTGGGATGGCATGAGGGTGAGAAAATGAGAGAATTGTCATTTTTGGGTAAACTATCCCTTTAAAGGAAAGGAATATTTGTAGCCTATTCACCTGCAGTACCTCCCCTTAAATGATCATTTATTCAAGAAGTTGTATTTAAATAAAGACCACATTATTGTTACTAGTATTTGTGCTATTAAAAAAGGTCATATATAGCAGTAATGTACACCTGTATTACAACATTATATGTATGAGATTGTGTAACATGATATATTTGAATTAACATGATTCATTCTTTTCACAGGGAGATCGCGGTCCTGTTGGAAAGAGAGGACTCAAGGGGAAGAAAGGAGAACAGGGGCCGCCAGGTCTGGACCAGCCCTGTCCCGTGGTGCGTGCAAGCTACTTTTGAGATGTTTATATTTGTTGATGTGTTACAGAGTCATACTGCTGAAAAACAGGTGAAAAAAACATGCCGGGTAATTTCGTCATGAAATACAAAGCTTACCCATCTGGGAACACAGACATTTTACAGACATCTTTTCCCTTTTCCACATTTCCTCACTTTGTCTTTTGTATGTTTCTATAGGCTGCTGTTCTTTTTCAGTTTCACTTTGATTGGTCTCTCCAGTGTGTTTTTCTGTGTGTGTTGTTTGTTTTTAGTCATTATGTGTGTGTATACTGTATATCTTGCTGGCAGGGCTCTGATGGATGTAAAAAAGAGGTAGTGGAAACGGGGCATTCGGCCCCAGAGGCTCCCTGCCCACTGGTACAGTATATCTGCCTGCTTTCTCTCTATCTGCACTGTTTGTTGCACTGATGCCTGCAATTTTTCTTGTCTTTCCTTTTATACTGCTTTTTCACCGTTCTATGTCTGACACTTACGTACATACATACAACAAAATGCCTCTGAGATTATTTAACAAGGATTATAAAGATAAACACAACACATTTAGATACATGATTCATTAAAGTTGTCAAGATCTTTTCGATATTTCATTAACGATACTTGATAAGCATCACTGTTGCTATTGCTCATAATTAGGGTTAGGGGTTTTACGATGATATGGACATGAATGACATTTCAAATCATGCTGCTTGTCGGGAAGAGCTGTGATTTTCCTTTTTCAAGTGATCAGACTTGTGATTTTTGCCTGGCAGATTATACAACAAGTGGAAAAAATCTTTAGACATTGAAGGAGAGACTTGGGAATGGGCTCTTTTGACTCAGAACACCCTAGCAACCACTTAGCAATCAGAACACCCTAGTATTGTGGTGGCAAGATCAGCACTAACATTTTCTTTAGAAAATCGAATTTTCTAATAATCTAATAATTCTTATTTAGAGTTGTGATCCTTAAGGCCTGGGTATAGGCTGACCGCATTGCCTATCAAAGTATACATTTCTGAATGCGAGCAATTATGAACACGTTCGACGCATGCCCACTACAACTTTGTGATACTCTTTTAGCACAATCAATGCCAGGTGCATGCGCGACGATGCGCACAAACGAGGACCGGGTCCGCAGGTTGAGAAAATCTGGGCTGCGCGGACTGTGCTGATGACAAAAATTGCATCACACATACTGTGCCAAGGGTGCAAAAATGGGCAACACATAGGGGTGCCACACGGGGGGGTGCAAAAATCATACTTTTTAAATCTCCTATAATACTTTACAAATAAACAAAAGCACAATTTTAAACAATAATGAAAGGATGTATTTTATTTAACTTTTATTTAATTTTATTTAATTTCAAATTTTCTTAGCAATTTTTTTTATTTATTTTTTTTATTCTAGCAAGAGGTACCTTCATTGCTACCGCTCACCCTCTGTCTACCGACGTTGCTCTGACTGTCACATGACAAAAATGGTCAGAGAGGGAATGCTTTCTGGCTTGGGGCAAAGAACAGACAAAGGAAGATGGAAAATGAAAAACAGAGCATTAAAATGAAGAAAACAATGCCCAGTTGAATAAAGGAAATTAGTAGGCTTAACTTATCACTTTATCACTGAAAATGTTGAAGAAAGGCTTGAAGTTAATCAACATTTAACATTACCAAGAGGTATAGGTGACAAGCTAATATAAATATCAGTTCATTTCTGAGTATCTTTTCTGTCACGGTTATGAAAAAAGTCGCCATATGTTTGGGAATGGGCGTTCAGTTTACATTTAGAGAGAAAAGCTTGATAAAGTTGTCCAACCTATACTTGGGCTCCTCTTACTAACCACAACTAATGTTGCTGCGCTTTCCTACCTTTGCCTATTGCTGTCTCGCTGTCAAACACGACAAGAGGAACCACTGGATGTGGTGTGAGTGAATTACCTCAGGAACTATTAAACAACACCTGGATTAATGATTGACTAAATCCAAAAAATGGGGCAAAGAATTGTGTGATGGAGAGGCTTGCTTCAGAATCCATCATATTGAACAATTAAGCTTCTTCTTTATTTTCTTTATTTTTCTGTTTGGATGGAAAATAATGATGCAGATGAAATGTAATTAATAATTTGTTTTTTATAACTAAACGGTTTCATTGCTGTGTACATGACTATTTGTATAAAAATTCTAAATTAAATTCTAAATATGAAAGTTTGAATTAAATAATCAGCATCACATAATGTTGTATTATAACTTGATTAAATTACATTTTTATTTATTTTTTTAATTGTGTTCCGAATTTTAAAATGTGTTACATTTTTAAGCAGTTTGAAAAGTGTTGAGTTATTAATGGTTCCATTCTGGGTGTCAAATTTGTTGTCACCTTCACATGACTATTTAATATAAAGTTAAAAGTGCTCCAAAGGCCACGTAATGTGCTTATGGGTTTTAAGCTTTTTATCTGTGTAGTGTGTGTGTGTGTGTATTTGGTGTGTAGTTGCGCCCCTGTACTGTGCGCGGTGTGATCAGCAACACAGACAACCGAAGAACACTTTGGTCTTAAGCTGTGTTTGTGTTTTAGATTGATGTATAATTATTGTTAGTAGTAATTTAGATTATTAAAAACTCAGCCTGATTTCATTACCATAACTTGACGGTGGCAATATTTTGGCTAAATGATATTACGTGGTTCATTACACGTGTCGCGGCAATACCGAGGTTTAATGTCCACTGTGTTGCTAAAAGCAAGTTACATTTTCTCCTGAACAGATGAGGTTTTTAAGGTTAATGCTCTGTTGAGTTATAAATCAACAAAACTGACCTCCCTACCCTAAACCTTAAACCTAACCGAAAGTGTCATGAAACTAAATGTGAGATGAAAACTGTAGTAGATTTAACTGTAGTAAAAGTGTTTGCCGTTTTACTTGTGATTTGTGTGAAAGGGAATAAAAGTCGTTGTTGTAGTGCTTCTAGTGTTCAGTTTGCTAGGAAACTGTCACGATATGTACAACAAGCCACGTAAATATCTTTTTGCAAAAATGTAGGTATAGTAATGTGATTTTATGAAACCAGTTTATTAAAAATGCATGCACAATGGCCTGGACTCAAAGAATGTTTAGTATTTTGTGTGCAGTTTATGCTCTTAGAGATAATCTGTTAATTGTAAATTACTATTTGTATAATGTTTATTTGAACACATTTAACATATTTAAATGAAGTTTATAATAACTTACATAATAACTTGCAGTACATTGAAAATGGATTCCTGGCATCATTTATTTATTTGTTTTATTTTATTTAAAAGGGTCCAGATGGGCTTCCAATACCAGGCTGCTGGCACAAGGTCAGTTAAAAATTACATTTATTGGTAATACTTAAATACTCATTAACTGTGTCTGTAAAGTTCATGTGTGCAACTTTAACATTAACAACTGTCCATATAAATACAACTGACTACAAATCTGCATCACTATAAGTGAACTTTTAAAGTTCATTTGAAGCTGATTTGAAGTTTTAGTGAGTGTGTTTACATGCAGAATACATTGATAACTACCAAAAACCAACTTATTAAAAAAATCTGACTATCGAAATAATCCGATTATTCTTTGCTTTTTACATCAAACCATAAACAGGCTTGCGCACAAAAAGTTGTTTAAATGCAACACAACGGTAATGGGCAGAAATCTAGACATACACCGATGAGTCAAAACATTACGACCACTCACAGCTGAAGCAAATAACATTAATCATCTCCTAACAAGCCCACATGTCAAGATCTGCGTAGATTAGATAGTAAGTGAACAATCAGTTCTTGTAGTCAATGTGTTGAATGCAGGAGAAATGGGCAGGAGTAAAGACCTGAGCGACTTTGACAAGGGCCAAATTGTTATGGCCAGACGACTGGGTCAGAGCATCTCTGAAACGGCAAGGCTTGTGGGGTGCTGCTGGTCAGCAGTGGTGAGTACCTACCGACAGTGGTCCAAGGAGGGACAAACCACAAACCAGCGACAGGGTGTTGGGCGCATCGTTGCGTGAGGGCAACGAAGGCTATCCCGTCTGGTCAGAAGGTCAGAGTGCCCGCAGACTGGTCATGAGTGTCCATGATGACCCCTGTCCACCGTCGAAAGCACCTACAATGGGCACGCAAGTTTTGGAACTGGACCTTGGAGACTGGAAGAAGGTCGCCTGTTCTGATGAGTCCCGTTTTCTTTTACATAATGGGGACCGCTGTGTACGTGTGCACCATTTACCTAGGGAAGTGATGGCACCAGGATGCAATGTGGGAAGACAACAAGCCGGTGGAGGGAGTGTGTGCTCTGGGCAATGTTCTGCTGAGAATACCTGGGTCCGGCCATTCATGTGGACGTCAATTTGACACGTGCCTACCTAAACATCGTTGCAGACCAGGTACACCCCTTCATGGCAATGGTATTCCCTAATGGCAGTGGCCTCTTTCAGCACGATAATGCGCCCTGCCACACTGCACACATTGTTCAGGAATGGTTTGAGGAACATGACAAAGAGTTCAAGATGTTGCCCTGGTCTCCAAATTCCCCAGATCTCAATCTGATTGAGCATCTGTGGGATGTGCTGGGCCAACAAGTCCGATCCATGGCAGCTCCACCTTGCAAGTTACAGGACTTGAAGGATCTGCTGCTAATGTCTTGGTGCCACATACCACAGGACACCTTCAGGGGTCTTGTAAAGTCCATGCCTCGGGGGGTCGGTGCTGTTTTGGCGGCATTCAGAGGAACAACAGCATATTAGGTCATAATGTTTTGGCTCATCAGTGTATACCATTTGTTTTTTACATAAACTGTTTATGACCTTACCCCGATAAAGGAAAATTGTTTAAGGCATAGACATGAGATTATAAATAATTGATTATTCTCTGCTTTTGACATCAAAACGTACACAGACATGCGCACAACACTTGCACACACTGGAGAATGTGACCTTATCCCAATAAATGAAAACCATTTCCAGCATAATCTGTGGAAGAATGTGCATGTAAGCACGCTTAGTTATTAAGATGTTGGATTGTTTGGTATTCTTTTTCTCTAATGTTGGTTGTTGTTGTTGTTCTTTTGCAGTGATGTGTAACCTGAGGCATGTCATCTGTACATATTGATGTGATATATGTGGCAATTTCATACAGCTTTCTCTTTTTAAATATTTTTTACATTTTATAAAGCCGAAAGACTTTGATGAAGATTCATCAGTGTTATTTTTTCTTAAACATTTTTTCTGAAATTTTGGACCAAATAGTGGATGCTGCATTTTTGGTATCTACTTGGGTTAATCAATCCAAAGAAGATCTTTTTTTTTTTTTATCAAACAATTCACCGAGCCAAAGATGACAGTATTCTTCACTATAAGCTAAGCTGCCTGTAGAGTGCTCACAGACTGTTGCATGGGCATGCTGGACTGACCCACTCAACTGCTGCCGTTATACTGGTGGGAGTTTTGCATCAAATCCTTGTTTGTTTTTAAAGGAACAAGGGAGGCTTCAGAAGCTCAAGAGGAAGCGTCTCTCCCAGCCTTGATGTTCTCCAAGAACCCGAGGAGTTTAATTGACTTAACGGTCCCTCAAAAGACAGCATCTCAAAAATATTGGTTAATATTGACTGTCCTCAATGTGCATGTTGTATGAGGGTGCAAACAGCCCTCAGTTTGGTCAATATTTTTTCATGGAGGAACATGATTGAGATGAGCTCTTGGAGAGGATGTGAGATCAGGGATTGGCCTCATGGATGCATTTGCTCAGCAACAGCAACATGGGAAGCTATGGCATGGAATAATACAGAACCGATCTTTATTTTGGGATTACTATTGAACAGTAATTTACGATGATTAATTTCTGTTACTGTTAAATGCTTGGTTTATTTCTTATTTTTTAGCCGATTAATACAGGCAAAAATACATAGCAAGCATCAGGAAATGACGCCCAAAGACCAACTGTCAGAAGGCAAGCATTCGTACGTTATTGCAAAAGAATATACTCATTGACAGTAAAAGGATATACTGCATCTCTTTTAAAACAGCGCAGCATAATAGTGAGCAAGAAAAGTGTGTTATATTGTATCTCTTTATTTTTTATTTCTTTAAAACTACTGCATCTACATTTTGTTAGTGCACATTTGTTGTGATACTTTGTATGAGATATATGCTAACTGTGACTACCTGCCGTTACAATCCTTTATACATATTCCATAGTTTTGTTCATAGTAATTTATGGTATGTACTGATTGCTTTTTAAAGATGGTGAAAACTGAAGATTTTTTGTGAACAGTTTTCACAAAGAGCTGTTTTTAGATTTCAGAAAGTACTGCTGTCCTTTCTTTTATAGCATGAAAGCAAAGAAAGCAATTTTGTTGGTTTTATATTTACATTGCTTGGCTTTCAAAGATTCAACACAAAGAAAGAACATCCCAACCGAGGTGATGGATTTCCCCCCCAGAAGATTTAGCATGTTTAGCATACATTTCCAGTGGCATATTCTTCTTCAGGGATTTTCAAATCACTCAACCTACAGGGTTCCTCACACCCCACCCCCAATGTTCAAGCCAAATCTACACCCTTGAGGGTTCCCATGGTCAAAAAAATCTGGAAATATCAGGGAATGTTATACTTTCAATAATGTTAAATGACAGTTTGCTCTTTACAATGAATCGGTCACACTAAACACAAAGAGGTCTGTAAGATTCATTCAATAATTGGTTGGAATTTAAACTTTTTTTAATCCTCCAGTAATAAAAAACTATTGGAAAAGACATTAAAACTCAGTGGTTAAAAAAGTGTGGGAACCCTGTACATAAGCATTTTTTTAAATATATTTATTGGTAATTATCAAATAACCAGTGATCAACGCATGAAAACTTCTTATATACATATTGCTACACAGATAATGGGTTTGGATTTCTATGAACATTATTTGACAGACAAAGTTTGTCTTTGATTTACTGAGTGATTTAAGTAACTGTAAAAAGCATCTTGATTGACCAACAACATGATTGAGGCATTTTAGAAACAAAATAGAATGGGATGAAATTTCCAGAACATTTTACTCTATAACTTTTGTTTGACTTTCTTTACAGTGGTTTTAAATGCAAAGAATGTTGTATTATGAAGATATTGAAAGGTTTTGCTGCTGAATCAGTATTTGTATTTAATAGTTGATATGGGTTAAAAAAAAAAAAAAAACTGCATAATTAGCTACTGCTTGACAGCCATAACATGCATTCATATGCTTCTTAAAATATGTTTTATAAAATAGAAATTAAAGTTTGTTACAATTTAACCTATTTGAACTGGTCTTTCGTCAGAAGAGCCTGTCAATGAACTGGAGAACGTAAGGTTTCCCATCACCATTGTAGCTTTGAGCAAGGCATGAGCCAAGCCCTGACCCCACATTGGTGTTGGGAAGTGTTATTTATGTCATATTTCCAGTAATGAGCTACTTTTTCCAGCAAGTTATGTGATACATGACAAAACACTACATTGCTTTTTGTCCAATTGTATTGCGCATGCTGCAGCTGAGCAAACTGAGACATTATAATCAAGAAAAACAAAAGTAAATTGGTTTGTGTAAATGAACCGGTTAAAATAAACAATTCACCAATTCACCTATTCAGCGTTGGAAAGTCCAAATCATTTTAGTGAATGGATTTAGGACCTTTTATATAAATGAAGCAGTTCAATTCAGAGATTCACTTCAGCCCCAGTGTAGAAGTCATTCAGTTTTCTTTTTGAAGCATTTATGTATAAATTTGTCTTAAAATCTGATTTAATCTTCATCTAAGTTACAATAATGAATAAACAATCACAATCTGTTTTAACTAATAATACCCAAATTATTGTATTGATTTTGTACATATTGAATACATAATTCAAACATTCACAGTGTAGGTTGGAAAAAGTATATGAACCCCTAGGCTAATGAGGTCAACAAAAGTTAATAAGAGTAAGGAGTTGGCAAACCTGCCATCAAATTCATGAAATGAGATTGGAGGTGTGGGTTAGAGCTACTCTGACTTATAAAAAGCACTCAAACATTTTGAGTTTGCTATTCAAAAGAAGCATCTGCTGACATGGACCATGCCTCGCAAAAAAAGAGATCTCAGAAGACCTACAATCAAGAATTGTTACTTTGCATAAAGATGGATAGCGTTTCAAAGTTATCTCAAAGAGCTTAGATATTCATCCGTCCACAGTTAGACAAATTGTCTATAAATGGAGATGATTTAGTACTGTGTCTACTCTCCCTAGAAGTGGCTCAAAAGGCACACCACAGAATGCTCAGTGAGGCAAAAAAGAACCCTACAGTGACATCTAAAGACATGAAGGAATCATTGGAACTGGTTGACATCTCTGTTCATGAGTCTACTATATGGAAAACACAAATGAAGCCGCTACTTTCCAACAAAAAACATTGCTGGGAGCCTAAAGTTTGCCAAAGACCACACTGACACTCCACAACGCTTCTGGGAAAATGTTTTGTGGATTGATGAAACTACGGTTGAATTGTTTGGTAAGAATATGCAACACTACGTATGGCGTAAAAAGGACACTGCATACCAACATTAAAACTTCATCCCAACGGTGAGGTACGGTGGAGGGAGCATCATGATTTGGGGCTGACTTGTGGCTTCGGGGTCTGGAACGCTTGCCATCATCGAGGGAAAAATTAATTCTCAAGTTTATCAAGATATCCTACAGGATAATGTCAGGGTGGTTGTGCGCCAGCTGAAGCTCAATAAAAGTTGGGTGATGCAGCAGGACAATGAAACATCGAAGTAAATCCACTACAGAATGGCTCAAAAAAAGAAAATCCACCTTTTGGAGTGGCCCAGTCAGAGCCCAGACTTTAACCAAATAGAGATGCTGTGGAATGAGATTGTCGTTTTTGTTTCAGATGCATTTTGTAGAATTTATAGTAGGTTTTTAATAGAATTATAAAATGTTATAATTATTATAATATAGTTATTTTAATAATATAGTAATTATAATATAAAGTGATGAGCCAAAACATTATGACCATTTGCCTAATATGCTGTTGGTCCTCCGCGTGCCGCCAAAACAGCGCGGACCTGCCAAGGCATGGACTCTACAAGACCCCTGAAGGTGTCTTGTGGTATCTGGCACCAAGACATTAGCAGCAGATCCTTCAAGTCCTATAAATTTCAAGGTGGAGCTGCCATGGATCTGACTTGTTGGTCCAGCACATCCCACAGATGCTCAATCGGATTGAGATCTGGGGAATATGGAGACCAGGGCAACACCTTGAACTCTTCATCATGTTCCTCAAACCATTCCTGAACAATGTGTGCTGTGTGGCAGGGTGCATTATCCTGTTGAAAGAGGCCACTTGCCATCAGGGAATACCCTTTGAAGTGGTGTACCTGGTCTGCAACGATGTTTAGGTAGGCATGTGTCAAATTGACGTCCACATGAACGGCCAGACACAGGGTTTCCCAGCAGCTCATTGTCCAGAGCATCACACTCCCTCCACCGGCTTGTCATCTTCCCACAGTGCATCCTGGTGATATCACTTCCTTAGGTAAAGGGCACACATGTACACGGCCGTCCACGTGGACATGGGTCATCATGGGCACTCTGACCGGTCTGCGGCTATGCAGCCCAATACACAGCAGGGTGCAATGCACTGTGGTCATAATGTTTTGGCTCATCAGTGTACAGTCCTTGACATGTATACTATACATAAGGTTAATTGTTGGCCTTTTTGGGTGCTGCACGCATAGCGATACAGTATACTGTAGTTGCTAGGTGAACAGGCATTTTGTGTCAATATATATTGTGCATATTAGCACAACTGGAAGGTTTTATTGATCAATCAGCATCCAGAACAAGAACTACCCATTTTGTAAAAGCTAAAATAAGCAATTTGAAGCAAGACTTGTCAAAAACAATAAGCTATTATTGTATGCCATTGTCATCATGCATTTTTGCAAGATAATATTGGTTATTTTAAATGCCACGGTAAATAAGTAGATGCTTTATTATCCCCAAAATGCTCTTTAGCTTCTTTTCTTGGCTTCAAAAGAAATATAAATACTAAAAAAAGTGACATCTTTCTTTGATAAACAAAACAAGCAAAGTTGTTCATTGTGCTTTACAGCAAAGTTTTATTAGGAATCAAATATTGAAACTGAGCAATATGAACTGAGTAATACATGGTAGCAATTCAACACATCAAATGTGTTTGTGTTTGGCCTGAGATGCAAAAGCCACTTCGGTCTTCCAATTAATTATTGGATAACTAAAAAGCTGAGATCGAAGCACTACAAAAAAGAAACTACAACGGGTCAAGTCAAACAGGAATTGAAATATCTTAAAGGCAAATCATTTTCAACCAGAAATGTACAAAAGCAACAACAAAAAAGAGTCACGCTTCAGCATATACACCTTGTTCAAAACTTGTCTTTTGTGTGTAACAAAGGAAAAAAAAAGTATTGAAAAGACTTGTGTGGTGACGTGTAAAACACAGTGATATGAATGAGGTGCTTTCAGCATGCCAATGCAAACAATGCTGTAGCTTATTGCAAATGGACCACACACAGAACATAAAAAAACCACATCAATCTCAAGCCATCTCTAATTTATAGGACAAATAAATTAGAAAAAAATGGCATGACTGTTTATATATATATATATACACATATGTATATATATATATATATATATATATATATATATATATATATATATATATATATATATATATATATATATATATATATATAAAGTTAAGTTACAAAAACGGCACTTCAGCATGTTTCAACTCTGCATACAGATGGATACCTGACTATGTTTAGTCAAAAATGATTGTAAGGTTGTATGTTCCACTGTGGCATTAAACAGCTTTGTGAATTGCACTGCGATCACGAACAGCATAATATAGTACACAATGTTTTAACATTTGAAAAATGTGCTTTTTAACTATTAAAACATGCTGTTGTCACTGAAGGAATCCATAAGTCTAATGGTAAATAATGCTGAAACATACACAAATAATAATAAAAAATAAAAATAAAATGGTCCAAACAATTTATATCAGAGGATGCACTCATGAATTCTGTATTTCACACATTCATGTTCCTTTTTTAAAAGCAATGAAACAGCAATGGTGAAACTAAGTGTTATATCTCATACTTGGGGAAAAATTCAATTAAAAAAAGTAAATAAAACAGCTATCACGCTGGGCACTAACATTAGAGATAGTACGTCTCTTTCATCTAATTTAAAGGGAAAATCTAAGGTTGAGGAGAAAGGGTAAGTGTGTGTTTTGTGAGTGTGTGTGTTTGGTTACAAGGGACCAAATAGGTTTAAATGGCAAAAGACATTTATGAGTCAATTTGTGTAGTAATGTGTGTTTGTAGAATACAATAGACGAGGAAGCTTAAGAGAGCTCAAGACCTGTGGGGTCAGAAGCCAGAGGGAGTGAGAATGTTCATATCTCGATGTCTCAGTCTGTGACAGGATGTTTTCTTGCCCTCTTCGCCACTCATCTCCATCTTGGCAGGTTGGAAGTTGGCAGGATCTTCAACCATGAGGTTTACTTGAGTCTTCATGGCATCCATGGTATTAGACTTCTGAACCCCAATGTACGATTGCAGCGTGAATCCCCCTGAAGTCATGAAAAGAAGAACATTATACCTGACCCTATTAACTTTCTAAATAAGGCATCCTTGTAAATGGATGAAAGCATCCTGCAAAATCAGAGAAATACGTATATAAGATAGAAAGCCTGTGTGCTTCAAATTTATTTCAGTTCAGCGGTGCTCGGCAACTGATTATAGCAATAATAAATACACAGCACAAATTCTCCATTGTAACAAGTTCAATATTAAAATAAATATGAGACCTGTCTGTAACTAAAATGAAAATTCCCGTCAGCTTCCCATTAGAATTTCATCTGCTTTACAGACTGAATTTGATGGCAAACATTTATCTCAAATCTTTCAGAATGTTTTATAATGCTGCCCACAATATGACAGGACCTTAGTTCATTTCCACAGTCTTTTGACAAAAATGTACTTTAAGTCAATATTTCATCATGCCATTTTTGTTACATTTTTGTTTATTAGCACAATTTGTACTGTTTTCAAGAATTAACATTGATATGCAGGACACATGCTTAATCCAGGGTTTCTGCAGGTTTGAAGAAATTAAATTTAAGACTTAAGACTTTTTAAGGCCAAATGAAAGAAAAATGTAAGACCACCTTTGCAATAATAATAAAAAAAATAAATAAAATAAAAACACATTAAATAATTCTTTAGCTGGTAAATACAAAACCACTGAGATTATTGGATGTCTATTGTGCATTTATGTGTGTCCTTTTATTAAATAAGTTAATACAACATTAAAACTCAATGAAATCATTAAGAATGCATGTAGCCTAAAGTATGTAGCCTATATTGTGATCCTTCTCTTTAGTCACTTGCTTTCCAGCAAGACGTGACGCAATAGACCAACGCTTTGGCAATGTCACCGCTTATATCAAACACGGAAGTGGTGGCAAAAACCATGCGTAAAAGATAAACTTTTATCGGATTACGTTGTTGAAAAATGATCCGAGGGCTCTCGTTGACTGCTGTGGTTTCAAGATCATCAACAGAGCTGACTGGACTGAGAAGATCATTTCAACTCACAACTTTGCAGCAAATATTTATAGTGAACATGATTACATGTTTGTTATTAACTCATATCATTATAGTAACTGTATCGCTTAGAATATGTTTGTATTTATGATGGTTTTGTGTCATACTTTCATTTAATCATCTAATCTGTCAAATCTAACACAACAGTCAGCGGGCTTTCTGTCACCACTTACTGCGCACGCGCTGACATTTTTGTAAACAAGAGGATTGGTCTCTAGACCTTATTCACAGTAGCGCCATGTTTGATTTTTAATGGGAATGGAAACGAGGCTGTGAGGGATAGAGTCACCATTTCTTCAATGGCATGCACGGTATAAATCTGTAAAAAGCTCCAATATCCCATCGGATTTTCCATAACTCATGTTGTCTGGAGTTTTTTTGTCTACTGAGTGTCCTTGAAAAGAGATTTATCCAATGTTTTGTCTGCAGAACGATCCAAAAATACTTTAAACTGCAGTACAGCACACTGAAGAAACTGTACGTCTATCCCGCAGAGACTCGTTGTCATTCTCGTCAAATTAAATATGGCGCTGCTGTGAATAAGATCTAGCATGTGCTGAATAACATTTATATTGTTTTTCTTGGCAGATACATTTACCAAATACTTTAACAGGTAAGTTAAAGGGCAGTTCATTTAAAAATCTGTCATCACTGCTCACGCTTGAGTCTGTATGAATTTTTCTCTGTCATGGAGCTAAAAAGGAGATGTTAAGCTAAATGTTTAGTCTAAGTCACCATTCACTGTCACTGCATCTTATTTTTCATTCAATGTAAGTGAATGGTGACTGAAACTCCCTAATTTCTCCTTTTGATATCCACTGAAATAAGAAAGTCATACAGGTTTGCAATAACATGAAGGTGATGACAATTTTCATTTTTGTGTGAAATATCTCAAGTAAAAGTCAAAACTCCTCAGTTACCTTAAAAATGGGCGTTTAAAGTTGACAATATGTACTGAAAATGTAAACAGATTAAATTATGAAAGAGAACTGTGCTGCATAATTAGTTATGATGTATACTGAAAACAGATTATATACTAAATATTAAATATAGATAATATATTTTCATATTATGTATATTATTAATATTATATTTTGTATAATTATATTATTATTATTTTGTATATTATTACAATTTTTTTTTAATTGATTCAGATGGCAGAGAAAATCCCTGTATATGTCAGATGGAGCTCAAGAGAGATGGAGATGAGAGATATAACAGGTGTAACTCTGCAGCTGAGTAGTTCTGTTAGCTTTACAATTCTTGTCAAAGGTAATGCAAAATAAGGAAGCGCCACGATTTGAAAGGCAAATTGCAATGTTGACAGCTTTGTCGATTATAAACAGGAACGACAGTGTTAGCTCATCGCTCGCTTACAGAGACGCATAACGCCATTTGCATTTCTGATTAACGGGTTTATGAAGGTTTATACATGTGTAACATTGTAAGTTCAGTAAAAATGCACTTCCCTGCGCGCGCTCACACTAAACTCAAGCGTCAGCTGCTAAATGACGGATGCACGAGAGAGAGAGAGAGAGAGAGATGATTTTGATTCTGCTGTTTTAAGCGTCTCCTCTATTCACGCCCCAAAATTTTAAGACCTCAGCAAATGAAATTTAAGACTTCTTGTAATTTATTTAAGATATTTAAGACTTTTTATGGCCTTAAATTTTAAAAAGTAAATTTAAGACTTAAGGACCCGCGGAAACCCTGTTAATCGGTACTGTCTCTTTAAGACTACCAGCTTCAGTCTGTAAGAGCATTTAATGAGAAAACGTGCATAATTTCTTTAGTGAATACATGTGTGATTAGAATTAAATGTTAACTCGTTGTTGATTAAAAACAACTGACTGTAAAGAACAGAAAGGGTATTAAAAGAGACATTATTCAATGACATATGGATCCGTGGATCTTGTCTTTGGACACACAGAAATAGTTAAACCAAACTTTTACAATCAACACACAGCAAAATGACCTCTGTGCTAATTTCTCCACTATAGCACTCAATCACGGGTGAAATCTGAACATTTACTAGCCAGTGGCAGTGGCTCAGACATTTTTAGTCGCATAGTGTGAGATTTGTTTGCACATGCATGTGATTTATTTGCACGTAGATTGTAAGATCGATTTTTGAGATTTAAGAATCGATATAGAGATCGTTCAAACGTTTTTTTGTTTTTTACTTCATGAAACTTCATGATTTTGCCCCCACTTCCTGTGGCTCAAATTGGTATATTTACATTTCCAGGAGTTACACACTCCACTCGACTGCACATCCTAACACAGAAACTGATTGTGTGCAGCAGTGCACACTTATTCATTACACATGACGCATGTCCCGGGCTTAATAAACACTGGAGCGGATTTACTGTATGGAGAATGGAGACTTCACCCGCAAGTGGTGAGCCAGGTGTGGGAGAGATACGGGCAAGCTGACATAACTTCACATCACCCTGAATATGCTCACTCACTGTCATCTGAACCAGAGTCAAAAGCGAAACCGCACAAGAGAGACCCAGCGTGCGCGCGATACGACTGAACGGCAGCCAGAGAAAATAATAGCTTTGAGATTTTAAACTTCAGCAAATTAAACTTGTTATTTTGTATATGTATGAATAGTGTCTAATAATGCATTGGCAATGTACGTTTAAGTTTATCTTGCCAATAAAGCTTCATATAAACAGAATCTGCCCATTTGATCCTATATTACAAAAGTTCACTGGAAAACGACAGAAAGATTTTGCCTGACTCTTAAATAAAGCATGACCACTGATTTTATGGCATGTAAACATTTACTTTCATCAAAGATTTACCTGTAAAAATAATATTTCAACATGTATATAAATAATTAAAATGAATGATGACTAACCAATTTCTTGCAAGTTCTTTGAGACAAAGCATAAGTAAGTATATTTGATTATATATGAATGTAATATGTACCATGATTAATCACAATTAATCACAGAAAACTGCGCTTAGTTCATATTTTTTTTTTTGTATTGATTCACATTTTTTTATTTTTTATTATTGATTCTAATTTGAATTATTTATTTTTTAATATATAAACTGCAATTATTTAAACTTATGGTCCCACTTTATATTAGGTGTCTTTATCTACTATGTACTAACATTAAAATACATACAATATAATGTACTTACTGTGTAACTACATGTAGTTCTGCAAAATTCTCACAAGATTCACCTTTGCTCCTACCAAGCTTGAGGTATGGGTAGGTTTAGGGTTAGGGTTTAGGATTAGTGGTTAAGGTTAACAGTGTAACTACAGATGTAATTCAATGCAGGTACTAACCCTAAATGTGTACAATACAACAACATGTCCATAATAAGTATGTTCTATGAAATGCTTAAGTACATAGTAATTAAAGACACCTAATTTAAAGTGGGTCCAAACATATTTGATCAAACATATTGAAGATTAATATATCTAATATGCGAGATTAAACAAGATAAAATATAACAGGTTCTTGCCAGGTGTGTTGGTCTCTGATCCTGGGTCAGTGGGGGATTTCTGCACAATGGGGCGCACCCCAAAGAGGCTCCACCTTTCACCTCCCCGTCCACCCCCTTCATTACCACCCATTGAAACGCTTGTGATGACACTGCTGATCTTAAACTGGGAGTATCAGGGGTGAACCAGCTCCTGTTTGAAAGAGGGATACAAATGATCAGGACATTACTTCCTCAATGCTTTATATTATTATTTTTGACTTATTTCACTGGGTTCACAGTGCAAAGATATAAATCGAGAATCCACAAATGAAACCAAAACTACACACACACAAAAAAAAAAAAAAAAAAAAAACAGTAATTTGCTACTAAAACATGACCACAAAGTGGCTATGAGCCTCTTGTTTTCACCTGTGACGTAGTGATGGGCTGTGCTGCGGCTGAACGCTTGTGCTCTCTGAAGTCCTCGCTTAGCATCTTCAACTACTAACAAAAGAGAAACAACAACTGTAATTAATACCCAAGTGTTTCATAAGTGCAGGACTTTATATAACGAGGAAATGTAACAGAACAATAGCCAATAATCGTAAATAAGTGCCCGTCCTGCTTAGATCATAACACAAGCCTCTCAAAAACAAGACCAGTTTACGCGTAATTAGTGTTAACATGCGTGACTGCTGATCGTAACACAATAATGCCATTTAGTGACGTTAATGTGAACCTTTTCGCTATTATAGTGTACTATGTGGTCATTTACTGGATTAAATCCAGGTCTTTAAAAGGCTCGAGTCCAAACATTAGAAGCTAGAAAACAGGCCCTTGTTTACCTTTTCCGCTCTATAGCTCGTTTATTGTCCGATCCAGAGGGGTCTTCCATTTGCTCCATGTTCTTAAATTAAATATTCGTTAGTGATATTCCAATAAAGAGGAAAAACACCGAAAATTCGTCGTTAAACGGGAGTTTTCACGCGAGCTCGGAGATGTCAAAGGAGAACAAGAACAACACGTTTATCCAAAATGACGGACCGGAAGTTCGTGTTTCAAAATAAAAGTCCACTGCTGCCGTAGGCCTTCCAGCCAAACAAGCAAAACTCACGAAATATTTTGCATTTATCTTGAGTGCCTCTTTGTTTGTAATTAGGTGAGTCTAGTGTGAGAATAATAGACAAATAAAGTTATTTGAGATGCAAAATTTAGACTCATTTGTGAGGCATCAAGGTAAGTAATACAAGGGTCATTCCTGGATTCGGACATAGTTAGGTCCCGTTTTTAAAGTGGTGGTTCACTAAAATGAAACGTTAAAAGCTTTTTAACAAGATGTTGATATGTCCTTTATTATGAATTAAAATAACTACTACATTAAAATATCTTGATCGTAACAGAATGTCTTCTTTGTGTCTTTTACCAATTGTATCTTATACTCGTGTCCCTGAGGCGCTTCACTGAAACAGTACCTAGAAAATAGTTCATAAAACGTGCACACTGTCTGTAATTTTTGTCATTAATGTGAACATTTATCTGTGCATGCTTTTATTATTATTATTTTATAAAAAAAAAACCAGGCTATAAAGTTTTGTCCCTCAGTCTGAACTCAACCCCTTCACACCAACCAATTATCAGCCCATAAAAAACTTTGGTTTCACCATATGTTCCATTAGCCAGAAGTGACATTATTCGGCTTTCTTCAACAGCGTGATGTAGAAAAAAGGTAAGCCAGATAATAATTTGAATTCTTATTTTGAAGTGTATAACAGTCAGATGGGTATGGTCAAGCTTAAAGGGATAGCTCACCCAAAAATTTTAATTCTCCCATCATTTACTCACCCTCATGCCATCCCAGATGTGTATGACTTTCTTCTGCTGAACACAAATGAAGATTTTCAGAAGAATTATTTCAGCTCTGTAGGTAAGTGAATGGCGGTCAGAGCTTTTAATGTCCAAAAAGCATATTAAGTCAGCATAAAAGTAATCCATACGACTCCAGAGGTTTAATCCATGTCTTCAGAAGTGATATAAGTGTGGGTGAGAAACAGATCAATATTTCAGTTCTATTTTACTATAAATCTCCTCTTTCACTTTCACATTTTTCTTCTTTTGTTTTTGGCAATTCACATTCTTGTGCATATTGCCACCTACTGGGCAGGGAGAATTTATAGTTAAAAAAAAAAAAGGACTTAAATATTGATCTGTTTCTCACCCACACCTATCATATTGCTTCTAAAGATATGGGTTTAATCACTGGAGTCTTATGGATTACTTTTATGCTGACTTTGTGCTTTTTTGGAGCTTCAAATGTTTTTGTGTAGAATCTGTTTCAAACCAATTCCATTTTGTCCGTGATGGAGTTGAGAACAAAAGGTGTCCAAATCAGAAAAAAGATGAAAATATTAAAAGGGAAAATATGATTTGTTAGAGGTTTAATATGTGCCTAATGTTGTTGAGTATTCAGACAATTAATTAAATGTTGTTAAAAAATATTGTTTTCCAAGTTTAAATATTACCAAATCCCAGGAATGACAACAAACACTAATTTATTTAATTTTTTAATTTAACATTTCTGTGCAGCTTGGTGTGATATCATTTACTATATTGAAAACTGAAAACTATAATTCAATTTACACTCCAAGAACAACAATAATAAAAATGCACAACATCAAGAATAACCAATGGAAATTTATTTCTGATGTGACATGGAAGGCATGGCATTAATGCCCATTTTGCATAGGACAAAATGTTTTTATTCTCATAATAACAGAAACTGAAATTAAGCCAAAATAAAAACTGTGGTGACCTTTTTTCCAGCTTCCTATGCAGTCTATAATATCAAGCAAACTTTACATCCACTATACACAATGTCTCAAAGAGAAATAAAATGAATCATTTTAGTTAAGGCATCATCATTGCATCTCAAATCTTAACATTATGAATGATGTACATCATGAAAAAGTCAGAAATCCAGTACATTGGTCATATAGTCTCCCAAAACATTAAGCATGATGAGAGATTATTATTATTCATCCAGGGAAAACAAGAGTAGATATTTCAACTCCTTCCCAAAAGGCTAAAAACAAAACTTCAGCTACACATTTACATGTATACATGTTATTTAAACCTAAAATACATTCCCTGTTTAATGCCCTTATTTAAAAAGAACATTTAATCAAATGTTATAAAAAATAAAATAAAAAGGTAATTAGAGAACATATTTCTCTCATTTAAGAATTCAAAAACAAAGCACAAGATGTAAACTCTTTCTTCCATCCCATAATGTCCAGCATCATTGCAAACACCCTTTAAGACAGGTTGTTTTTACCTGTTACTCAAAATTCAACATAAAAAACAGCGCTGTACAGTTTATCGGAGTTTCTAAACTATTATTGCTAAGCAAACAATCTTCTTACCTTTTTGAAATCTTGATTCTTTTTTTTTTTTTCCAGACTGGTTTCCTGAGCACAGATGCACCATAGCACTAAACTATATTTCCTGTCAGTTAGTTCATGACTAGACCAATCTGACATTTCCAGTTTACTCAGTTCATACAGTATAACACACTTCCATACAATAAAAACTCTACATTTCTTCTTCTTGGTGCAAAGTAATGTTTCAGATGACCCATGCTCTTATTGGATTATAATGCCATACTTCATATTTTTGATTGATCTTTTCTCTACGGTCTCTATAATATAATAGACATAACATAACAAATGGAGCATATGGCACATGAATAGTGGAACTGTACCCCCTGAAAAAAAGAAAATAATATGGTATCCTTAATTCTGTTTTCAAGTCAATAAGGCGAGCATCACTTTGTGTGAGGCAGTTTGATTGGTCACTCTTCAGGACATCTTCAAGGTGCAAGAGCATTCGGATGAGCTTCACTCAGAATCAGCTCTTTCCAGAAACTTCACTTTGGAACCTATGACACAATTATGGACATCAAAATGCCAGCTTATTATTATTACTAATCACTTTACAATTAATAGTAATTTTACCTAATAATTTTCTAATTTGAGTATATTTTTTTCTTTTCATAGTAGAGTGTGGCTATATCCTGAATAGCATACTAGCATACTACTTTCATATCTCTGCAGTATGTAGTGCATGTGATGTGCAGTATACAAATCTTCTGTATGATGGAACCAAAAATACATTGTTTTCACCAACTTAGACAGTAATGGAAGATAACCATATTTATTTCTGACATGACAGCTGCGCATCACTCGCTGAACTATACAGCCACGCCCCCTCTTACCAAAACACCACCAATACCGTTTAAACTGACACAAAGCATGTTCCCACGGTTGTCAAACACAACAGTAGCGAAATAGCGCCCTCAACTGACAAATTATAAATCAGAATATGGCATTAAGCCTCAATAATTCACTGCAATAACAACACTTATGATTGACAGGCAGGAAGCGCCTCAGACGCCGCCTGATTGGCTACAGAACGAATATGTCCGCAGACACTTTTCACAGAGATTATAACTGTCACAGTGATCGGTGTGATATCTCAGGGCAGTTATTTCAGTGATATCTTTCAGGGAGTATGATTATTTTTTGCACACCTTTCCATGAAAAAAGTCACCTACAGCACCTTAATGCATTTCTAACATTACAAGCTTCACATTTCTGCCTTTAAACCCTCCAAAAATTGGCCCCATTCACTTCCATTGTAGGTGACTCACTGTAACCACGATTTTTGCTTTTTTTTTTAAGAAAAGGAGGAACAAGTTGAAATGATTTTTTGTGGTAATCAACATTATAACACAGACGCTGTCAACTGAGCTTAACTTGTATTGAACCCATGATATTCCTTTAATACTTACTAAAAATTGTCTACATACTACCTATACAATATACATACTATAAAATAAAATAGTATGTGAAACAATGCATTATACAAACGATACACATTTTAAGCATTGCAGTGTGCTCTATTGTACACTACATAATTTGTCAAATGTAGCAGGTCTGTGTATTCCAGAGAAAATGTGCTTTATACTTTGCACAGTATACATTCTATACTGCCAAAATAGCAATAGTATTATGGTAATGCAAATATGTACATAGCCTATGACTTCCCCTGTCTCTGTGTAATTACCTGACATTTTGGAAGTGTCCAGAAGGGGGTATTAGATTGCTTTTCCCTTTCTGCAACATGGCTGCCAACACTGGCAAGCCATTCTTAGGCACCATCTAGATGGGACACAGCAATTAATGTGTAGTCATAGTCAGTAAACTGTTTATTATGCAAACAGAGTACTTAAATGTTATGGTGGATGATGATTGCATTTGTTCGAGTGCAAACTTCACTCTATGACTGATCAGTTCTGCAAATGTTGTCTTTGCATTTGCTCAAGACAAAAGAACAACATTAACCACAAGAGAAAAACACTCACCTCTGCAGCCTGGGAGGGTTTGGTCATGGGACAGGGTGGAGGGGGTCTGTTAGGGGGGAGTGGTCTTGTTTTTGGGGGAGCTGATGGAGATGGTTTGGAAGTCTCTGAATACTGTAAACTTTGATTTTGCGCAGCGTAGGCTGGGATTGGAGACGACTTCACAGTGGGTCGGACGATACAATGTCTGGATCGAGGTGGACCTGTAGGACTCGCCCGAGGACTGCGCTGCTGTGGAGATAACAAAATTAATTAATCCATTATTTTAATGGTCAAAAAGTTGTTAAATTGATTTTTCTTTGATTTTTAGATTTTGATTTACCCATTTGTTTTTCATAAACATAGCAAAAATACAAGTATTGTTAAGTACTGATCATATTGCACCTAAAATGTGAGTTACACAATATATACTTCCTGCTAGGGCTATCAATTGATTCAAAATGTGATGGAATTAATTACATGATATGCCGTTAATCAAATTACTTGGGGAAAAAAGTTGCTTTAGAAGTCAATATTTTGTTTGTTTTATACCCTTATCATTTAACATAAGCCTACAGTTAGCAATACGTTTTGCAATTGAGTTCATTAATTTGTCCTTTTTGTGTTCTTACAATCCACACTATTTTTAAATATAATGTCAGTAGGGCTGGGCGATATGGCAAAAAATATTATCACAATATTTATTTTCATATTCGATATTCATCACGATTCCACATGTTTGTTAGACCTCAAAAATGAATTAAGCATAACTTATTTCTTTACAAGTAAACTCCACTGGGTAAGCTACCCTTAAATTTAAAGTTCAAGAAGTATGCTCAGTTTGAGATTAAATCCTACATAAGGTGTGTGACCTCTTTTATGCTAAAAATTAGCATACCATTGAACTAAATACAAATAAACAGCAATTGTGTTGATGTTGGATTTGCTGTTGTGTTCAGTCGATAGCTGTATTGCATTGACAGTGCTGTTTTTTCAGTACACAATGATATCATATTAGCCGGATTAGCTAGTTGCTAGCTACCAGCTACCTAGCCTCATATGACAGTGGGCTATGTAGCCGCTAGCCAGCTAATACTTCCTAGTCAGCTGATTTAATGACTGTGATTCAGTTTATTAGTTCTGTGTATAAGTTATTGCATTTTTAGCAACACGCACCTTATCCGATCGTCTATGTAGGCTAAATAACGAAATGTACTCAAGTTTATGATCGATAAGTTTTTACTTGATAAATATCAATATCGTTTCATCATTTGTGTCAGTCGGACACTTTTGGAGCATCTCAATAGTTTTCAGCATCAGGAACGTCATGTTTTTAGGCCGCTGGTTCAAGTAATAGTATTTGAAATTATGAAAATTGTGTCTCGAGATCCCTGCATTCTGTTGTGCTTCATCCTGCTGTCAAGAAAGCGTCCTGTGTGAGCAGCTCTCATTCTGTGGCTGCACTGCTTGTGAGGTTTGTTGAGATGCACTGACTGCCCCATGCTGACGCAGCTCATAATAACATAAAGTTACATGTACTTCAAGCTTATATTGCTGCTAGGAAAATACATATTTTTATTACGGAATTTAAGTACGGGTCAGGAGGCAAGATTAATTTAGTAATTTTTTAACTTGTTTTTATCAAATTAATTGCACTAAATTAACACGTTAAATTGACAGCCCTACTTTTTGCTTATAGAACTGTTGTATAAAAGTGATATCACAACTCACTGCGCCATTGTACTGAATATCAGCACATAGGATGTGATTACCTGCATTTCCTTAACAGCTGAACCACAGCAGTGCCGATATTCAGTACAACAACACTCTTTGTGTGTTTCGCTACAGGGAGAATAAATGTGCATTCCTGGGATGGTGAAATGTGGGTAATTTTCAAGATGACAATAATGCATGAAACTGTGCTTTTGGATGGACATACTGGGAGCACATGCTGACAACAAAACAACTTCACACCTGTTCATCAGCGTGAGGTTTCTTTGGCTGGAACACTGGGTTGGCGTGACCTATGCTGTGACTTTTACACTCAAGGGAGTCTGGAACACTAACAAGAAAATAACACATTTGCTGACATCAGAACTGCCAAGAAGGACACATACATATTGAGATTACTTTAAGTTGTGGTTCTCAAGTGGTGGGTTGCGACCTAAAATAGGTTGTGGGTTTGTTCTGAGAGGTTAGGTCACAGACAGCAGATTAAAGAAATAATACTTATTGCAAATGTCAGAATGCAACTGCATAATCATGCATAGATAGGATGGCAGTATATAAATAGACTTATCAACTTTAAAAGGGAGGAAAAAATGCTTCCCATATTTTTTGTTGACATCACATGCCTTCCAATCAAATTCTACAGTGTTATTTTAACAGTATTAGGCAGATGCCAACATGAACATGGGCATGACATGGCTTCATCCTCAAAAACCATGAACAAAATTTGAAAGGGGAAAAAAAACCATGAAACGGTAGCGACTGTAATTTACACTCATGTTGTTTACAAAACTTATTTTCAGTCCTATGCAGTTCATGGTAATATTAATAAATTTTATTTTTCACATTTTATTTTAGGGACATTTTTGTTTACTTTTGTATGATAAGCAATTTTGTTACTGCATTGGGTCACCTTTTGATGTCCAATTTAAAATCTGGGTCCTGAAGAAAAACCAGTTGAGAACCACTGGTTGCGTATTTACACTTAAAATAGTTGAGAATTTTCTTGATTACTTGATGCATATTTGAGTAGCAGGAAGGGCGGAGCCTTTGAGGGGGCGGATCTTCTGTTTGCAGATGCAGCAGCAGACAGCCAGAACAGCCAATAGAAAAAACAGTGAGAGTAGAACCAGGACAAGATAAAGACTGCCTGCAAGCAATAAGAACAAAAAACTAACATTAGTACAAGGGCAAATGTTAAGCAGTACTTCAGTTACATGTTGTAGCATTTGTGTTTCAGCTGACTCACTGTGTGTGATCACAGGCCCACTGTCTACACTGCCCCCTGTACCTGTACTGTCACAAAAGGGCGGTGCCCAGCCTGAGTTACAATGGCAGTTGTGGTTGTTATTGCAAAGCTGCAGGGAAAGAGATGACAAAAACACAAACTTTAGTACCATTGCTAAGGTTTTGCCGGCTGAACTGTTCCTTTAAGCCAGGGGTCTGTTCTATGTTAATTATTGTTTAACTCTAAACACATTTTGTGAAAAACAATTAAAATATGCATTCCACAAATATACTATATTAAGTTAACTTCAACCAAAGCTAAAGTTAAGAAGATAAAGTTCTCTCCCATATATAAAAGGGGTTGTTCACTCAAAAATGAAAATCCTGTCATCATTGACTCATTGTCATCATTGGCTGGAGTCCTATTAAATACCTTTATGCTGCCTTTAGCTGCTTTTTGGAACTTCAAAGATCTTCCCACCATTTACTTGCATTGTATGGACCTACAGAGCTGAAATATTCTTCTAAAAATCTTGGTTTATGTTCAGTAGAAGAAAGAAAGTCATATAGATCTGGGATGGCATGAGGGTGAATAAATGATGAGAGAATAATTTTTGGGGTGAACTATCCCTTTAAGTAAAATGAAAATGTTATGAACAAGTATATGACTCTGAACATCAATAATTATTATTTTGATGGCTTTGCAATGTGAGCATCATAAAGTATGTAAACACATTAATATGGTTCTATAAGCATGTAATTATAGGCCAGACTTAAAGTAACTTTTGTCTTTGTGTCATCTTGGACTTACACTGACACCTAGTGGCTTGGATGCAGCATCATTTCAAATCAATAGTTTTCAGTTTCAGATGCCATTGTAGAAATGTAGTATTCACAGTCAGTCATGATTACTTTAATCAATGAGTGAAAGTGTCAAATAACAGGACGGTTACTGAGATTAAGCGAGAAGTATTCGGCTGGTCATGTGATTCTAACATGGCGGCCCCCATGTGCGGACCCTCTCCATGTAGAATAAAACAGCTTTTATAAGGTTACTGATATGACTGGAGTCTTCATTTTAATGTGAGTGCTCATGATTTCCTGCATATATTGCAAAATTACAATTCATGTCTTTAGGAGTTAAACTTTTTTTAATGAGGAACAAATTACTGAGTGCAAGTTTAAAGTGCAACACTCAGTTTTATACAATATGTAACAGGGAGTCCCTGTTCCATCTCTCTATCCACCAGCTTTCTGCTGTATGTTTAGTGCATTAAAAAAAACACAGTTTCACCCACTCAAATTAACCCACACATTTGTAAGGAACTGAAATAATTTTCTGTTTAAATCATTGCTTAAATTAGCCAAGCTGAAATAGTCAAGACCCCACCCACATTGGAATTAGATGCCTTCATAAGTATTATTAACCCATATGATTAATTGTGAGAATATGTGACTCCAGCCAGGTCTCCTAAGCAACCAAATTGGCCCAGTTGCTAGGGAGGGTAGAGTCACATGGGGTAACCTCTTCGTGGTCGCTATAATGTGGTTCGTTCTCAGTGGGGCGCGTGGTGAGTTGAGCGTGGATGCCGCGGTGGATGGCGTGAAGCCTCCAATTTCTCAATGCGCTCAACAAGCCACGTGATAAGATGTGTGGGTTGACGGTCTCAGACGCGGAGGCAGCTGGGATTCGTCCTCCGCCACCCGGATTAAGGCGATTCACTACGCGACCACGAGGACTTAAAAGCTCATTGGGAATTGGGCATTCCAAATTGGGTGAAAAAAAATAAAAATAGTGAGAATATGATTATTTTCATTGACGGTATATTTGAGTCATGAAATTAAGAGGAAATTATGTAAACAGTATATGCATTGGGACGGCCGATCTGCTATGGCCATGTATGTATAAAGTGAGCCAGCTCTATGCAGAGAGATGTTATATAGTTTCCCACCTACCCCATGGCCATGACATTTGGCATTGCAGTCATCTGATTGCAGAAAAGACGCATTGCGGCATTCCCCTTCAAAACAAATCTGTTCAGACAGACAATGATGGAAATGAGAGAGTGAGAGGGAAATTGCATAAAAATTGGACCAACTGGAAAGGTTTCTCAAGAATGCTCCAAATACAGAATTGACTTTAAATACCTAGAAACTGTTAGAAGAACACAATTGAAGCAGGAAGTTGGGACATATCGAAGGGCTTGTCCTTTTTACTTTTAATAGCTAATAGCCTAGTTAACATCACAGCTGTAAACTATGATTTGCTACTCGTAATTACTAGTCAAAGGCAGGTAGTGTTAGGGGAAGAGGCAGACATTTTCATTCTAGGGGGCATTTTATTGGAAAACAATTTCTATATGCACTAATGTACTAGTAGATAAGTCATGGTCCATTTTGGAAAAGAAATACAGTAAATTTTAAATATGTAGATCTGCTAAAAGTTGATTTTATAAACGTATGGACTCAAAGCTAATAGACAGACTAAAAGTCACAAAACCAAGATTTTTATGTTATGAGGAGTCAAAATCTTTGTATGTGGTCAGTACCTACCGCGTTCTCGCCACATTTGGTGCCGGTTAGAACCAGGCCTGGGTCTAGAGTGTCTCCCTGGTTCTCCTCACCCATCCCAAGTTTGTACACATGTGTCCCTCTGCACAGGATCTTCTGTTGACCATCCTGGATGTTGGTGTCAATGGAGACAGCGTTGGATTCAATAGGCTTGCTGGCAGCACTCAGGCACTGAATCTTTCCACATTTAGCATTCCTAAAACGAAAACCAACAGCATCATGTGTCACTCCACAACATGATGACAAAATTATGGCCGCATTATTGCTACCATGTCAATTACCAGAAAATTCTATAATGAGCCTTATTTGCATAGAAAGGATGAATGAATGAATGTTACATTTATATAGCACTTTTCTGACACTACACTCAAAGAGCTCTCCTCAACCACCACCAGTGTGCAGATATGGCTGCCGACATGGCAAGCATGGCGCAGTGCTATACCAGTCAGTGCAAATAGTGTCTGGTAAAGTTAGACTGCAGGTGATATGTGAATAAGATGTAGGTTTTTAGATGTAGGAGTACTGTTTAGTAAATTCGCCCCTGACTGTATGATTTTAGTAAATGGATCTCACCTCTCCGTGCAGCTTCTGTATTTCCCCATCAGGTCTTTGCCACAGTTTCCAAAAGAATCACCTGCTTCATTTACTTTAGTAAAGCAAAGACCAGGAGCAGGGCGGGCATCTGAGAATAGAATAGAATAATGTAGAATAGAATGGACACAAATGAGGCATCAATCATGTCTCAAACATGCACTTTATTATATCTCAGCTGGGCACAAGGGCTTTCACTGGTTGCCAGAGAGAGCAGCAGATGGCATCACATTCAGATACTAATATTACAGCCAAGCACAGTATCTCCTCTGTATGATGTACTACAGTAAACAGTATACCACTGAGAAATGTGAAAGCACCCAAAAAATATGAAATCATAATCAATTTTGAGGACTCCACTAGTCTATATTCTTCATAATTACATAATTTAAGACAATTAAATGGTATAAACACAAAAACAAAATTAGGATAATGTTGGCACTAAAACACATTGTACTAAATCTGGTACTTCTCCTTAGTCTGAAGTACTAAATCTGGTACTTCTCCATCTTTCTATTATTTCCTGTCTCTTTTCTCACAATACCTGCCTGTAAAATGGCAAAAGGTGCAAAATAAACAAGATAACTAAATAGTTAAAGTTTCTAGATGCAAACTCTGATGTTGGCTTGAAAGCCTGCGAGTTTAAAGTGGCTAAAAGTTTGATGGTTACAGACATTACAGTAAAACAAACAACCAGCTAGCTAAATGAAAAGTGAGATAGATAAATAGATGTTGCTAGGCATTGCTAGCATGTTTTAACATGTAGCTACTGCTAGCATTTTGCTAGATGTTGCTAGCAGGTTACAGCATGTAGCAAGGCATTGCTAGCATTTTGCTAGGTTTTGCTAGCGTGTTTTAGCGTGAAGCTAGGCATTGTTTTCATGTTTTAGCATGTTTCTAAGCATTTCTAGTATGTTTAAGCTGGTGGCTACGGTGTTCTGGCCAGTTGTTAGCAGGGTTTATTGGGATTTTTGATGTGGCGGAACCCTAAGGGTGGGGGTGAGAGTGGGAGGGGTTGTCGGCTGAACTTGGTTTTAGGGTGTCACTTTAAATTTAAACCTTTAAATCTGGAGATTTTACAAACACAAAGTAGACGCTTTCCCATTGCATTGAACATGAAAAAGTTGTTATATGGGATGTTATAGGGACTCATGTGACTTGATTTTTAAAGTTGTTATTACAACAGACCTCAAAACTTTTTAAAGAACAATTTTCTGCAAAAAGTGTGACTTTGAGCCATAACACTCTTTACACTTCTGTTTAGATAAGACCTTACCTTTGCCCCAGAGAGAGAGGCACTGTTGCTCCAGTGTCAGGCACATGCCCGTGTAACAGTAGGCTTTGTCTCCTGCACAGCTGCTGCCATCCACCAGGTAAAAGTTAGCAGGACACGACTCTGATTTGCCATCACAGAATTCAGGCAGGTCACAAGAGCCTGATGGTGGACGACACATCACTCCCGGATTCTTCAGCTGGTTAGGGATAAGCAGATTGAAAGAAGAAAAAGATCAAACTATTAAAGGAATATTCTGGGTTAAATATTTTGGTTTCAAGTTAAGCTCAACAAACAGCATTTGTGGCATAATATTGATTACCACAAAAATTTATTTCGACCTTTTTTTCTTTAAAAAAAAAAGCATAAATCGTGTTTACAGTGAGGGACTTACAATGGAAGTGAATGGGGCCAATTTTTGGAGGGTTTAAAGACTGAAATGTGAGTTTAAACATGCTGTAAGTTGTTTTAATCCAAATTTTTGTGGGAATACAGAGTTTTTAGCATTATGTCATCATGGCAATGAAATAGTAAAATTGGACATAACTTTACACAGAAAATGTTAGTAAGCGATTTTATCATACTAAAATCATGTTAAAGGAATATTCTGAGTTCAGTACAAGTTAAGCTCTATCGACAGCATTTGTGGCATAATATTGATCACCACAAAAAATTATTTCGAATTATTTTCTTTAAAAAAGCAAAAATCTGTGTTCCAGTGGGAAGTGAATAGAGGCCAATTCGTAAACGTTAAAATACTCATTATTTCAAAAGTATAGCCACAAAAGACATAAAGAATATGCGTGTAAACATGATTTTAGTGTGATAAAATCACTTACTTTTCTGTGTAAATGTATAGAAAATGTTATGACTTCGTTGCCATGATGATGTAATGTCAACAAACCCTAAAATTACTGTAAAAATTACGATTTAAACAACTTTACAGCTAAAAAATAACACATGAATTTTAACAGAAGAATTAATGCAAGTGCTTTTATAAAATTATAAGCTTTACATTTCTGTCTTTAAACCCTCCATAAACTGGCCTAATTCACTCCCATTGTAAGTGACTCACTGTAACCTCCATTTTTGCTTTTTTTTTTAAAGAGAAGGGGGGTCAATTCAAAATGTATTTTTGTGGTAATCAATATTATGCCACAAATGCTGTCGATTGAGCTTAACTTGTAATGAACCCGGAATATTCCTTTCATTTTAAGGGTCAGAGAGAGGTTGGAAATGTTCATGTAAAACTAAATTATAACTGGAGAAAGTAACCAAAGTGGTGGCCACATTAAAAAAAATTTAAACTTCAGATTTTGCCGACACAGCATTAAAACATTAAAATGGTGCAGCGGTTTGGTAGAGGAGTTTGGCAGGAAGTCACCTTGCACTCATGACAGCAGACTCCATGTGCACACTCGGCTCCGATCTTCAGCGTGCAGTTGTTGGCATTACAGCAGGGACTTGAACACTCCTTTGTATGGAAACAGAAACAGGGAAAATGTGAGCATGAAAGACCACTTGGAATAAAAACGTGGGAGAAAGCGAGTGAGAGGAAGTAATAAAAGTCTCTCCAGACCTCAACATCTCCACAGTCACACTCTTCTCCTTCCTCCAGGTATCCGTTTCCACAGCGATGGCCTCCGTACATGACCTTGGTGTTGGGAGGGTTGAACAGACACTTCCCCCCGCCCGCGCTCAGGTAGCGCTTCAGCTCCTTCTCATTGCAGGGGTTAAAGACACGAGGGAACGGATGCCTGTGAAAAAGAGTAATACAGCAGATGCTAACGAATGTGTTTCCTGAATAAAATGGAGTGTTTTTAGAGCTTTAGAATTTTATTGGCTCTTTCATTCTCGGCATGAAGTCATCTCTGCCCAGCACTGCCCATTCAGTACCTCCAACAACAAAATAAAGCAGCTAATAAAAAGTTACAGACCTCAAGAGAATTATGTATGGTAGCCTACATTTCTTACAGTTTAGTAATTCTTCATTGTCTCTTAATGAAAATAACTTTGTGCTAAGAACAGGAATGTGTATTAAAAAATTAAACAGTGTCAGTTTTTACTTTATGTTGACTTTAAGTACAAGGGCTTTCTATACCAAGTTCTACCCACTTTTTGTTAGGTAAAATCCAAGCATCCTTTCATTCAACTAACCCTGTGGCAGCAGCCATGATGCAGCCTCCATCATCAGGTTGGGCGAGACAGCAGCCTGGACTGTCATGACTCATACCGAAGTTATGCCCCATCTCATGAGCCATAGTAGCAGCAACACCAACAGCATTGTCAGAGTGGTCCTACAGAGAGATAGGGATTGAATCTAATACACAGATACACAGGCCAATAAAAACCCAATGGAATAATGCGGTAGGTATTTTTACCGAATTGACTCCACCTGACTGGTATTCAGAACACATGGCTTTTAGGGGTGCCAGACCAATGATGGTGCCCTGAAATGACACGCCCCTATAAACAAAATACAGACTGCTGTTTTACTACCAATAAAACCATGGCAAAACCAAATTAATCAGAATCAGAATGAGCTTTATAGCTAGGGAAAAAACTGTTCCTGTGCCTAATGGTTCTGGTGCTCAATGCTCTGAGGGCAACAGTTCAAAAAGGAATTGGGCTGGGTGAATGGGGTCAAGAGTGATTTTACCAGCCTTTTTCGTCACTCTGGATGTGTACAGTTCTAGCAGTGTGGGTAGAGGAGTGCCAATCCTCTCAGCAGTCCGAACTGTCCTTTGTAGTCTTCTGATGTCTGATTTTGTAGCTGCACCAAACCAGTCAGTTATTGAAGTGCAGAGGACAGACTCAATGACTGCTGAGTAAAACTGTATCAGCAGCGCCTGTGGCAGGTTGAACTTCCTCAGCTGGCGAAGGAAGTACAACCTCTGCTGGGCCTTTTTCACAATGGAGTCAATGTGTGTCTCCCACTTCAGGTCCTGTGAGATGGTAGTGCCCAGGAACCTGAATGACTCCACTGATGCCACAGTGCTGTTCAGAATGGTGAGCGGGGTCGATGCTGGGGTGCTCCTAAAGTCCACAATCATCTCTACTGTTTTAAGCGTGTTCCGATTAAACCATACTGACTAGAAAAATTTTGAATTTTTAGTGTAGGGCACGGGAGGTATTGTAAGGGAGGCTCGGAAGACTGAAATAGTTGAAATATACTTGAAATATAATGCTTGAGTGATATGGACAATTTTATGTGCTTTTGGAGTTTGAAATTCACAATCACCATTCTCTCAACCCTCACCTTTGTTTTAAATAAAGTCACATGAAAAAAGTAATATTAGTTTGGAATGACTTGAGAGTAAATTTTGTCAGAATTTGTATTTATTTAATTTTTTTAGGTTATTTTTTTTTTTTTTAAATTAATCTGAACACTTTGGCACTTTTTGGCCTCTGAATAAATTGTCTTTAAGATTCTTTCTATGGACATCGTGTGCAAGCTTTTCCCTTCCTTGCATTTTTTTTTTAATTTATTTATTATGCCTACGCACTTAAAGGTGCTCTCAGTAATTTTTTCCTCATTAAAAAAGCTGTACTCCTTAGAAATGAATTATAAATTTGAAACATGTATAAAATCATTAAATCACATCCAGTCATATCAGAAACCTTATAAAAGCTGTTTTATGGAGACGGTCCGCACATGGGGGCTGCCATGTTAGAATCACATGACCAGCCAAATACTACTCGTTTAATCTCAGTATCCATCCTGTTATTTGACACTTTCACTCATTGATTGAAGTAATCATGGCTGACTGTGAATTGTGAATTTTTACATTGCCATCTGTAACTAAAAACTATTGCGTTTGAATGATGCTGCATCCAAACCACTAGGTGTCAGTGTAAGTCTAAGACGACATGAAAAAAAACTTACCGAGTGCACCTTTAAGTAACGAAGATATAGCATGTTTTTCAGTGTTTTGTGTGGACCTGTCAGCTTTTTTTTTCTTTATTCAGCAAAACAGTGAAAACTGAAAGAATGCATGCAGTTTTCACTGTATTTTTTAAATAACACTTTTCGTTATTCAAAAGAAAGAGTGACATGAAAGAAAATGCAGATTTTTTTATTTTATTTATTTTTTTATTAAAACCAAGAAAACTTGAACATATATATATATTTTTTTTTTCATAATTATATATCATTGCAAAAGCTTTTCTAGTTTCAAAGGGGCCATAACCAAATAAAAATTGAGTACCCCTGCTCTAGGATCTTCAGCTAAATGTATATATATAACAGGACTGAATCTAGGGGAGTACTGGGGTGGGCTGTGCCACCCTTATGCCCCCCCAAGCGCAAGTGAAGCAAAGGGTTGATTTGTATCTTCATGGCGCTAACCCTAAACCCTAACCCTAACCCTGGTGAAATGTGCTGAACTTGAAAGACATTTGCATTAAAATTAGAGTTCCGTTGGTGTTTATTTTGTAATTAATGATCATCTGACTACTCATTATCCATCTTATTACAAGACTACTTGCCAAATAAATAAAAAATGGACATAGAGTGGGACTTACGTTACAAGCTGAGCATTGTCATTGGGCAGCTGTGGCAGCTGTTTCCTCCTCCAGTCCAGAAACGCACCCAGAGTGCTGTAGGGGTTGTCGGAAACACTGATCTTATCGTTATCATTCCAGATCTCCAACCAGATCAGGGCAACACGGATGTTCAGTGTTTTATAATACTGGAAACATCAGATCACACAATAGAGAATATTAGGCTGTTTTCACACCTGGCTCGTTTGGAGCATTCTGTAGTACCATGCAGCGACGTTTTGTTTAAAGGTTGCGTCTCAATCAGCTCCCTAGTTCAGTACTCATGGTACTGATCAGAGAGTCAGACATTTTTAGGGCTGTCTCAATCGAAACGTGAAAATTCGACCTCGTGATTGTGTTGCAGGTGATTGAGTCATAAGTGTCCCAATGTTCAGTGGATGAACACCCTTGCCAGTGTCCGAATTCATGTTTAAGATATAGACTGCTGATTCATGACATAGGGAGCTAGGGAGCTGATTGAGACGCACCCACATTTTTGATTCGTCTTGAAATGTTGCCTTGAGAAAGCGAACCGAACCACACTATAAAATACAACATTTTAACAATTTTAGCCAGTTTTAGAACAAATCAAACTACATCCAGGTCTGAAAATACGCTTAGAGTCCACTTACGGATATAGAATTTCAAAGATAATGTGTCTAACAGTACAACTCACAGCTCTCTCACCTTATCCACAAAGTTGGCTGCTTCAAGCAGCTTAGTTTTGGTCCTTTCAAGGTCCCGACCGTGTTTCACAAACTGCACAAGAGACACAAAGTCTGTCATTGTTAGTCTTTGACCTTAAAGGTGTTGAAATTATTTTTGTGTCACATAAGAATACTCTATTAGAGCTCTTCTGATTCAAGACAGGAAATAAGCCATAATCTGCAGAGGTATCATGGGGTGAGTCATCAAAAAGGCAGTATACGCTGTCAAATTGAACATAGCTCTAGGCCTGTCAGTTATTGCAGCTGAAATTTGTTCACACAAAATTGTTCACACAAAATTAGCAGATGATGTTATTCAAAAAAGCATCCAAAAAGCTGCTGTATTCTACCTGGTGTTGTGTGCACATTTACGAGTGCCGCCATGTTTAGATCACATGGAGGGTCGAATATTACTCAATAATCTCCTGTAATTGGATGCATTTCTACATGGCATCAGTTACTGAGAACTTCTGCGCTTACCTAATGCTAAATCTACACTGTTAACTGTCATTGCAACAAAAACAAAAATGACTGAGTGATTTTACCTCTGCATGGTCAGCCACCACCATCAGCTCCACATATTTCATGCTACTGCTGACATCCCTTCTTTCCTGCAGAGAGATAGGACGAGATAGAGATGAAAATAAACTAGATTTGATGTAGCACAAAAGCAGTGCTGAGTCACTGCCTCCAAATGCGATTTTAGATGTGAGACACGTCTAATAGAGACTGGTGTACATCCTGTGTCTTCAGTTGGGGACAGACAGTCTATTCATTTATGCTATTGCAAAGAACAAAATGTCCTTGGTTTTGTATCACTTTACTCAGCTTTTCTCATTTATTTAAATGACAAGTTTGATTAAACAACCTGTGTGAACTGACTTCAAACATCCACTACAAATCACCTTGAAACTGCTTGGTTATTGCAAAATGGACAGAAAAGAGAAGTTGGTAAAGTATGCAATGACATGCATATCTAATGCAATGACATGCATGCATTTTTAGGTGCAGCTTAGGTGTCCAAATACTTTATGGGGCCACTGTATATTGGGACTTTTCTGAACCGCCCAGCAACCAAAAGTTGGACAGTTAGCCCATTCACAATAAACATACACTGATCCAACAGGATGTCTCTTTTGGATTCAGGTCAGGGGTTGTTGTACAGCAATCCCATGTTTTCTATGATCTCACCCTACTGATTCGCTGAGGCCATGCCATTACATCAATCAGCTCTTGAAGGCTTTCCGTGTGATTCCCGTCTCCATGGAGATGTCCGCAGGTGCCCACTGGCAGTTTCAGGCTTTGAGCGTTGTACACAGCATGTCCCTGAGAGTGTGTTTGGTTAGCTAGCGGTTCGATCATGTAGCTCAAGCTGTTGTTGAGTGTTATCAAGCCCCTGGGAAAAGAAAACATGTCAAAAACAAGGATATTTGAACATAGAGATTCAGTATTAAAGAGGCCATATTGAAAAAAAAATATATATATCATTTAATTATTTTTCCTTGAGGTCCACTCATAATGCTGACAATATTTTCATATTTTAGTTTTTCATGACCATTTTTCACCCTCTCCCTGAAACTTTAAAATAAAAATAACTTTTGATACTGTGTACATTTATATGTTTATGGATTGGCCCCATTCACTTCCGCTAAATGTTAATTTTTCTAAATAAACAGGGGATGAATGCTCCAGTGCTCACACATGAGCTGCCGGTTTGCTGTTAAATGCAATGCATTTTTTAACTGTCCCATACTTCATTAACAGTATCTTTGCAAGGCCTGCATTACATTGTGACAGAATCACAAAACAATCCGTGCTGAAATGTGCCACACAAGCTGTTAAAATCAGAATTAAATGGTCAGGGACCTTGTTAAAAATAAACTCCAGCCACTTGTTTCGAACAATGGGATACTTCAGTAGTATATGCAGAGCAGTAGATGCTACACACAAGGCACATTGGCATGAGCCGTTTTGCAGCTTAGTTTCAATAAATGTTCTTTTTGGGACTGAAATTTATAGTACATTTTCATAGTACTTCAAGCAATTTTATCTTGAAAAATCAAGGAAAATTTGATTCCTCATGATCTGACCCCTTTAAAGGGGATAAACAGGATAATGAGCATTTAAATGGACAGACAGGATGGAAAACTCTCAGCTGGATTTGCATGGGAAGCAGAGTGCAATACATGGACCGTCACTACACAAAATGATCTTTATCCCGGATGGGAGGGTGAAGAAAGAGGGGAATAAAGCTGAATTGATAGCCAAGTCGTGTTTATGCTGAACTGGGCTATTTAAGCAAAAGCACATTTCCTTGCTTCCTGGATATCCAGTTTTCCCCAAACACACAATCCTTCATACACATACAACACTTCACAGATGTGCGCTGACGCCCAACTCTTAATGAAAATGCATGCACTGCAAAAATACAAAACATACACAGATTGCACAGCACAAAAATAAGACAAAATTAAATATTAAGATTAAAGCTGAAGTGTGTAATGCTAAAATACTTTCTTCTTTCCCAGCGTACTATGCAAAGACAACTATAAACAAGCCATTTTTAGCAGTGGCATAGCAATTAACCCTCGGGCCCTTATGCAGAGATTTTGTAGCGGGCCCCAAAATCTCCAGCAGAAACAAGTGGCACGGATTGGCGTCATTGTAGTTACATATTGCAGGAAGACGCAATACCAAATGCAATGTTTCGCAATCGGCCTATTATCTCGTAAAGTAATACTGTATCAGTAATAGGCTATTAGTATAGTAGATGAATGTTTTCTGTCTCTAGACTATGCTATATATATATATATATATATATATATATATATATATATATATATATATATATATATATATATATATATATATATACAGGGTTGAGAGGGTTACTTTTGAAATGTATTCCACTACAGATTACAGAATACATGCTGTAAAATGTAATTTGTAACATATTCCATTAGATTACTCAAGGTCAGTAACGTATTCTAAATACTTTGGATTACTTCTTCAGCACTGGTAGATTTTTTTCACTTGTTTTGACTATAAAAACTCTGCCAGTACAATAAGACAAAATACACATGTTAAAAATACATTCTCTGAAAAACCCAAATATCTTATGCAGTGTTGTTTCTAAAACAAGATAAATCAAATTGATCTTGTTTTAAGGATTTTTAGATATTTTTACAGGAAAACAATACAAAAATTATTATCAAGAATACGATTTTTGCCCTAATATCAAAGGTCTTACTAGAAAAAAAGAAATTATGATCCAACGTGAATTTTATTGATAAAAAATATGATCGTGCCTGGTAACATGTGCATGTAAAATGGCTAGAAATAGCATTTTAGCTTAGCGTAAAGCTGACAATTTACACAAGGTTTATTTCTATTTCTTCTGCTCCAAACTTACTTGAAACTTACTTCTCTTTCTGCTCGTATGAATGTAACACATCATAAGAAAGTGTTTCACCACTGTTCAAATGCACTTTGGATCGCATCATTTATATGTTTTCCATCTGAAAGGACTAAATATTCAATGAAACAAATGACAATAAAATGAGCGGCTTCTTATATTCTCAAATTATCATCTCCGAGTGCCGAGAGTCTGCCATGACCCATGGTGCTACTCAAATAATTGTTATTTGCTTCAGCTTTGAAAATGAGCACTCCGCTGAAGCCACAGTGACAGGGATGGTAAGAAAGTGAAACAAAACAATACAGATGTCATTGAAGCTAGATGCGATACTGTTGTTCTTTCAACCATTAGACCAGGATTGTTGGTTATCGACAATATGGCTAGATCTTGAACTGTTGTCATCTCAGAGATTTGTCTTTTAAATGATGCACGGAATGCAATCAATTGTTGTCTACTAAATTTTTGTTCTCATCTGAAGTGCTGCAACTGTTAATTTTAGCTGACAAAACATCACTCACACCTTTGACATCAGTGTCACTCGGGCGTGGACAACACAACAAACTGACAATTTTGGGTAGGTTTTGTGTCTCGGTTAACTTCTCCACCCTCTCTTTCCTTTTTAAGGCCCCGCTTTTAGATTTGTATTTAATGTCCATTCTTAACGATGTTCTTCTCAACTAGCTAGCTACCAACCTCTTTTTTATTTTTATTTGGCGTAACCACATAAACATAGCTTTAAAAAACATGATGCTGCAAATGACCTCAAATCTATAGTGGCCCAGGGGTACACAAAAATGTAAAGCACAAAGGAAATAAACCACTGCACAAGGGAATGTACAGAAAATAAATATTTTTAATCACTGAATTTAAATTCTTGGGCAATCCTGACTCAATGCAGGGGAGATGATGAGGCTGCTCAGTCAACTGAGCCGTTTTTGAGCCGGTACACCATACTGGCAATGATGCAAAAATGACACCACAGCCCCATGGGTGCAGGCCCCAATCCGCCCAATGGAAGATGGGAGTAGCATTCAAGGGTATCTGTCTGTATCCCGCAAGACGACAAGAAACACCCACTACACCCCCCCCCGGATTATAAAGTGATTCTATTGGCCGAAAAACTTTTCAAATCCTATGCAGTCACTGTATGATTCATGTTGTCTTAACAATGTAAAAATAACAAAGAATAACTTTTAAATTATATGTCACATATAACTTTATTAAATCGAAGTTATAAATGGTGAAATTAAACATTTCTCTTCTGTGTTTTCTCAAGTTAGCTCACAAGCTATCTGGTTAACCTATTAGCTTAGCATACCATTAGCTTCTTCTCCTCTCATGGTCGCCACCTTGTGATACGGCGGTATGATTGTATTTAATAGAACTTTTAAATTGCTGTATTTAATCATTTTAATAATTTACGTATGAACGTGACATCCATCTGTTGCAAGACTCAAGCATTTTGCTGGTTATTTGAAGGGGGGTGTAACTTGTAGTGGGCATGTCTTGTACTAGTCTTGCAGGATGCAGACAGACCCTTCTTGGAGTATTCGGAAAATCTAATTGATAATCATTATTTTTGCAATTCCGTTTGGTGTCACTAGTGGTGCAACAATTAAACCCTTCAGCTTTAACTAACAAACACACCCACTACCACAGACAATGTTTCTTTCTTTACTTTTAATGAAATTGTATGCAGCAGCTGTGAAAAACATTTGGATTGATATGTGTGTGTGCATATACACTGTATAAAATACTAACGTTTTGGCTAGATGTCTGATATTTCCCCTTCTCTAATCAAATCCCCACTCAGTCAAGCTGTGTTGGCTTCAAAATATCCATTGCTCTTTTTGGCAGACATCAAGAATACTGTGCTATCAGTCAATGCGTGCATTTTATTCTCTTGTCTTAGACAGGAAACTGAGTCTCTGCAGGAGTCTGATCTCTGAACAGGACTCTATACATCTACTCTCAGCCCACTCAGAGACCCAGACATGCTGTTATAATGAACTCAATGAACTCATTTCCTGGGTGCTGTGGCAAGAACCGCCTGCTGACATGCAACATGAACATCATGTCACTAAATCTGGAGTTTCTAAGAATGACAGATTAAGAAACTGGAACTAAAGATGACTTTGTCCAAGAGGTCAAGGTTTGGGTGGTAAGCATGGCCCAGTTAGCGCGTACTGATAGATAAGCTAACTTTACCAACTGGTTCCAAAAAGCATCTTTCTCCATTGACGGCCATTTAATATTGTTCATTAGCATAACTGTACAGTAGGTTGTTTACCATTTTATTGTTTTTTAGCAGTGTGGTGCGTATATTTAGAACTGATGTAAACACATTTTACATTACAATCATGTATTTAACAGGTTTTTTTATAACTACAAGATAAATCAAAGCTTTCACAGGCTACATGCATATCTAGTAAGGTTGATACCTGAGTCCTGCACAGGTGCTGAGGACCACACTGGACCCCTGAATCCCTCTGACTGTCCCATGATAATAACAGTGATCCTGCAACCAAGACAGCAGAATATTGTGAATTTTTGAAACTCACCCTGAATTACAAAAAAAAAAAAAAAGAAAAATTCAAGCAGAGATAATGCAAAATGGATATCTTTTTGGAATTTCTGTATCTAATCTAGAGTTACTCTCAAAACATTAAGATCACACATATACTGTCTAGGGGGCCTTGGTAGCTCAGCGAGTATTGATGCTGACTACCACCCCTGGAGTCGCGTGTTCGAATCCAGTGCGTGCTGAGTGACTCCAGCCAGGTCTCCTAAGAAACCAAATTGGCCCAGTTGCTAGGGTGGGTAGAGTCACATGGGGTAACCTCCTCATGGTCGCTATAATGTGGTTCTCGCTCTCGGTGGGGCGCGTGGCGAGTTGTGCGTTGATGCCGCGGAGAATATAGTGAAGCCTCCACACGCACTAGGTCTCCGCGGTAATGCGCTCAACAAGCCACGTGGTAAAATGCGCAGATTGACGGTCTCAGATGCGGAGGCAACTGACATTCATCCTCCGCCACCCGGATTGAGGCGAGTCACTACGCCACCACGAGGACTTAGAGCGCATTGGGAATTGGGCATTCCAAATTGGGGAGAAAAGAGGAGAAAAAAAAAAGATCACAAAAATAGCAGCCTTTTGAGCCTATTAGTTTACTGTGACCACTTAATTTATCATTAGATTACCATCTAATTTAACTTTTCAACATTACATTTTCAATTGTTATCATGAAAGATAGTGAGCACTTCTGGAATGGCTTCCCCACTCACCCTGTTGGAACGTCTGGAAAACTGTCGGATGCCATTTGGATCATACCATATCTCTTGATATTGAGGGGAGAACAGCTCCCTTAGAAAAAAACACAAAAAGACACTTAAAAATTCAACTACATATAATAATAAGAATCGCACAGCAGATAAATAACCAGACAACTTCCATCACATTCATAAATTAATTACATTAACACACACAACATGTTTCCACACTGGAGCCACACATGAATCAAGATTTAGTCCATATTAGGATTAGGTTGTTTCGAGACCAGAAATCAACAGGATTCTCTGTTCACCTAATGTATTTCTGAAGATTTCTAAGCATAAAATGGCTAAGGGAGTGAAGAAATATCTTTCCTTCAATGGCCCTGAGCTCATTAACCATTAATCTAAAGTGTATGAATGCTTTGAAAATCAGAGAGATGTTTAGCAAGTGTGCGTGCAGTCTAAAAAGAGCCTTCACAGTGTATTTATTCATTGTGCTTGTATAATGTTCCTCTTTCTCGACAAAAGTTAACAAAAGGTCACGGACTACTAAACCACTGTCTAGCTAGCGATTTAAACCAGTGGTTCTCATCACTGTTCCTGGGGTGTATTCCAGAAAGCAAGGTTAAAGGAATAGTTCACCCAAAAATGAAAATTTGCTGATAATTTACTCACCCTCAGGCCATCCAAGATGAGTTCTTTCTTCATCAAAACAGAATTTAAGACTTTTAGGATTTCATTTCAGGCCTCCTCCTCTAAACAATGCAAGTGAATGTACTCCATCTTTTGACGGTCCAAAATGCATATTTAGGGTGCATCAAAATAATCCACACGACTCCAGCCGTTCTTCTGAACCCAAACGATTGATTATTTTTAGAATCAAAACAATACTTATATACTTTTTAACTACAAATGTTCGCTTCCGTACATCTCTGTGACGCGCGCTCATGAGAGGGATGACGTAAGGCAGGAAGCGCGTCATTGTTTACATTGTTTTTTTGTATTATTAATATTTGGAAATGTTTTTATTTTTATTTTTTATATATAATAATTGTTTTGGACTGTTTTGGTTTGTGAACGGCACAAGTTTCTCTTGTAAACAATGACGTGCTTCCTGCCTCCTCCTCCACGTGACGCGTGACCTTACCAACGAGTTTACGTCATCCCTCTCATGAGCGCGCGTCACAGAGATGTACGGAAGCGAAAATTTTTCATGTGCATTATAAGATGAAGATCTGCTGTAACAGAGGTGGACAGCGATAGGAGTTACATGTCCATTGTGTTCTTTTCTCATTTGATGTGGCATTAAAACTTGTCATGTTGTGTCGTCATGTACAGTAGGGTCCATCTGCCTCCACCAACTTGGTACGAATGAAATTGTGTTGTTTTAATTGAAGATCTTGTGTCTGACTATACATTATAGATGTTCATGATCTCAGCATTAGGGAAAATTAACTCATCTTTTCCTTGTTAGGAAGATTCTGATGGAGTAGAGGGGGCTGAGCATCAGAAAGATACATCTTTTCATTGAATCACTTGACCACCAGCTAAATGAGGGCACTGTGGTTGACTCTAAATGACAGCATGTCTCATTTATATTTTCAGATAATAATGTACAAGTCTGGAAATGTGTGCATTTATATGTACCGTAGCCTACATGAATTGGAGTGATAAGAAATAAAATCTCTAATCTGTGGTCTGTGAAATTATCACATATTATCTAGTTAGTGAAGAAGAATAACAAGTGATTAATTGCTTAAGCTTTCAATTGGCAGACATTACCTACATATTGATACTATGGAATGTAATTTTATAAATAACATTAATATTCATTGACTGAAGGAACTTTAAATAGAATGTGGGTGCTATAATAATTTTATTCTATGAAATTTATAGAATAAAAATGATTTATTAGAAGGGCTAAATATAAATACATAAAGCCCTGTCTTCACAGTGAAGAGTGAGGGGGACTTTCCAATGTGTTCTGCGTTAAAAAATATTACAGTATTAAAACCTTCCCATTAAAAGTTAAAGCACAATGTACACAGTTTGTTCACTTTTAAATACAAATCTGCGGTGAGAGACTGGAAATGCCGGAGTAAAGAAGATTTGTGAGGTAAAGATTTCAGTTTACCGTAATATTGCTTTAAAAGTATAATATTGTGGTAATCTGAAATTTCACGGCCACTGTGCCGCTATTAAAAGGGCACGCATGCACTGACAGCCTCTGAAACATACTAACATCTACCTGAAATAAACTAACTCTGGAACATAACCTACTCCGGAGCAGGTTATGTTCAGAGAGTAAGTTGCTATGGCTACTAACATACCCTGAAAGTTACCTCCGTTTTTGGAACCGAAAGCTGAGGTTATCCGTTAACCTATCCGTAAACTTACCCAGATATGTTGCATAACCTGCTTTCTGGTATACACCCCTGGAGGCACTTCAACACTACACACTGGATATCTCCCTAATCAAACACACCTTATACAAGTCATCAGCTCGTTAGTGGAGACTCCAAGCAAGTATAGGTCTCTGCGGAACAGTAATGGGTGTTTTCAAATCTGTGAGCTTTTTCAAACCGGGAGGGGCGTTTCTAAACTATCCAATGAAAGTAAGGAATCTTAATGGTTTGAAAAAGCCCATTGATTGGGAAAAGCCCATTTTTGTTCTGCAGAGATGTAAGTCTCATTCCAAGACCTGAATTGGGTGTGTCAGAAAAGGGAGATGTGCAGTGTTGGGGGGCCTCCAGGAACAGGGTTGAGAACCATTGATTTAAATGACACATTCTTATCTTCACTCTTCTATACAATATGAAAGATATTGCAGATATTGCTTTTATAACAACAAAGATCATTGACTTCTGTTGTAATTTCTCAAAGATTTTTATATCAGACTGATCACACTGTGAATTCGGCAAAAGGAGTTTGAACGTTTTGCTGCTGAAATCGGTCTGTGCTTACTGAAATACGAACTACTTCCCCCAGTGGCCAAAGCTGGAAGTGTTGTTGAGCTGAAATATCCACAGAGTGGCGCCAAAAGCGAGTTGTAATACAGTCAACAGGAATGCATATTTTATTAACTCTACCCCCTAACCCAAACCTGAACCCTAAATACAAATGTATTTACCTTACTCTCTAGTGCTATTGATACACAGACATGAGTTCTGGTCCAATGGGAACCAGGAAGTAACTGCATTTTCCCTTTAAGAGAAAATCTTTACTCCACTGACGGTTGTAGTAATTACTTCCTGGTACATAGATGGAATTCTAACAGGTCAATTTGACTTGCTAATTGAATGTATTTGAATCATGAGATGCCAGTGATAAAATGTTTGACTCCAGTCATCACTGCGGTCTCATTCAACTAATCTCTCTCTCCCTCCATCACACACACACACACACACACACACACACATACAACTCCCAAGCGTCTGTCCCACTTTGTTTATATTAGTGGTCCCAAAAACACTTTCTCTGGACACAGTCCAGACCTACTGAGCTGCGACCCCCATCACCCTCACACAAGAACACCCACCAGGCTGCACATGTGCACATTGTGTTAAATAGAATTCTGTGCTGGAAATAATGCGGTTGGAAATGACATTTTTAATATTTTTATTAAATAAAATGTCAGATTACTTTGTCTTGCTTAGGCTAATATCACATTTTATTTATCCTAAATACACACAATTAAATTACATTTTTTGCATAATTTGGTAAAATTATAGCTAGATTTGACATGGTGGCCAATAAAAATATTCTGCTCACAAGTGATATTTACCTTGAATTTTCTTTGTTTTCTTCAAACGTCACTTTCTCATATTTCATCTCAATCATGCTCTTCACTGACACTTTTGTTCACTTGGTTAACAAGTATACACTAACTTTTGAAAAAACTTTATTAGGGGCAACATTTTTGGTGTGGTGGAATTGACACTACAACTGTGGGACAGCTGAAATCATTGTTAGAGCTCTGCTACAGTGGGTAATGCTCATGACAAAGCTCAGATAGACTCAGGTTCGAGTCTGAATATAACCCCTCTCTCTTCCTCAACTTCCTGTCTCACTTAAAGGAATATTCTGGGTTCAATACAAGTTAAGCTCAATCAGCAGCATTTGTGGCATAATATTGATCACAAAAAATAATTTCGACTCGTCCCTCCTTTTCTTTAAAAAAAGCAAAAATCTGGATTACAGTAATGCATTTACAATGGAAGTGAATGGAGGCCAATCCATAAATGTTAAAATACTCACTGTTTCAAAAGTATAGCCACAAGACATAAACATTATACATGTTAACATAATTTTAGTGTGATAAAATCACTTACTAACCTTTTCTGTGTAAAGTTATATAGCCAATTTTACGACTTTGATTCCATGATGATGTAATGTCAACAAACCCTAAAACGACTGAATGATTTAAACAGCTTTACAGTTCAAATAATCCACAAATTTTAACAGAAAAATGTATGTAAGTGCATTTACGTATAAAATTATAAGCTTCACATTTCTGCCTTTAAACCCTTCAAAAATGGGCCCCATTCACTTCCATTGTAAGTCCCTCACTGTACATTTTTAAAAGAAAAGGACGGACCTCAGAGTTGAAGTTATTTTTTGAGGTTATCAACATTATGCCACGAATGCTGTCGATTGAGCTTAACTTGTATTGAACTGGAAAATTATTTGAACTGTTCTATAAAATAAAGGCAGAACTATCTGTCACAGAACAAGCTGCTGGATGACAATCAGTCAGGCTTCAAAAGTGGACACTCCACCGAGACTGCCCTGCTGTCTGTCACTGAGTCGCTGAGACAGGCAAAAGCTGAATCCAGATCATCCGTCCTGATTCTGCTGGACCTTTCTACAGCCTTTGACACAGTCAACCATCAGATCTTACTCTCTACCCTCTCCTCGCTGGGCATCACAGGAACTGTGCTAGACTGGTTTAATTCCTATACCTCAGGTAGGTCCTTCAAGGTAGCCTGGAGAGGTGAGGTATCCAAGCCACATCAGCTACTTACGGGGTACCTCAGGGATCAGTGCTTGGGCCACTTCTCTTCTCTATATACACAACATCACTGGGACCCATCATTCAGGCACATGGTTTCTCTTACCACTGCTATGCTGATGACACGCAACTCTACTTGTCTTTCTAGCCCAACGACACCACAGTGACTGCTTTGAATCTCGGCCTGGATGAAGGAGCACCATCTGCAACTCAACCCAGCCAAGACTGAACTCCTTGTCTTTTCAGCCAACCCTGATGTTGAACACAACATCACCGTGCAGCTGGGTGCAACTACAGTAACGCCTTCCAAATAAGTCAGAAATCTAGGGGTAACCATTGACAACAGAATAAATTTCACAGACCACATCTCAAAGACCGTAAGATCATGTAGATTTACACTCTACAATATCAGGAAGATAAGACCCTTCCTCTCTGAACATGCCACACAACTGCTTGTCCAGTCACTTGTCATAACTAGACTGGACTACTGTAACGCTCTCATTGCAGGCCTCCCTGCATGTGCAATTAGACCCCTCCAAATGATCCAGAATGCAGCAGCACGTCTGGTCTTTAATGAAACAAAGAGAGCACATGTTACACCACTCCTTGTCTCTCTCCACTGGTTGCCGGTTGATGCACGTATCAAATTCAAGGCTCTGATTCTGGCATACAGAACAGTCACTGGATCTGCTTCAGCATACCTAAAATCATTTATGCAGAGCTACGCGCCCACTAGAAGCCTGCGGTCGGCTAAGGAACGTCGCCTTGTTGTACCAACACAAAAAGGCACCAAAACACTTTCCTGGACTTTCAGCTTCATCGTACCACGTTGGTGGAAAGACCTTCCCAACTCCATCCGTGAAGCTGACTCACTCTCTGTCTTCAAAAAACGACTAAAAACACATCTTTTCCATGAGCACTTAACCAGTCATTTAAAAAAATAAAAAAAATAAAAAAATTCCTGTTGCACTTTATTCTGTTTTGAATACTATTATGATGCTAGTAAAACTTTGTAATACAGCACTTTTCATACCACTGTCTCCTAAGATGATTCGCTTATGTTTTCCTCTTTTGTAAGTTGCTTTGGACAAAAGCGTCTGCCAAATGAATAAATGTAAATGTAAAGGCTATAAAGCCTGAAAATAATAATATTAAAAAAATAAATCATTTTCACCCAATAAATATTGACATTTTTAATAATGTTTATTTCACTTTGTTTAGATTATCATAAATTTAAACATGTAATAATTTTTATTTTTATCATTGAATGTCATAGTTTAATATTGTCACGGCTCTGGTGAGTTTGCCAGTTTGTTTTGTATGTTTTGTTATTTTCTCTCCCTCATGTCTCGCAGGCACGGCCAGCATGCATGATCAGTGTTTTCATGGGAACATTGATTGTTCCCAGGGGAACGCTGATCATGCCACTAATTAGCGTGCCAAGCAATACCTGGTTCCCCTCTAATTCACTCCCTTCTTAAGCCCTTCGTGCTCTCAGTATCTTTGCTAGATTGTTGTTTGGTGTGAAGTAACTAACTTCACTCTCTCTGCCTAGTTTAGGGTGACCATACGTCCTCTTTTTCCTGGACATGTCCTCTTTTTAGGACCTAAAAAAAGCGTCCGGCCAGGATTTCAAAATTTGCGAAAATGTCCGGGATTCGGCTTTAGTTGCATTATGACGTGCATCTGGTCTAATACTTCATTTTGCGAGCGCATATTTGCATTGCTTTAACCCCTCTTTGTAAGTCCTGCCTTCTCGCACAAAAATTGGTAGATTATAAAAGGCTTGCAGCAACTATTGGCCAAATTCCTGCCTGTCAATCTCTCCGCGAACGCGCAGAGCGCTGTTGTGTTTGGCATCAAACAGTTGCTGGACAGTAGCAGCAAATGGCAGCTGAGTGGAAACAATGCCCAAACGAAAGTGCAAATATACAGAAGATTTGCACAAAAAATTCCCAATGCTTTCGTCCAGCTTGAGATCCATGAGAAGCAGAATGTATGACATGTAAAGCTGGCACTTATGTGTCAGTTGCTAATAAAGGTGCAAGTGATTTAGAAGCACACATTAGCTCTGCAAAGAATAAAGGGTCAGCAAAATGTGAAAGTTCATCAGGTAAATTAACAGACTACTTTTTGCGACCAGGTAAAATTGTTATCACATTGCTTCATTTTCCATGGCCATTCAAAATGATACTATTAGTAAATTCATATAGCGCTAATGTTTAATACATAAGAAGATTGGGGATTTGTTCAAAACCCTAACCTTAAAGTATGAGCAGTAAAAATAGTGATGCTTGCCTTGGCAAACACCAAAATAAAAAGCAAGAGTGAAAAGAGAATAAAAACCTTTGTTTAAAGTTGTCCTGTTTTTCTTAAGTATGAGAGGAAATCTCCCCAGTATTTTCCAAACATCTCCTGCGGTTGCTATAGGTTCATTTGTGTGAATTAATGAGTTTCGTCTATTCAATTTGAACATAAAATATCTAAATGCATGGGCTCTTCAGTTTGACTAGACAGCAGTCAACAGATATCAGGCCAATTCTAAAACAAGAACCAGATACTGTTTTTAACAGTGCTGTGCTCTATTAACATGCACTAACATTTATCACCAAATGTGTCCTTTTAAGTAATGATGTGTAGTTAAATATGAATATGCCGAGGGGGTCACATTTAATGAACAGTCTTGATTTTGAAAGAAAAGCAGGCCTACACATTTCCCCCCTTTTTAAAAGCCAAGACTTTTCTGAGGGACAGCATCCAGTCGCAGGTTTTTTGACCTTTTTCGTTTTTCATTTATTTAGCAAATTTCATTTTTTACTTAAAGGGACAGTTCACCCAAAAATGAAAATTCGCTGCATGACTTTCTTTCTTTTGCAAGCGAAGATTTTTAGGAGAATATTTTAGCTCTGTAGGTCCATACAATGCTAGTGAATGGTGGCGGGACCTTTGAAGGTCCAAAAATCACATAAAGGAAACATAAAAGTAATCCATCCATCCGGACTCTTTTTTTTTTACTATAAATTCTCCTCCCTGCTCAGTAGGTGGCGATATGCACAAAGAATGAGAATCGCCAAAAACAAAAGAAAAATGTGAAAGTGGAAACTTATAGTAAAAAAGAACTTAAATATTAAAGATATTGAAGATATGGATTTAACCACTGGAGTCTTATGGATTATTTTTATGCTGCCTTTTTGGACATTCAAAGTTCTGGCCACCATTCACCTGCATTGTATGGACCTACAAACCAGAGATATTCTTCTAAAAATCTTTGTTGGTGTTCAGCAAAAGAAAGAAAGTCATACACATCTGGGATGACATGAGGGTGAGTAAATGATTAGAGAATTAAACATTTTTGTGTCAACTATCCTTTTAAAATGAGAATAAACGATTTGCCAATGTGGTAAGAAAAACAGAGATCTTTATTCATTTATATTCTCTAAAACAAGTCTTAAAGGGATAGATCATTTGCTCACCCTCATTTCACACCCTATTCAAAACCTGTATGCTTTCATTTCTACAGTTAAACACAAAAGGAGATGTTAGGCAGAATGTTCAGTCTCAGTCATCATTTACTTTCAGTGAATAGAACAAAGTTGCAATGAAAGTGAATAATGACTGATGCTATTAGTGCTGTCAGTCCCTAACATCTCCTTTTGTGTTCCATGGAAGGGAGAAAGTCATACAGGCTTGCAACAAAATGAGGGTAAAACATTTTCCGTTTATGGGTGAACTTTCCCATTATATCGCATGCAATTTTGCTTCTCGTATAAATTTGTCTTGTTTTAAGAATGTTTTAATATTCTGGGACTCAAGACACAAATACTGATTAAGAGAAGTTACTTTTTGCAGTGAATGTTAGAATTTGCCATGTCAGAACGCCAATACCAGCAAGGATATTTTGCCCCCAGATACCATCCACGAGGGTGGAAAAGCTCTCAGGACAGATATGGGGCAGTAGGCCAGGGGGTTTTTAGTGCATCTGATATCCAACAGTAGCACTCAAACAAAGAACGCCTGTTGATCCCATCATCTCATCCCACTTTGAGGGAACTAAACCAAGGAGCACACTTAAACTGCCACACTGCTGCCAATGACCCAAAATATGATGCTATATTGAGCCTAAACACAAGCAGCCACTGGCCCAGAGAGAAGAATCATAAATTAACAATGAACTCATCCTGGCTGCGCATGACGCCATAGTCCCTTAGGCTCTGGAAAAATAAGTGTTTGAGATAAAGAGATGGGGGGTATTTTACAACAGAAAGGATGGCCCTGATTCTACTGGGTGAATAATTAATGGAATTTCTGTGGCATCTAGGCAGTTGTTTTAGCTACGCAATCACAAACACTTATGGAAAGACACCTATAAAACTCAGGCTGGCAAAAATAGATGAATGCAGTACTGGTGTCTGCAGAGGATTTGACTGTGGTACAAATTAAACTGTCCTACTGTACAGGAAGCCCCAGTAAAGGGCATTATAATACAATGCTTAACGCAATAGAGTGCAACAGTGCCCGGCCATTTTTTCAGCCATCTTGGTTCCAGAAGTATTTTTCCCATTCATTTTTTGCAGAGGCTTTTCATTAAATCCTTCATAAAGAGTTGTAAGCCATGAACCAAAGCAACCAGCTCTGAGGTGAATCACAACTTTATTAACTTTGTTTTGAGGCAAAAATATTTGAAAATTAGACATAAAGACAAAAGTACAAGACAGTGTACTTACTGTCTTTCATGAGGGCACGAACTACAATCCTATGAACATGTAAAGCTGGCACTTATGTGTCAGTTGCTAATAAAGGTGCAAGTGATTTAGAAGCACACATTAGCTCTGCGAAGCATAAAGGGTAAACAAAAGAGCGACCGCCCACTCCAATGACACACTGTGAATGATGTTATCGAATTTCTGGCAACCACAGCTGCCAGTTTTTTAAAGTAAATTTAACAGGATTTTTTTTTAAAAGTTTACAGCAACCATGATATAAAATTAGAGAAGATTTTTTTTAAATGCACCAACATACTTTTAGTGAAATCAAAGAAAGAACGAGTGCGACATCATTTCGAGGAAAATCTGGCCAAATATAAGGTGTTTTTGAGTTCCAAACAGCATTTCATTAAGAGTTCATTAGATTCATATTTCCAAAATTCATCATAAAATACAATAACAGAGGGTAACCAGTGCATATTATGGCCATGTGTAGCATATTAGCGTTAGCATTAGCGCCATGTATGCAGAATGTAAGCATGACAAAATACACATTATCTACTACATATATATTACTGTTAATCATCACAGTGTGGTTAAAAAAGCTTCTTTTACTGCTCACATGTGGATTTTTTTTTTCACAAAATTCATCATAAAATACAATAACAGATAGTAACTGCCAGTGCACATTATGAACATGTATAGCATGCTAGCATTATCACCATGAATGCAGAATGTAAACATGACAAAGTACACATTATCTACTGCATATATATCACTGAAAATCATCACAGAGTGGTTACAACAGATTCTTTTACTGATCTCATGTGGATTCTACTCATAGGATGATGCATGTAGTCATTGATAGGCCTAACACATTTTATGTTACATTGGTTAACGTTTTACGTTTAGTCTGATGAAAGAAAAGCATGCATATTATATTTTAATGCTTTTCTAAAACGTCAGCCCCAGTGATGTGGGCAGTGTTCAAATGTTCGCAAAAAGCATACCTTTGCTTGATTGATTCAACTTTCTTTCTAGCTCTGAGCGAAGAAGAACTTCACCGTGAGTGTATCAGAGCCTTAACTCCCTTTTTCTTCTTTCTGTCTTTCTTTCATTCTTTCTTTCTTTCAACCACTGTACAATAAGGAAAGACAACATTAATATTGTACAAAGATGCAAAATGAATAGGAATGATTTTCTGTCTAGGGAGCACTAAGAGGTTGGAACGAGGCCAGACAGATGCAGCGATGAAGAGCTGTGTGTTTGAGACACAGCCGTCTGGCAGCAGCTGAAACAAAGAGCTCATTTCAGTACGGAGGAGCAATGTCTCGAGGGTCAGTGGGCCACATTTTCTCCTCATATCAAATGACATCACTATAGAAGAAGGTCGAGGGAGAAATAGAGATGAGGAAAGAGGGTGAAGGAGTACAGAGAGTGCAACAGGGAAAGATGAAATGAGTGTGTCACAAAAAAACGGTTTGCTGAATGATTGGTAGGCACAAAAATAAGAGAGGGGATGGGCTGGAGGGAGAATAATGTAATTGGGGCATTTCCTCAGCTGAAAACGTGATGGAGGGGCTTTTATTGCCTGAGTGCAGGAGCGTCTGTATTGTGCTAAAGAGCATGTCCGAGTGGTCTGCCCTTTATCTGACAGTCAGCCAGCTCTCAAAAGGGGTCATTTGAAAGTTGAACAAGCCAATATATTACCATGTACAGGAAAATAAACAAACAGAAAGAGGAAAGTACACAATAAAAAAGGGGTCACATATTTATATAGTGTTTGTTAGTTTTCTTCTTCTTATTATTATTATTAATACTATGCTTCGTATGTGTGGGAGGTCTATAGCAGCCCACAGAACCGTGGTAAAAATGGTAAAGTTTTAAGGTTTGGTACACTGATTGGAGTCTCTACGTCAATCCCTCTAGCACCACCAACAGCTCAGAGTTGCACTTACGTTTATGATAATACCTTTTGAACCCTAAGGTCTAGTGGTTTAAATTTACAGCAGACTACATTTTCCGCCATTTTGAATTTTCTGAAAAAGACCGAAATAGGCCAAACCGGTCAACGAATCAAAAACAGTGAGCACGCCAAAGTGGTCATAAAGCTATATCTTGGCCATGCTTTGGTGTATTGAAACTAAAGTTGGTATATGTCATAACCATCATCCCATGAACTGGTAAATGACTTCTAAATAGTTTGGCCTAAAATCATGAGGTGATTTGATCTCTTTATTTTCTTTGGGACATACATAGTCGAATGATACCCAGTGTTCCTAGGTCAGCCATATTGTGCATTGGCCATTTGAATTTTGTAATTAAATGCTGCATTTTACAAACGCATTGGTGAATAACTACGAAACTTGTTATGTGTCATTGACACCATGCCCTGAAGGTACCTGAGATTTTTGGGAGCAGCACCACCTAGTGGTAAAATAAATAAATAAATAATTTTAACTGCTTATAAATTTTGATTTCTTTGGCCTATTGTCACAATCTGATAACATTGACTGGTTTTGTTAGATTCCTTGGGTCATGCTGAGTACAATGATACCAAATTTACCTTTGTCTGTCCACCAATTAGAATTTTCTTGAAAACCAACTTTTTCGATCTTCTTCTACAGCGTTCATCAGATCTTCACCAAATTTGGCTCATATCATCTTCAGACCAAACTGGACCATACAGACTGTCAAGTTCTGAAAGTTGTTTTCATAGCACACAAAACTTAATTTTTACCCCTTTGAATACAACACTACACTTACCAGAAATCTCCTGCTTATGTATTATTATAATGACACTGAGGACAAGCCATCAATCTGACTGAAACCATAAGGGAGGAAGAGGCATCAGTACGGAGACTAATGCTTCCTCTGAGATCTGTAGACCCACAGGAGACAAAGAGAGTGGACAGAAATGAGTGAAAGAAACTTCAGCACATGCAGTCTGTGATTAATTATTCTATTGCATACTGGTGCAAAAGAGAACAAGCAGTCAAACAGAGCTATTGGAGTGTGTTGGGTTGTTCCCTCCTACACCAGAAACTCGCCCAAGCCCTAAATAATATCTCCCAGATGGCTATCCAAAGCGTCCCTTGACCTCCACGTCTCGACACCCTTGCAAGACCTAAGTCAGCGATGCCCTGCCTTCATCTAAACCCATTCACCTCCTGGGCCCATAAGGGCAAACATTCATCAGGATAAAAGCTGTGTCTTTGCCAACACACATAAGTGCACACACAGGCGCTTTCTCCTTCAGACTGAGATGGATTTATCCTGGATGACGGCCATTGACTACAGATTCCTGAAGATTCACAGCTGCTTTTTGATATTCTGCACATGAGCTCTTACTTTTAAATAGAACAAATGAGAAGTACAACTAAACATAAAGGCAGAACGCACAGATATGGCTTCATTTCTGTGCTGCAGGAAATCTTTGTCATTGTAATTTACATCAATGTCAGCCAACTCTTCCCCTGAATATAAACCATACTAGAGGACCTAGGCAGCTACATACATCCTTAATATGCAAAGAAACCATATAAATGATTCTAAGTTTAGTCATGAAACTCTACATGGTGCAAGTTGATAGAGATTAAGTCAAGTAATTTTTATTTGTATAGCGTTTTTCACAACACACATCATTTCAAACCAGCTTTACAGAAAATTATGCTTTAACAGAAAAGGCTGTAATATAGTAACGACTTCAAGTCATAATAGTGCGGTTTTATAAAAATAAATAAAAAAACATGATTGTAAATTGCGCCTTAAACTAAATAATATAAAATTATATATATTTATATTTAGACCCCCAGTTAGCAAGCTTAAGGCAGTGTAGTCTGAGATGTTGTCTGTTAGCCAATCAACTTGTATACTTCCTCTTTGTCTAGCATTTAAATAGCCTCAATTGTTTGCAGATAGACCAGTTTCACTGCAGTGCACTAGAGTTTTCTCTCTGAAACCCTCCTCCTCCCCAGTACCTCATGTCTAGATCTGCTTCAAAGGGATTGTATGTATGTCTAATTGTGTCCATAACAATATCAGATATTAATAAAAATAATACCATTGCACTTTGATATATGCAATGGCATTGAATGACTACCATCGTAGGCGTAATCTGCAGGTGGGACGAGTGGGATGTGTCCCTACCCCTTTTCGCCTTTGCCAAATTTGTCCCCACCACTTTTTGAAATAGCGCTCGTCAGGTAAGTGTCTAATGCAGAAGAAACATCCCCAGTTCTTGAGCAGGAGTTTCCATTTAGTTTGTATGTTATAATAAGTTTGTTATGATGAATGCTCGTTGCGGCTGTTATCAGTGGCGTTGAGTGACAGCGTGTGCCGAAGTTCTCTCGTGCATCCAGACGTGTGCTCTACTTACGCCGCAGCACGCACTCCTTTCCAGTTAAGACGCAAAGCAAAATGCAAACAGATGTGTCCCTGCTCATAATATACAGTATATCCATTGAAGTATAGACGCAGTCTACGTCTATCAAAATAAAAAGTTTTATTAGGGCGGATTAGAACATGGAATTCCTTGTATTGGAGGTAAAAACTTTACCATGGGACCAATCAGTCATTCTGGCCAAAGTTTGCTGATCCATGTATTTATCTATTAACCACTGGTTACCATGGTACCATGTTTTAAAAAAAAAAAAAAAAAAAAAAAAGGTACATTTTTGTATTTTTGTTAGTGAAATATATCAGCATTTTATCACTTCTTAAACGAGATTCCAACTCTTGTATCAAAGTGCTTTCCAAATTCCAAAGGAAATGGAAGAAAAAGGCAACATAATATACATTTTATGTATAATAAATGTATTATAATATTTAAAATAATTATTGAAAACTAAACTAAAAAGTTATGGAATGTTTTCCAATGTTATTGATAATTTGAACCAAGCTTGACTGCCCATTTAAACATGGTAGGGAGTTTTAGCTTAATAAGAGAAAACTGCCAGTACACTATTCTGATATTTTTCAGGTGATATTTGTATTTACACCGATATGTGGGCATGTGTGCAGTGTATAAACACATAAAAACAGTCATGGAGGTAAACTGGCTATAACTGTTAAGGTTTCTCAGTAAATAATTATAAATAAGAGTGCAGTGGCAATTTAACATGACAGCAGCAGAAATTTTTTGCACACTCACAATCACCACCTAGAAACCTAATTAGTATGGATTCCTTTTCCAACTGAGAGATCCAGGGTGGATAGAGAGAGGTTAAAAAGGTAAAGAAAAGCATGTGTGGTCAATTTCAAAGCACAAAATATGAATGAATTAGATACTAGGAAGAGAAGAGAGGGACTCTTTCTTTCAGAAGTTGGGATGACTCATAAACACACCAAAGACGGCAAAAAATGTTTCTAATTACTCACTAAACTTCAATGAGTTTAATCCGAGCCTTTGATGAGAGATTATCTTTAAAGGCATTTCCCTGCTTAGATCTTGTTGAAATTGTCCACAGTAGAAAGTTAGTTCCAGAAGGGTTACCAGTTTGTGTTAATAGCCTATTCATTTTTTCAGACATGCAAGCATTAGTTAGGTAGGTATGCAGTAACTAACAACCCTACATTATTATTGAAAAAGATTTAATCGATAAACAATGCACATAAATAAATCATACTAGTGCTTAAAGTCCAGCATACAAAAATAGTGTTACCAAGACACCACAAGAACCTAATACTGCCAACTATTTTTCAATCAATGCTCAAACAGTTTGAAACTTTTAAAAACTCTTGAATTTTGTCAAATGAATAAATCATTGGATTAGATGACAAGTGTGTTCATGTTTGTTGTGCGACCGGAAGCGTGTTGTGTTAGCAGCGTTGGAGACCCTGGTTTGGAACCTGCATTGAAACTAGGAAGTAATCACGTTTGCGCAATCAGAGACGAATGCGATTCTGAGGTTGCATTTTTCCCTTGGACATTACACTCAGAAAATGGAGCTCACGTGCCCCTATGCCCAACAACACTTACCGCTTTGGACAATGGGGGCAGTGTTTTGAATTTCTGTTAGCATAGAAACATTTTAGCTAAAGAAAAGTCTACCTACTGTTTCCTGTCTGAATCTGAATAAATGCCACTTGGTTTGATATTTTGTTATTTAATGAACTGACAATTATATTTTTAAGTATCACCAAAATCTTTCTAGCAAGTCAGTCCACTGGCAGCCATCTTTGGAACGCTCCCGGGAAGCTATTTCCTGTCATGACAGTGCAGCTCCTATCTACTTGAATGTGGAAACACTGAAATCTCAAAAGTGGTTGGTCGAGATTACGATCAAAGAACGTAAAAACTGACAACAGTGGAATCATAAATTGTGCTTCTTCAGATTATGCTAAAACAATTGCAATTTTCCTGCCTTGTATAGCTCATGCGCGTTCTCAAGTTGATTGACAGGCGATGTCTGTATCTATAAGGTGACAAATAGCTCTTGGCTCTTTTACCTGTAAAGCTGGACTTCCTTTCTATGCCCTTGACCATTGGGCGTTCCAGTTTCTTCCATTCATTTTAATAGAAGTGGCCCGTTTCTGCTAAATAGTCTCTGATATCACTTAAGTTTCTGAACTCTTTTTCAGTTTCGCTGAATATTATGGTTAACACAACAGAATTGATTAATATGTCTTTGTATGGATTTCATATCTATTGATGCTACTTTTCAAGGATTGCCCACTATGTTGTTGGTCAGTGACATTAGCATTAAATAAAGTAGTATAAAATGACCAACCCGATCTCATGAAAAGTTGTACATAATTTACGAGTTGGCTATTTTGTATTGTCTCGCACGATGTTGTTCGCATAATCTCGTACGACTTCATCACGTGCAAATTCCCGGATGTGTAAAGCGGAAGCGCGAGTTCCGCACATGAGACGTTAAGGACATACTTATTAATATTATGCCCTAACCCAAACCCCTAATTTAAACGTAACCAATCAGTAGAGTGTGTAAACATGATAGGAAGCTGTTGTGTGTGACAGAAGCAAGTAATTGTCGCGTATTAGATGGAAACAATGTCCAGTGACGTCATTGGCTTTAGTGAAATTCGTAGGAATTCAAACGAGTGCAGTCGCTCGATATCACATGAATTAGCCATATTTAGAATAGTCATAAGAATCCTGACGATTTCGCCTTGAGAGTGTGTTGGAAATGACCAGTATGGCATTGCGTCAGATTGGAATCCAATAACATTGTGTCTCTCTGTATAAGAATATTGCTTAATTGTATGTGTAAAAGCTACTAAACTCTTGCAAATTATAAACCACATCCTTCCCAAAAACAAAATGACACAACATTTTACAGCTTTAAACAGGCTGCAGAGGGCTGATCAACCCACTGTGGGGCAGAATCTCATAATCGCAAATGCCCAAAGCAGGGTGCTGTCCCCTGGGGTCATCTCGGTAAGACACCATGGAGTCGTGTTTTAGATGGATCTTCAGTTAAAAGCCTATGGCTTTTCCATCTGCTCTGATATCCAGACAGGACCTTCACTAATGTACAGCACCACTACTTTGACCAGCACTTACCATAGGAAAGACAAAACATAAATGAGATCTATCTATCTATGACTAATAAATCATTTACAAATGCATTATAAATCATTTATATGCGGTTATAACAACATGAATAAAAAAGATGACTTTCATGCAATACTTGCCAAATAGTGAGCCTTTTTACTAATATGTTATAAATGCTTAATAAAAAAATTCATACTTATATTAATCAAAAACATAAAATGCCCTTATTCATAATGTCTGACATAATGCAGCAAAAATAGACTACTATAGTGAGATAATAATTAGGGATTATTTCATTTTGTTACAGCTACTTACTGTAATGTCTTGACACACTTGTGTTGTCACTTTCCTTGTCTTGTTGATGGTGGTGTCTCAACTTACCTAGTCCTAGTTAAATAAAGTTCTCTAAAAAAAAACATTGGTTATGTGTACATATAGGTACAAATGTTGGCATATGGGTTACTAATGTTGGCAACTCCCAAATAAATTATTTAGATGTGTCCACTTTACATTCAGGTATATTTTCATAGGTTACTCATGTTGAACAACTGTTAAGCATTCTCAACATGTGTGGAAAAATGGCTCAGTATTTGGCAAACGCATGATAGTCTGCCTTTTTATTCATGTTGTTATAACCACACTGATATATTATATTATTACAATGTTATAATATCAATGATTTATAATGTATATGTAAATGAATTATTAGTCATTAATGAACTCCTTTATAAACCCTGCAATAAAAAGTAAAGGATTTTAATATACTCAAACATTTCTCATCAAATTCTTCCAAGACCAAATTATCTGAGCCATGCTATTCACATTAATTTTATAGCCATATACCTCTTACTATATGTAAACAATTGACTTGTTTATGTCTATTCTCATTTCTCCAAAGGAATTTTAGAAGAAACATTCAGGACAAAGTTGTTGAAACATAATTGAGAACTCCACTAAATCTCCAAAGCTATTAAAGAGCAACATCTGAGCAACAAAATTTCCTCTGGGTTTAGCTTGTCCTGAGGCAACCAACACAGAATCCCTTCCATTAATCATTTCACTCATACCATCACAATGAAGTCCTGTTATTAGCCTTTTAATGCTGACAATCCACCTTAGAAACAATCAACCTGTCTGTTCTACTCTGCTCTATCAACTTGTTATCATGAGAACTAATTAACTTACACCCTAATGGCATGCATCATGGGGGAGACAGCTTCCTGTATCTAGGGCAGGCATATCAGATGTCATTCCCAAATGGTTTAATGCTCGTGCAATGCAGACGCCCTCCATCAACACATGCACACATGCTTGTGCCAAAATGAACCACATAGACGTGTATTTTTGGTACAGTGATATGATTGGTATTTAATTGCAAGTGTATCATGTCATATAGTATATCATGACACCTCCTGATGGAAAGTGATTTGTGGCTGTAGTGGAGTAGAGATGGACAGCAATGGATGAAACTGAATGGAGAAGGCTATTTATATGCCACAACAAACTCACTCATTTCTCTGGAGTTGTAGGATCAGATCTTCTCCTTTTGCGGTTATCTTGACCTCTGCCTCAGACGGGTGCTGAGAAGGTAAAGCAATCAGTTTATCTAGAATTACCCAATAAATTTAATTATGCAAAATTGTAGATAGCTGATCTAATACATTGCAGCTATAAAAAAGAAACCAATAACTAATTAAAATATTATGAATATTACAAAACAAAGAGTGTTTTTTTTTTTTTTTCATTTTTATTTTAGATACACTGTAAAAAAAAAAAATGGTAACCTGCAATTGTTACCTTAAGGAGCTATTTCTAATTGATCTCTTAATCTCTTAAATCTCTTTGTTTTGTTGGTGTAACCTAATGTATCAGGTTGGCTCCGAGATGTTAAATTATATGTGACTTGAATAAAACAGTTAATTTAGATGTTAACTCATGAAGCACAATTTTCAGGTTAACATTTTTTTTTTAGCGTAAAGTCCAAACTCTAAACTAAACCTGGAAATAAACTTTTAGGATTTTGAAAAATTAAAACAAAGGTTTATTATTATTATTATTATTTTTAATGAAAAATAAGTATTTAAGATTCTGCTCTATTTCTAGGTCACTAACCAAATGTAAGAAAATTTGTAACATGTTAACTTCCATCGGCACATTCTCAAATCATGCTGCGATGACATGGATCATCAGGTTTTATTTAAATAAATTCTTCCCTTCAGTTGTAATGCAGATATAATATGTATAAAAAATGTTTTTTTTTAAAAGTAAAATAGAAGCATTTTCACTTGGTCAAAAAGCATTTTCAAAAGTTGTCTGAATGTTAGACTCTATGTATTTGTATGTACTTTAATGGCAAATTAAGTCCACTAATGTGAAGTTGTGGCATATGACAATGTAACAACAATAAAGCTAAATGCATGCTACAAGCAAATGATTTTCAATCCCCAGACTTACCTCAATGCCCACATGAGATCTTTTGTGTCTGGCAGGGCTGAGCCAATGTGGATAAGTGATAAAGTGCTCCAGGTTGTCAAGGATGCGAGATGAGTCGCCATGCCAACGTCCATCTAATACTAGAATAAATCAGTACATCACGTGACAAACAAATAATCAATCTGACACAATTTCAAGCGCTCAGCCTCTTCTTCAGACATAACAATGACGTGCCATTATTAATTTATTGAATGCAAGGACACTCACCCATATGTATTTTCTCGCCATCTGCAGAGCATCTTACCGCGAGATGTAAACAACAGCATACAAATAAAAAAGTAAATTGCACTGCGCCTGCGAGCGTGCAGCGGTATAAATGCACGCTCCGTAGCATCATACATTAGACGGTAAAATCATAAATTGCACAAAAAATCAACCAGTGCACAATTAATAATTTCAATGGATTGCGAAGAGCATTCGTGGTGAACAGTAGCACCGGTGTGTGTGTGTGTGTGTGTGTGTGTGTGTGTTGTCGCTGTGAAGTCCGACACAGGCAGTGAGAAGACTGCATCTTTACAGCCCTGTTTCAACATGAGATTAGCACCTCCCCTTCAGTCTTCCTTCACCACAACAAAACCACATCTATCTATCGATCTATATATCTATCTATCTATCTGCCTGTCTGTCTATCTATCTATCTATCTTTCTGTGCTCTATCTATCTATCTATCTATCTATCTATCTATCTATCTATCTATCTATCTATCTATCTGTGCTCTATCTATCTATCTATCTATCCATCTATCTGCCTGTCTATCTATCTATCTATCTATCTATCTGTCTGTCTGTCTGTCTGTCTGTCTGTCTATCTATCTATCTATCTATCTATCTGTCTGTCTGTCTGTCTATCTATCTATCTGTCATCCTGTCTATCTATCTATCTATCTATCTATCTATCTATCTATCTGTCTGTCTGTCTGTCTGTCTGTCTATCTGTGCTCTATCTATCTATCTATCTATCTATCTATCTATCTATCTATCTATCTATCTATCTATCTATCTGTGCTCTGTCTATATATCTATCCATCTGTTTGCCTGTCTGTCTATCTATCTATCTATCTATCTATCTATCTATCTATCTATCTATCTATCTATCTATCTATCTATCTGTCTGTCTGTCTGTCTGTCTATCTATCTGTCATCCTGTCTATCTATCTATCTATCTATCTATCTATCTATCTATCTATCTATCTATCTATCTATCTGTCTGTCTGTCTGTCTGTCTGTCTGTCTATCTATCTATCTATCTATCTATCTATCTGTCTGTCTGTCTGTCTGTCTGTCTATCTATCTGTCATCCTGTCTATCTATCTATCTATCTATCTATCTATCTATCTATCTGTCTGTCTGTCTATCTGTGCTCTATCTATCTATCTATCTATCTATCTATCTATCTATCTATCTGTGCTCTGTCTATATATCTATCCATCTGTCTGCCTGTCTATCTATCTATCTATCTATCTATCTATCTGTCTGTCTGTCTGTCTGTCTATCTATCTGTCATCCTGTCTATCTATCTATCTATCTATCTATCTATCTATCTATCTATCTGTCTGTCTGTCTGTCTGTCTATCTGTGCTCTATCTATCTATCTATCTATCCATCTATCTGTCTATCTATCTATCTATCTATCTATCTGTCTGTCTGTCTGTCTGTCTGTCTATCTGTGCTCTATCTATCTATCTATCTATCTATCTATCTATCTATCTGCCTGTCTGTCTATCTATCTATCTATCTATCTATCTATCTATCTATCTATCTGTCTGTCTGTCTGTCTGTCTGTCTGTCTGTCTATCTATCTGTCATCCTGTATCTATCTACCTATCTATCTATCTATCTATCTATCTATCTATCTGTCTGTCTGTCTGTCTGTCTATCTGTGCTCTATCTATCTATCTATCTATCTATCCATCTATCTGCCTGTCTATCTATCTATCTATCTATCTATCTATCTGCCTGTCTGTCTATCTATCTATCTATCTATCTATCTATCTATCTATCTATCTGTCTGTCTATCTATCTATCTATCTATCTGTCTGTCTGTCTATCTATCTATCAGCCTGTCTATCTATCTATCTATCTGTCTGTATGTCTGTCTATCTGTGCTCTATTTATCTATCTATCTATCTATCTATCTGTCTGTCTGTCTGTCTGTCTGTCTGTCTGTCTATCTGTGCTCTATCTATCTATCTGTCTGTCTATCTATCTATCTATCTATCTATCTGTCTGTCTGTCTGTCTGTCTGTCTGTCTATCTATCTATCAGCCTGTCTGTCTCTCTGTGCTCTATCTATCTATCTATCTATCTATCTATCTGTCTGTCTGTCTCTCTGTCCATCTGTCTGTCTGTCTATCTATCTATAGGTCTCTATTAGGTCATCAGCTAAAAGAGTAGATGTGGTAGGATTTACTTTTTTCTACTTTAAAAAAAAAAAAAATTTCATTTAATTTATTTTTTTATACCATGAGTATTCCTCATTCCTCAATTACCTGTATATACAGAGAGTTTATCTAATGGTTGCATTTTGAGTAAGAAAAAATTTAACGAATTGGTCATTTAATGCATTTTGTATCAAAGCATTGACAAGATGATCTACGGTTCAGTTCACAGACACTGATGTTGTGTTCATCATATGAAGAGTTTTTAAAATATATACTAAGTATTGAGAAAGCACATATTGTAAAAAACTGTAAATATAGTGGTGGAAAATGTTCTCTTGGTCACAGTCAATATGACATACAGTATCTTTAAAAGAATGTACAGTTGTTACAGTGACAACTTGCTGTTATACAACGCTCACCGTTATAATTAAAACACGAAACGGGGTCAGGAATACCCAACATAACGTGTAA